>NC_137871.1:37326408-37706408 GCF_963924005.1 Protomyctophum bolini
GTAGTGTTGATTTCACACTCACACTGTAGTGTTGATTTCACACTCACACTGTAGTGTTGATTTCGTCGACGACCTATTTTCACTGACGAAAACGAAAATAACGAAATAAAAGCGAAATATCTAAATAACTAAAATATCAGGGAGGGACTATACTAGGGTAGAAGAGATCCATGCAGTAAAACTAAAAGACAAGTCATGTGATGTCTTGGCACAAAGGTGTCGCATTAAGCCTCTAGTCTAATGAGTTTGTTTTGGGGGGCGTTGCGTTAATTAAACAACCCGTCGTGTCTTCACACAACAAACTTTAAATCAGGCTTACAACAGCTGTCACGAGACGCTGTGATGAGACGGGAGCAGATGTGGTCCTGATCATAATCCACTTTAAACCGTCGGAAGCAGCTGGAAGCAGCTGAGCCCCTCACGACAACCAGGTGTGCAGACGGAGCCAGACGTGAAGAATGCAGGTCTGAGACACACACAGGGCCCTATTTCCATGATCTACGCCGCAGCGGTCCACAAACGTTTTTGGCCGTGCACCCCCCTGTTACCTCCGAGCTGACGTACCCCCCCACCCCAATGTATTTGGCCAAAAATGATACATTTTTGAGTGGTGCAACCACTCCAAGGAACAGCAATGTCCGTGTCCGCCTATGTGTTCTGCCTATGTATGTGTTGCGCACGTATGTATGAGCACGAGTATGAATATTAGTACCAGTAGGGGCGCTGTTTTCCAGAAACAGAGAGAGAGATAGTGCTGTACTGTTGCCTGCTAATGAGAGAGAGAGAGAGAGAGAGAGAGAGAGAGAGAGAGAGGAGGGGGGGGGGGGGGGGGGAGGAGAGAGAGGGGAGTTGCACCACTCGGTTCACACGGGTGTGATTTTTTTAAAATGATTATGGCAAATAATCACAGAATGTCACTGCAGCTGCTGTATCCTCCCGCATGCAGCAGCTCTATGCATCTCCTTACAACAGTGGTTTTTACTGGATTTTGCCCTTCGTGTCAAACAACACCATAAAACCGTCATTACCCTTTTCATGTCACGCACCCCTTAGAGAGCGTTCGCGTTCACGCGCCACAGTTTGGGAACCCCTGATCTATGGCGCAGGATATGAAACACTGGCCGCAAATAGCGGGGAGCGGGTGGTGGGGGGGGGGGAGGAGGGTTGTCCACGCTAAATTGTGCAAGTTATAGACAGACAGACCCTTAAGCCTCTCATTAGTCATGGGCCGTTACGTTCATTTAATGAAACCGTTCAGACTGTCTTCTCCCATTCCCTTAAAGAGAACGCTATTGGCAGATTTGGCACATTGCTTGATATTAAGATGATAGATTTCTGATGTGGAAAAGTGAGGTGTGCACTGCAGGCCCATCTAGTGTTTTTAATTGAGACACATTTGCTTGTTGTTCTTTATTTAAAACCACGCAATTAAAGCATGACTAAGACGTTTGAGTGCAAAAACAATGCATTTTTCTCGTTAGGCCACCATCATGTCATTGTGTATTATTGTCATGTTGGCATTGGATGGAATTTGGTTGCAGTCATCATGTGCGCACATTGTGAACCACTACAGTGCATCTTAATCCCAGTAATGCACTGTGTAAATAATGAGGATATGTCACTGCCATGGTTAAGTCTAAAACAGGGCTGGAATGAGATAAAGATTCTGTCCTGTCCTGTCCTGTCCTGTCCTGTCCTGTCCTGTCCTGTCCTGTCCTGTCCTGTCCTGTCCTGCCCTGCCCTGCCCTGCCCTGCCCTGCCCTGCCCTGCCCTGCCCTGCCCTGCCCTGCCCTGCCCTGCCCTGCCCTGCCCTGCCCTGCTCTCCGATCAACTGACGGCCAGACAGGCTGGCTAGCCTAATATGTACATACATCTTTTATCGGACGCCCTCTGGGCTCTGGCTGCAAAAATTAACATGAGATAGCCTACAGGATATTTGCAGAATGTGTGTACTGTACTGTATATCTGGCACGCCCTCAGAGCCCTGTGTCACAGGCACAGAAAGCAGGTTTTGCCGTAATTCCTGATCAATTTTGCAAAATGCGGAGAGGGAAACGTATTTACTAATGGCGTGAACTACGTAGGGATGTCCCGATCACGTTTTTCACTTGATTTTGATTTATCTGCCGATACCAATATCTAAAATCACAGACAACATCCAGTCTAATATCCACATATATGATATGATATAATATTGATACTAGGGATCATGTTTTTTTTTGTTGCTCCTGATCCGTGATTCCAATCATTTGAACGTGACGTGATCGGCCCAGATTACCCCGGTTTAGGGACTCAAGATATGGCAAGATAGGGCCTGCAGTGTCAGCTATACACACACAGAGGGCAATTCATCTACCTGTACTTTCTGTGAACTCTGTGGTGGAGAAAATATGCTATTTGACAAAATTCTATTCTGGGTGCAAACGCCAGGGGGAGTCAGCGGCCACCCCCTGTGAACCCAAATGACGCCCCTGCTGCTGTCCAATAACACAGGAGCATTATGGGAATTGTGCCCAAATCGTCGCTGAGACAAGGGACATACAGTACTGTACAGTACTGTAAGTGGGTAAAGACAGTAGACTAAGTGTACGCGAGAATTTACCCAGTGGTGGAAAAAGTACTTGCATGTTTTACTTAAGTAAATGTATCAATACTGCAGTGTAGAAATACTCCATTACAAGTACAAGTCCAGAATAAAAAAATGACTTTAGTAAAAGTACAAACGTATCCGCATCAAAATGTACTTAAAGTACAAAGTACTCGTTATGCAGAATGTCCCAATTCAAGTTTTCAAATGTTTTAAACAACTTTTGAAAATAGCTGATCTACAAGCTTGCACATCTGCTATTTTCAAATGACCGAAATGTAAGTAGGGCTGAAGTGGTTAATCTATGTTTTGTGATAATAATTAAAATCTACAAAGTAACTAGTAGCTAAAGTTTTCAAATAAATGTAGTGGAGTCTTCAGAGATGAACCAAAACTGACAGTGAACTTTGTGACATCACTATTAATACCCCCCCACGGCATTTTCCATTATGGAGCCTGTGGTGGTATAGTGTGTGTGCACATGCATGCGTGGGGCCTTATTTGTGTGGGTTATGAGTGCGTGCGTGCACGTGGGTGGGTATGGGTGTGGGACTGTGGGTGTGTGGGTGCGTGCGTGCAGGCGCTCATGTGTTCCTCGCCCCTCTCATCTTGTCTTCCTCTACCTCATTGCCTCTTTGATGTTGGGCTCCTCCCAGGGCATGATGGGTACCCGCCACTACCCAGACTGCTCCTCTTCTTCCATCTGGTTTGTTAACTAGTTAAATGCTGCTCAGTCAGATCCCAGGATTGCCCAGTTCTACAACATTCTTGCATACCTGTAGATATGATACTGTGCAGATCTTTTTGTCAAACTTATAGTTATTATGTTGTGTACAGCATGCATGAAAAGTGTTGGGGGTTGAAAAAAATTGCTATACTGGAAAAAGTGCATCTCACATGTCTAAGGCACGGTATAAAAGTTAAAATGACAACCCGCAATGATGTGGTCTATGGGAGTTGGGAAGATACCCACTTTGTGTCGCAATTGATCTGAAAAGATAATTATTGGCCAAAAACAGCAGAACTGCAACTGCGCAATGCGTCGCATAGCGACACACAGGGCTTATACATTCACTGTGGGCATAACACCTCATCCTCGGTGATATGCAACAAGGTGTTGCCATGGATGTTTTAGGTTCAGCAGTGCTTTGTTTTATCTCTTGCTCACACAAAATTGAACAACTAAAATGTCCTGTTCATGCACAAGTGGTGGGCTCAGAAGAATTAGCCTAAACTGGGGGGTTCCAAAAGTATGTGTACAGTACTAGGGCTAGGCTTCAGTATTTGTAACTTCAGGGTGAACAATGTCTTCATTCCCAAGGTCATTGGTTGGTGTAAACTGGACTGGATACCTAAAAGGGGACTGCCAAAGTCCCGTTAGTCTGACCTACGTGGCTGGTTAAGACTGGGGTTAGGATTAGCGACCTACGTGGCTGGTTAAGATTGAGGTGTGGCCGGTTAAAACTGGGGTTAGGATTAGCGATCTACGTGGCTGGTTTAGACTGAGGTGTGGCCGGTTAAGACTGGGGTTAGGATTAGCGACCTACGTGGCCAGTTAAGACTGAGGTTAGGATTAGCGACCTACGTGGCTGGTTAAGACTGAGGTTAGGATTAGGGTTTGGGATTGATAAGTATTTAGAAATACACTTTAACTCCACCTTAACTATCTTTCTTTGGAAACCAGAGACAGCTCAACTAACAACTCAAAAGTACGCTCTCTGGTGGAAAACCAGAGGGAAAAAGACTTGAAAGGAATGTTCACACGGACGACAGGTTAATACAAGGATCTTTAGTGAATTCTTCGGTTCTTACAAAGTATGTTACACATGAAATATGTGACAAGAATGATGAAATATGGTAGGAGAGAGAATTCTCCGTACCGCAAGAGCTTCTGAACCCTGTTACATCATTTTACAATAGTATATATACAATTCAATCATGTCATGTTTTATCAGAATGCAGTGTCACTTCTCCATAGGTCGAACAGCGTGATTAGGGTCAGGCGTCATCAGACGCCAGTCACGCCAAACAACAGAACATGTTTTTGACTGGTAATCATGTTCCATGATTACGGATTCTGTTGTTCACGGTTTATCTCATGGGGTGAGAGTGTCATTTAGGTCAAGTTGTTTCCTCCAGTTTGAATCAATCTGGAGTGGGTGACAGCTGATAATAGAATGAATGAACATGCAAAAACAAGAGGTCCCTTACTCGGTGACAGGGCAGTCCTGTCCACCCGAGTGAGGACAATTTTTAACATTACATTAATATGTGAATCAATAAAATATGAATAGAAATATCTATCAAATCCCTCATCTTGATCACAGATTAGACCATGTTAAAAATCAGCACAAATATATATTTTTTCTTTTCAACTAGGAGGCTCCTTCTCAGTTTTCCCCCCTAGCATCATCTGTATGCTGGGTTTTGTAAATGATCTAAAAGTGACCAGTGGGCAGGCACAAAATTACTTCAATACAAATCATAATGGCAAAAAATAATACTTATCATGATTAATAACTTTAATTATTTGATTAATTGATTAATTAACTTCAATTTTACTTCAATTTACTTCTTCAATTTCAAGGACTGTATATCTACATAAGAGTGAACAAAATAGGCAAATGTATCATAAGTGATGAGGCAGAAAACACTCATTCACAAACTCTCCTTCAGATGCCACCATAATCATTTATACCGGGACCTGTGTGTGAGTCAGAGAGCGGCAGGCCTCTCTGTCACATTGACCAACCTGTCTGGTCTGCATGTGTCTTTCCGTAGAATGTCTCCATTTCTCCTCATTTCTCCTCATTTCTCCTCATTTCTCCTCATTTCTCCTCTTTCTTGAGGTTTTTTATCCATTTCTCATGTGTTTCCTTCATTCTGTTGTTATCTGGGGAATCTTTTAAGATCAGATCATACCTGCAGCTAGTCCCCACTGGCTCATTATAGCATGGTTTTAATCGTTGTGTTTTGTTGGAGTTCGCTTCGGTCTCCATACTATCAGAGTTATGTGTAACTTTTAACCTCTGGACCAGCATTTCAGGGGTAGCAGAGACTCACTCATGGTTTCTCTGGGCGCAACCCGGGAGCCCCCTGCTGTTCAAACAATTGTGTGGAGAAAAAGACATTTTGCACAAAAATAATCTAATAATAAAGATGAGTCTAAATCTAATGGTTATAGCACAATGATTATGGTAGATACTTTGGGACAACACATGAAAGAAATGTCACTTTTCTCATCAGATATGACACATTATACCCACCTGTTCCTCGTGACAGATGAATGATAGTCAATTGGTTCTGTGATGGAGCTTGTCTGATAATGTCATCAGCTTGCTTCCCTTCTTTTTTTTTTTTTTTTTTTTCTTAGGTTGAAGGGAAAATAAAGCAAAAACAGAGAAACACAAGAACATGATTAGTTATGAGAAATGTGAACATTCTTCTTTTTTTTTTTTCTTAAATGTAATATAGAAATAATAGAAAACCGAAATAATAATTTTTTTTTTTTTTATCAGTTGTAATAATAATAATCATTGTAATATGTTTTTCTTTCTTTTTTTTTTTTTTTTTTTTTAAATGTAATAGAGAAATAATATAAAACAGAAATAATATTTTTTTTTTTTATCAGAGTTGTAATAATAATAATTGCAATATGAAAAAAAAAATCAAAGTCAAAGTGGATAATACAGGGTCCCCCCCCCCCCCTTTTTTTTTTTTTTTTTTTCGAAGATGGGAGAGGGTATAAGATGGAATGTGTACATGCCGTATTATCCTGTCGTGTTGTGTCATCTCCTGGGTTGGCGTTTTCAGGATTGGCCGGAGGGCCATGCGATGTCACACCACAAGATGTGTCCTTTCCCCGATGTGCAGGGATTTCCAGGTGGGGTTGGCAAAAAGAAACAAAATGAAAACAAAACAGCCCAGGGCCACATTATCTGAAACTCTTAAGTATTGACAGGCATGGTTTGAGACAAGTCCATATAGGAAATCCCTTTGTAGCCATTCGTGTCAATAAAGTTTCCAATATAATGTAACTCTATGCCTTAATGTCAATGTTTTTAAAACGGCGGCGGAGACTTTTTTACTTGTCTCACTGGGATCCAGCGGTCTTTTCCATAAACTTTGAGTACATGTGAGTGTACTAGTGTCACCTGATGGGGACCTTCCCACAAAGCCTTCCCCCACGGTTGATGGCCTCCCTTGGTTCGAATAGTTGGCTTGAGTAGGACGTAATCTCCCGGGATGATGTCGTGTGGTCTCTCGCCAGAGTCTGCATACACTGGCACAGGCTTCGGTGCTGCTTCTCTGATAGTGGGAGCCATGGGTTTTGAGGACAGAAACCTTTTCATTTCATGTGCGATGTTATTCATTGGGTCTGGGAACTCCTGGTCTAACTGGTGTCTGGAGAATGGACTTAGAGAGGGGACTATGTATGGTCGCCCAAAAAGGATCTCATAAGGTGATAGACCATTCTTAGAGGGAGTTACACGCATAATGAGCTTAGCTAAAGGTACACACTGGGGCCATGGCATATTAGTAGAAGCAGAGATCTTCATAATTCTGGCTTTAATAATTCTGTTGGCGTTCTCTATCAATCCATTAGCCTGGGGATTGTAAGCTGCATGTGGCTTCTGAGTAATCTGTAGTGATTTACAAATATGTGTTATTGTGGTGTTTAAAAAATGGGCTCCTCTATCACAGTATAAAGTCTGGGGTATGCCATGGTAACAGATAATGCGGTCAATAAGGACTCTCGCTACAGTAGATGCGTTATTTTTAACACAAGGGACAGATTCTATCCATCTACTATATGGGTCAATCATGTTCAAGAGGTATTGAAAGTTCTGGACTTTCGGCAAAGGACCCACAAAGTCCATCTCAAGAGTTTGAAATGGCCTTGTAGGGCAAGGAAATCTTCCAGGGGAGATTTTCACCCCCCCTTGAGGATTATATTGACGGCAAATCAAACATTGATTGCAAAAGTTGCGAAGAAATGGTGTGATACCTGGTGCTTTGAAGTAACGAGATATGATACTTCTCATAGGTACCGCTGAAAGGTGACCAGGTCCATGCGTCAGAAGAGTGACGGGATGGAATAGATTCTTCGGAAGATATGGTAAACAGGGACGATCTGACGCCCTCCTGTATCCTTCTTTGTCGAATGCACACCCTAGCCGGACCCAGAGAAGTTGTTCTTTTTCTGGAGCATTCTGCTGGGCCCGCAAGAGGACGTCTCGATCTAGAGATTCGACAGTAGGTGGTGCAAGAATGGTCAAAGTTAGAGCATGAGACATGATATTCACAGGATGTTTAGAAATATCTTTGGCTGTAAGGTCAGCAAAATCATTGCCTACTGAAATGGGGTCCTTGCCAGCAGTGTGTGCTGCACACTTACATACGGCAAGATGTAAGGGAAGCATGACAGCCTCTAATAGAGCCGCAATTAGTGTATAGTGTGCAATCTTGGCCCCCGTAGTGGTAGTAAAATTTCTTCGTCTCCACTGAGCAGCAAAGACATGTAATGTATTGAACGCATACTGACTGTCTGTCCAAATGGTGACACTGCGATCCTTGGCCAGAATGCAGGCCCGCGTTAAGGCGACCAATTCCGCTGACTGTGAAGAGTGGTCAGAGGACAGAGCCTTGGCCTCTATGACCTCTGTGGCGGAGACCACTGAGTACCCCGCCTGCCGCTTTCCTAGGGAGTCAAGAGAGCAGGAGCCGTCAACAAAATATGTGAGCTCACAGTCAGGGATAGGTTCACTTTTCAAGTCTGGCCTAGGCAGTGTGTTCTGGGCTACGTTAGTTAAACACTCACATACATGTCTGCTACCTTCACAGGGTAAAGGCATTAAGGTGGCCGGGTTGATTGATGTACATCGTTCAAGGGTGATGTGCGGTGAGCTGAGTAAAATAGCCATGCATGCCAAATGCCTGGCCGGTGACATGAAGCTAAGTTTCTGTTCTAATAGTAGCAGAGAGACAGCATGCGTGACAAGCAAGGTGGTCTCATGATATAGTAATAGAGAGGCAGAACTCTTTACAGCCATGGAGGCTGCAATAACATGACGGATACAAACCGGCATGGCTGCAGCCACAGGGTCAAGTCTAGCAGAATAGTAGGCGACAGGCCGTTGGGATGTGCCTAGTTTCTGTAAGACAACAGAGGACATGTAAGATGCATTGTCACACACACGACAGTCCACTGTTTGTACAAAGGGTTTACCATAATCTGGGAAGGCCAGACATGGTGCAGATGACAATTCCTTTTTCAGATCCGTAAATTGTAACTCAGCATCAGGTGTCCAAGTGAGTTTGTCCAGCGGGGACATAGGACTGTCATAAATTAGTTTCACTAAATTGCATGTTTTCATAGCATAGTGTGGTATGTACTGCCTACAGTAATTAGTCATACCTAGGAATGACATCATATGTCGTTTAGTAATAGGTTTGGGTGTCTGAAGAATAGCAGCCTGTCTGTCGTTATTCAGTGCTCGGCCTTCAGCTGAGATAGTATGTCCTAAATAAACAACCGTTGGCTGCCACAACTGTGCCTTAGATGGGTTAACTTTACAACCAGCTGCTGCAAGAAAGTTTAATAATGCCACTGTATCAGTCTTACAACTAGATAAATCATCACTAGCCACCAGGAGGTCATCGATGTAGGTTGTGATCTGTGACCCACACGGGGGTGTAAACTGTTGAATACATGCTGAAATAGCCTGAGAGAAAATGGTCGGAGATCAGGAAAATCCCTGGGGAATTCTGTCAAATGCCCATTTCTTACCGGCATATGTGAAACCAAACCATCCTCTAGACTCAGGGTGTAATTTAATACTCCAGAATGCATTAGCCAGGTCACAGACAGAAAATATCTTTGCAGTAGGGCTAAGGTCATTCAATAGTGTGGAAGGGTCCGGTACACAGACCGCACGTTTCAATACAGCATTGTTAACTTTTCTGAGGTCTAATGTCATACGATAAGTACCTGATGATTTAAGAATGGGTAAAACCGGTGAATTAGAAAATGCATCTGGGCATGGAACAATGACGCCAGATTGGCTTAATTGATCTATGATTGGCTTAAGGCCAATCTCTGCCTTTGGATGTAACCTATACTGTCTAGTAACTGGAAAAGATAACAAATTGGGCATAGGCTGTATTTGAACCGGGAGAATATCTTTCATTAACCCCACGTCTGCCGGTCCCGTGGACCAAAGTGAGGCAGGTAGGCTACTGAGCTCTGGAAGGGCCCTAACATCAGGTTCTATAGCTAGGATCAGGTCAGTAAAGGGAGACAGAAATGGAGGAGGTCAGTCCTCATAGTGTTTATATATCGCTGCGGGTACCATTGGCCAGCCGGACAATGGTATGCGGTATACCTGCATTTCGTCGTCTAGCTCCACCCCTATCATGTGGTCATGGGTACAGAATCTGCCCGTCCGGACAGACCTTTGTGCCAGCTCACCGACATCATCCCATGTCGCGTCGCGGTCTCTCACGATTGCCACATGGGGAACCTGGTCCATACGGTGGTACTTTTTCTGGAGCTCTGTCAACTGTACAGTAATAAAGGCAGCATTGCAGAATGGTGACCAATACATATGTAACAGGTGAATCCTTTGTTGAGTAGTTAATGAGTGGAATAAGTCTTCCTCATATGCTATGTTGCCTGCACTGTCATGATAAAGGTACCTCAATATGACCTGTAGGTGGGACGGACTTTTGTAGATTCGTCTACAGTCAGGTGGCAAATATTGATGCAACGTTTTGACCAGCTCTCCCGGGGTATATGGAGCTATAGAGCTTTCTAGGTCCATTGAGTAATAGTGTTTGGACATTACCTGGTCATGATCCAGTACTAGGATCCCTACTCCGTGAGCTGAGCGTCTGACTGGAGACATACCATCTGGAAAGCTAACAAGATCAATACCCAGAGCCGTTAATCCATCCCTACCCAGTAAGTTACAGGGGCATGTAGGATGAATGATAAACTGAATAGAAGTTTGCTGTTTGGTGTCAGGATCATACAATACCAATGCTTCAGTGAGTGGTTTTGTCTCTGCCAGACCAGATGCGGTTTTAATCGTCATGGTGTCCTTAGAGAGGGGGAACTCTCCTAAGGGAACATTCAATACAGAGCGGCATGCCCCTGAGTCACATAAAAATGTTGTTTGTACATTATTAACCCAGAGATTAATTAAGGGGCGTCGGGTGTAACCCGCCTGCATCTGTAAAATCTGTTCCATGTCAAAAATGTCATGTTGGTCATCATTCACAATCAGAGTGGTGGGGTCATCAGTCACAGTCAATTCTGCAGCCCAGGGGATGTCTAGAGTCGGGGGTGGGGGGGGGGGAAACCCTTCATCTAGTCATGCCTGACTGTTCGACCCTGAATCTTGGGGCTTCCCCATCTTTTTTGGAAGGTAGGCCAGCGGTTGAACAATTTCCTGGGGGCATCTAAAAATGGAGTGGCCTGTCTCCCCACAATTCCAACAGATGGTCTTAGACCAATCTTTAGGTGGATGGGCAGAGCGCCATGTGGGTTTCTGAGTGTGAGATGTTTTTGTATTACCGTGCCTGTTTTGTTGATGTCCCCTGGAATCCTGGGTCGACTGTCTGCCCGGCTCGGTCCCCTCTGACCTTTCCTGGTAGCCTGGTTTTATGAAAGAGACGTGCCCCTCCTCCGTAAGAACTGCCTGTATCTTAGCCAATGGTTTGGGTGCAGCTATGGTGTCTGTATAATAAGTTGCAAGTGTGGTAATTTCATCCGTTGTTTTACTTTTCCATAGAGGATCGTGCATCGTTATTGCCTGCTTTAGAAATGGCCGTATAGCTTCTATCACCAGGTGATTTAGTAGCTGTTGGTAGCCTTGTTGTTCTTTCGCCATGCCAGAGTGGCGGTCGAATTGTATACGGAAATTGTTAATAAATTCCGCGACATTCTCGTCTTCCTTTTGTTTAATGCCTGTGAGGACAGAGAGGTCAATCTTAGCTCTCATTAGAGTCCTGGTGTTTTTGATCATCAGTTTTAGAGCGTCTTCGTGTAGATCATTACGAACTTTGCCCTGTGCATTATCTAGGGGTGGGTCCTTGTAGTAGTGGAATCCCATCCCGTTATCATCTGTGATAATTGCGTCTTGTGAGATTTTGTGAGCCAAAAGTGTGGGGCAGCTGGCCTGGATCAATTCTCTGACTTCTCTGGTATTCAAAAGTAATTCTGCCACTTCTGCTCTTAGGGCTACCTCCCAGGCTTGTGGGTCTGATCTAATATCGGGTAAAGATAATGCAGTACTTGCAAAGTCGGCGGTGTACCATTTACGGTATGCATAGGCCGTCCCCCCATTGTGCGGGAAGCCCACAAGAGGGGCCACTAGGTTATCTATCGGTGGTGGTATGTGATCTGGTTGTTTATCCTTAGCTGTGTTTTTAATATGTTTAGCCTTAGCTACTCTGTGCAGTTGTGGTCTGGGTGAGCTGTGTTTCTGTTGCTTGCATGTTTTCTTACCCTCCCTATGCGGTGTGCTTTTGTGCTTAGGAGACTCCGGCCTTGGGCATGGGCATACAGTCGACCCTGGCTCCTTGTTTGGGACCTGTGAGGTGGATGAAACAAAATGGGCGTCATTATCATCTGAGTCAACCTCTTCTGACTGATCAGTGTCATACTCAGAGTCCTCATCATTTTTTTCATCATCATCATCATCATCATCTGTGTTACTGAAACACCTAGAAGTCTGTGTGCCTACCGGGGCTGAGGGTGCTTGCTGTGTGCCTACCGGGGCTGAGGGTGCTTGCCTTCGCTTACTATTTGAAGTCAGGATTTCATCACAGGCTGGAAATTTATTCCCTGCTTTGGAAACAGAATGAGAGTTAGTCGTTTTGTCTTTCGGAGGTGTTGAGTATGAAGTCAACTCTTTTTGTTGTCGGCTAATTACCGACTCTCTGTCCGCAGCTGTCTTGCGGAACTGTCTTAGAGGTAGTACCCCTAACCGTTCGATTTCTTTATCAGCTGCTTTTGTTCCCTTCTTCTTTTGAATTGAATCAATTTGCTTTCGTAATGCGGTTGAAAGTTCATTCAAATCAAGTGATTTCAATGAGTCATCATATCCGAATTCAGACCTCCAGAGTGGGAGAAAGGGGGCCACTGTCGGACATTTGGTAACAGCTAGTTTTAGGTCCGGGTCAGTCATTTGAGCAGTCAATGTTGCTATAATGCTGGATTCAAATGATTTTGTGGTTACCTCCGTTCTCTTATGAGATGATTTATATTTCGGTGTTAACAGTGGTTGTCTTTCATTTCTTTCCTGCTTATTCTGCCTTTTGTTTGAGTTCCCCATTCTAGAAATTGCAAAGTGATGTGTTTTAGGGGAGAAATACGACAGTTGGACAGGGGAGGTCAGTGTTATACTGCTCAGATTTTAGTGCTCTCTACTTCAGAGATAGGAATGTTTAGTGATAAGGCAGGAACGTAAATCAAGCTGAGCTGACCTCGGCCCACTGAAAAACGGGCTCCTCTATACAGAGGGAGAGAGAGAGAGAGAGAACTGTTATTTACTGATATCGCTTTCAGAATAAACAGAGATATTCTGAAACGTAGATCTTCTAAATGTTACACTAGTCCACTGAGAAACTAATGATACATTGTATAAAAGAAGACAATGACTGATGTAATTGGCCCTAATCAACTGAGAAATTAGAGAGAGAACTGTTTTTATTTTCAGAATAAACTGAGATATTCTGAAACTTAGATCTTCTAAATGTTATACTAGTCAACTGAGAAACTAATAATACATTGTATTAAAGAAGACAATGACTGATGTAATTGGCCCTAATCAACTGAGAAATTAGAGAGAGAACTGTTTTTATTTTCAGAATAAACTGAGATATTCTGAAACTTAGATCTTCTAAATGTTATACTAGTCAACTGAGAAACTAATAATACATTGTATTAAAGAAGACAATGACTGATGTAATTGGCTCTAATCAACTGAGAAATTAGAGAGAGATGTAATTGGCTACCTTCATCAACTGAGAAATGAATGGTGCATTGTATTGTATAAGACAATACTGGGCTTAGTAGATAATACTGGTATGGCTTTCAAAATAAACTGAGATATAGTGAAAGATGGATGTGAAGAAACTGAGATCTTCACCCCACGAGTAATGCCTTACTTTTCTGCGTGCACATCGGCTTAGCTACTTGCCGCTAATCAACTGAGAGACTAGTCGCACAATCACAGAAATTGCCAAAAGAGAGAAAAGTGAGAACCACAGAGAAAATAGAAAGCCGGTTTGTCTGTGAAAGCCAGTAGCGCTACAGGAATTCAACAGTCCACCAGCTAGCAAGAGAAGTATTGGTACTTAGAACACTTTAAATAAGGTTACAAATACATACGTTTTGTTGAGTTGTTGCTTTGCGATCCGACCAGCCAGGCTGCAGGCACCGGCTCGGTCAAGATTTATCCGTATCCAGATAGACAGAAAGGTGAATTCTGTGCAGGTTCTAGCCCCCCTCCTAATGTTTTCACAAACCAGCTGTGAAATTCTATAGGCAAAGGAAACACCGCTCGATATGGACCAAATGATAAGTATTTAGAAATACACTTTAACTCCACCTTAACTATCTTTCTTTGGAAACCAGAGACAGCTCAACTAACAACTCAAAAGTACGCTCTCTGGTGGAAAACCAGAGGGAAAAAGACTTGAAAGGAATGTTCACACGGACGACAGGTTAATACAAGGATCTTTAGTGAATTCTTCGGTTCTTACAAAGTATGTTACACATGAAATATGTGACAAGAATGATGAAATATGGTAGGAGAGAGAATTCTCCGTACCGCAAGAGCTTCTGAACCCTGTTACATCATTTTACAATAGTATATATACAATTCAATCATGTCATGTTTTATCAGAATGCAGTGTCACTTCTCCATAGGTCGAACAGCGTGATTAGGGTCAGGCGTCATCAGACGCCAGTCACGCCAAACAACAGAACATGTTTTTGACTGGTAATCATGTTCCATGATTACGGATTCTGTTGTTCACGGTTTATCTCATGGGGTGAGAGTGTCATTTAGGTCAAGTTGTTTCCTCCAGTTTGAATCAATCTGGAGTGGGTGACAGCTGATAATAGAATGAATGAACATGCAAAAACAAGAGGTCCCTTACTCGGTGACAGGGCAGTCCTGTCCACCCGAGTGAGGACAATTTTTAACATTACATTAATATGTGAATCAATAAAATATGAATAGAAATATCTATCAGGGATAGTGTCAGAAATCGGTCAGACTAACGGGAGGTCGGAACATGACATGTTACCCTGGATAAAAAACCTTTGTACTTTGAACCGTTTGGAAGACGGGCATCATGCTTGTTTGAATGTAAGAATTTATGCATAATGCATTTGGCTATAGAGGAAGGTATTTGTCAAAGTATAATTTACACCGCCCTTCTATGTTTAAATGTATTTCGATTCAACCAGTTAAGCCAAAAGTAATGTTTTTGTTACAAAAAGATAAGCCAAGTCCAACAACGGTTTATTGTAAATGTGGTGCCTTTGTAGAATAATGTCCTCCCTTTGTTTAAGTGACTTTGTTGTACATTTGCCATATGTTGCGTGCCATCATTGCGTTCTATTTGTGTGTTCATCATACCATGTGATTATGGTCTTGAGGCGCAAAATAAATGAAAGAAACCTGCAGTTTTAACTCAAAGCAGAGGGGAAGCGGCCGGTTCTGTTCAGTTCTGGTCAGTTTAACTCAAAGCAGAGGGGAAGCGGTTCTGTCAGTTCTGTTCAGTTTAACTCAAAGCAGAGGGGAAGTGGTTCTGTTCAGTTCTGTTCATTTTAACTCAAAGCAGAGGGGAAGCGGTTCTATTCAGTTCTGTTCAGTTTAACTCAAAGCAGAGGGGAAGCGGTTCTGTTCAGTTCTGTTCATTTTAACTCAAAGCAGAGGGGAAGCAGGTTCTGTTCCGTTCTGTTCAGTTTAACTCAAAGCAGAGGGGAAGTGGTTCTATTCAGTTCGGTTCAGTTTAACTCAAAGCAGAGGGGAAGTGGTTCTATTCAGTTCGGTTCAGTTTAACTCAAAGCAGAGGGGAAGTGGTTCTATTCAGTTCGGTTCAGTTTAACTCAAAGCAGAGGGGAAGCGGCCTGTTCTGTTCAGTTCTGTTCATTTTAACTCAAAGCAGAGGGGAAGCGGCCGGTTCTGTTCAGTTCTGTTCATTTTAACTCAAAGCAGAGGGGAAGCGGACGGTTCTGTTCAGTTCTGTTCATTTTAACTCAAAGCAGAGGGGAAGCAGGTTCTGTTCAGTTCTGTTCAGTTTAACTCAAAGCAGCGGGGAAGTGGTTCTGTTCAGTTCTGTTCATTTTAACTCAAAGCAGAGGGGAAGTGGTTCTGTTCAGTTCTGTTCAGTTTAACTCAAAGCAGAGGGGAAGTAGGTTCTGTTCAGTTCTGTTCAGTTTAACTCAAAGCAGAGGGGAAGCAGGTTCTGTTCAGTTCTGTTCAGTTTAACTCAAAGCAGAGGGGAAGTGGTTCTGTTCAGTTCTGTTCAGTTTAACTCAAAGCAGCGGGGAAGCAGGTTCTGTTCAGTTCTGTTCAGTTTAACTCAAAGCAGAGGGGAAGTGGTTCTGTTCAGTTCTGTTCAGTTTAACTCAAAGCAGAGGGGAAGCAGGTTCTGTTCAGTTCTGTTCATTTTAACTCAAAGCAGCGGGGAAGCAGGTTCTGTTCAGTTCTGTTCAGTTTAACTCAAAGCAGAGGGGAAGTGGTTCTGTTCAGTTCTGTTCAGTTTAACTCAAAGCAGAGGGGAAGCAGGTTCTGTTCCGTTCTGTTCAGTTTAACTCAAAGCAGAGGGGAAGTGGTTCTGTTCAGTTCTGTTCAGTTTAACTCAAAGCAGAGGGGAAGTGGTTCTGTTCAGTTCTGTTCAGTTTAACTCAAAGCAGCGGGGAAGCAGGTTCTGTTCAGTTTAACTCAAAGCAGAGGGGAAGCAGGTTCTGTTCCGTTCTGTTCATTTTAACTCAAAGCAGAGGGGAAGTGGTTCTGTTCAGTTCTGTTCAGTTTAACTCAAAGCAGAGGGGAAGCAGGTTCTGTTCAGTTCTGTTCATTTTAACTCAAAGCAGAGGGGAAGTGGTTCTGTTCAGTTCTGTTCAGTTTAACTCAAAGCAGAGGGGAAGCAGGTTCTGTTCCGTTCTGTTCAGTTTAACTCAAAGCAGAGGGGAAGTGGTTCTGTTCAGTTCTGTTCAGTTTAACTCAAAGCAGAGGGGAAGCGGCCGGTTCTGTTCAGTTCTGTTCAGTTTAACTCAAAGCAGAGGGGAAGTGGTTCTGTTCCGTTCTGTTCAGTTTAACTCAAAGCAGCGGGGAAGCGGTTCTGTGAAACGCAGTCTACACTGTAACCGTGCTTCCTTTGTGTTCACAGCTCCTCGGTACAGTTCTGAAAGTGGTAAGTTTTATATTATTTCATGTAATGTAAGTAATTCATAAATACTTTTGAGGAAGGGGGTGTCCGTACTAAGAAGAGTAAATGTGGTACATATCAAACCCCTGACCACAATTCAATAAATCGAAACCAATAATGAAATGTTGTTGATTTCCCCCACGAGACTGGAACATGTGTTGCTGTTTATTGGATCTTGGTTTTGGAATTGAAAGCTAAGCTTTGTCGTGACACTAAATAGGTTTACTGGATTCAAAATAGGCTACAAATAAACTCGCCTTAATGGTAGGCTACCCCTGTGGTCACTTCTTGACCAGAATACCAGGATTCTACTGGCTAGCTGCTAGCACCCTCTTCTGGCCATGAATAGTATTCCATTCTTAATTGTAAAAAACAAACAAACATTTGGACGTTTTGATAAATTAAGTAACTGAAGAGCTCACCAAGATGTTGATGTGTTTCCTGCTAAAAGAAGATGATTAATGTGTTTTATATTCGTTTTTCGTTTTATTTTTCGTTTTGTCATTATTTATTTATTATTGTCAATTCATTTCGTGATAAGATTTTGTTTGTATTTGTGCTGCCAGAGGGATGTGGGGGGGGGGGGGGGGGGAATATGTCAATTGTTGAAAATGCTTATGTGTAATATAAAGAAAATGAATAAACATATGTTTAAAAAAAAAAAAAAAAAAGAAGATGATTGACCCTGTTCTTATTTGTGTTTTTCTAGACTTTGCGTGTAAGTCGGCCTCCTTACCTGGGTACGGACGTAACGGCATCCAGACGAGGGTGAGAGACAGCTGGGACTGCTGGGATATTTTTAGCATGCAGGCTAATGAGCCTCGTAGAACATCGAGTTTGAATTGACTCTCTAATTGGCCCCAGTTTCATCAGATTCCAATCATTCCATGTCTAGGCTTGTTTTACCCATTAAGACCTAAAGACCTCTATTGATGTCTTCTAAATCATGACGTTTACTGAAAAACCTACTGTATGTTTTCTATATCAGTGGTTCTCAAATGTCAAGGAGCCCAACAATTATATGTAATTGGTCACCAACCCCCATCTGAAAATATGTTGTTCCAGGGATCTCCCATTTGAGTTAAAAATGTTCGCTGTAAAAGAATATATAATTCAAAGATTTGGCAATTTTCACGAACATAGCAGATCTACAAGCTCGTAGAGATATATGAGCTTGTAAATCTGCTATGTTTCACAACAGCTAAAGTTTAAAATAATGGTTCAAGTGGTTAAAAGCACAGACAGATGCGTTCCAGGTCTTAATGGGTTAATACACTTGATGGGTTCATTATAATACACCCAGAAACAAGAAGAGAAATCTCTATTTATGTATACAGTACATGATCCAAATGGTCATTTTAGTTTGTTTTTTTTAAATAGAAAGAAAGGAAAATAAGAAAGAAGACAATTAAAATAGCATGTGTTGATAATTGTGTAAAATCAATGAGGGCTTTGAGGATATGGGTTTTGACCTACAGTAGTATTGTCGTAGAACTAGCTGGGTGTCAAGCAGTGTTTATTTCGTCGACTAATACTAAGACGAAAAATGTTCGTCGACTCCCTTTTTTCACTGGTGGAAAATAAACTAAATCTAAATCTAAATCTAAACTAAACTAAATCTAAATCAACTGTATATTTAGTCGACTAAAATCTTATGTTATTCAGTCGACTAAACTAAATAAAGACCAAAACATTCCAGGTGACTAAAATGTGACTAAAACTGGTCTGTCTCTGTTTCCCTGCAGCCTCAGAGTGCAGATTGCTACCAACAGTACCCGTATGACAGCGGCAGTGAGCTGAACTGGGGAAGCAGAGGTACTTGTCATTTTAAAAGCCCTAAAACAATAGCAAAAGTACTGCTTCTTGTATCTTAACCCTAGATTCAGAACACTAAACTTAGGGGCACGGTGGCACAGTTGGTAGTGCTGTCGCCTCATAGCTAGAAGGTCCTGGGTTCGATTCCCGCTCGGGGCGCTGTGGGTGCTGGCGGCGTGTTTCCTCCTCCGCGTCATCAGTGCCCATACCCGAAGGCGGGGTTGGCGAAAGGGCCTTTCTGTGTTTCTGAGTTTGCATGTTCTCCCTGTGTCCCCTAGGGTAAGTACCCTCACAAAAACATGCAGTGATCCTGGTCTCTAAACTGCCTCCCCCTGGCCAGCCTGGAGGGGAAAGGAACTGGTTGGAATAACGTGTTCCTTCCACACGCTACGTCCAACCAGGGAAACTCCCCCCTGTCAGGTGTAAAGGAGCAACTTGGACACTCAAGCATGAAGGAAGCATGAGTTAAGTCCGTTGCTCTCCCCAGGTTGGCGGAGGATGTGTAGAGCCCAGGATCACATTAGATGATTGACACAGGGGTGAAAAATGGGTTACAAAATCGTGGGATTAAAAAAACCCACTAAACTTAACTTTTGTCAAACCATCACTAAATCTGGGTATATTTTACCCAATGTAATATATTCCATAAAACAAATTCTCATCAAAATGTGTATGGTAACTTGAGGTACTCTTCTTTAATAGCACTATGAAGGTTCTGAAAGACCCACCGACCTCTGGTATCAGCTGCAACATTATGAAATTTACTCAAATATAATTGTTCGGATTTAGTGTTCTGGTGGTAATACATTTTTTATCTTTGTGTACCGTACAATCTGGCAGTGTGTGGGTAATTTTTTTATTATTTTTTATGTTATTCACAGTTTTTTTCCTATGCACCAGCTTTTAATCTAGATGTAATTAAAAGCCTTATGCCGGACAAAGCAGATCTACAAGCCCTCAATGCATCGCAATGTGATGTGAATGGCTATTTTTGTACCATGGGTACCACAACAAGTATGAAAGCCATCCAACGTTTTCCACATTGTAATGATACTCTTACAATGATCTCTCTCTCTGTCTCTCTCTCTCTCTCTCTCTCTCTCTCTCTCTCTCTCTCTCTCTCTCTCTCTCTCTCTCTCCAGCGGAATACACGGTAAGACAAAACATTATAATTTTTAAAGATTTGTTACTGTAAACTTTGTATGCAATTAACTTTTGTGCAGCTGCCACCTTAATCATCTTTACTTGCAGATTTACCCATATGAGGTGCTCATTGTCACCACTAGAGGGCGGAATAGACTGCCCAAAGACGCAGACAGAGCCAGACTGGAGGTCAGTTGTTCAGCATTGTGGAAAAACATGTACATAAACATGTACAGATTCAGTGTTGCACCACTTTGTCTACCACGTTTTAATTTACCTCCATTCATAGACACTCTCTAGATCTCACTATGTTTGATCCAAAGTCGTCCGTCAGATTAATCCAATAGGCCAAGGGTCCCTTCAACAGTTGAGACAGAAGGTGATGAAGTGGTGGTTAGAGGCTGGTTTCCATGGGTGTTATCAGAACCCATGGGTGTCATCAGAACCCATGGGTGTCATCAGAACCCATGGGTGTCATCAGAACCCATGGGTGTCATCAGAACCCATGGGTGTCATCAGAACAGAGCCTAGAGGCTCCAAATGTCACGTCCATGGTGTAGTAAAGGAACCATTCAATAAATATATATAATATAAATATATTATTTTTTATCCTGCGTTTTTTTTTATCCCAACCCATTTTTTCACAAGCTCATATATCTGCTATTTTTAAAAACATGTGAAAATGTGGCACAAATCTTTGAATATATATTCTTCTTTCACAGCGAAGGTTTTTTAACTCAAATCCTTGCTGCTGGTCCCTGGAACAACATATTTCCAGATGGGGGTCCGCGGCCAATTACATATAACTTTTGGGGTCCTTGACATGAAATAGTTTGAGAACCACTGATTGTTTTTTCAGAAAACTGTCTACATCTCATGTCTACATCTCATGATGTGTTCCATGGTTTGTGGTCTACCGCACACACACATGCATCAGATGTTAGTGTCCATTTCTTCATGGATGCCTTGCAGCATCCTTCCCTGACTGTTCAGTGTTCTCCAGTGTGACGCCTCTCACAGAAAATAGTATGTACGAAATTGCAATTCCGTAGATAAACGACTAATAGTGTTTGACGGAGGCGTGGCTTTCACAAACACGGAAGTGCAATTTCACCGTGGCTGGTTCGGTCTAGGTGAGTTCGGGTTTTATATTATTTACTATTCTGTCAGATTGCAACTCGGACAGGGCTGAGTCGGCTCTACCGAACTTCGCAAACGCTCAATACGGCGACTCGCTCGGCTAGTGCCTCGCTCGGAGGTGCTTCACGGGGCTCAAGTTCGGTAGAGGCGGCGCCCCTCCTTCATTGTCTATGGGGAGGTATTTCAGTGTCATTTGTACGGACTTTTGGGTCTTTTAGTCGAAAAAAATTCAATTTCGTACATGAATACTATTTTCTGTGCGATCGGGTTGGGCTGCCCAGGCTGTTCCACTGGTTGTGCCACTCTGGAGTTCTGGCAACAGATGGTGTGGTCTCCAGCTCTGCAGTGGCATCCAGGAAGCTACTCCTGGACTTGAGCGCCCATTCCTCCAGGAAGTTGTGGTAAACGCAATAATGCCAGCACTCACGGAAGTGACCTTCAGATATAGGAGGACACTTCCGTCACTGCTGGCATTTTGTTGCTTTTGTTTAATTCATCTGAACCGTGGCGTGAACCTGGAAAATAGGTGTACCAATAGTGACGATACTGCTCTCAATGATTTCTTGGCACATATAAATCTAACACACGCATTGCAGTTTTTCACGATTGTTAACACACCAAAATCGACACACACAACAATTTGCACAACCTTCACTTCATGTACCTAATCGCTCGACACAATTTGCACTATGACCAAACATTTTGGGGGCCCTTGATGTGAAAATGTTTGAGAAACTGTTCTGCTCTACAACAAGAAGAAGAATAATTTGACCATGCCAAGTGGACAGACATGAATGGACTAAACACTGTCTATTTGCCTGTCCGTTTGTGTCTTCCAGCGTCACCTGTCTCCAGAGGACTTTGTCCGGGTGTTCGGGGTGACTGTGGAGGACTTCGACCGGCTGGCACTGTGGAAAAGAAACGAGCTGAAGAAACAGGCTCGACTCTTTTAACCGTGCGTGCAGAGGAGATGTTTTTTTTTCTGGAAAAGACTGCCATAACTTGAGCGAACGCAAGACGCAACTAACCCGTGGAAGAGAGAGAGAGAGAGAGAGAGAGAGAGAGAGAGAGAGAGAGAGAGAGAGAGAGAGAGACAGAGAGAGAGAGAGAGAGAGAGAGAGAATGGATTCCACATAGTTTCACTGCCATGGCTGACAACCTGTTCTAGTTCTCCTCACACCCTGAACCAAATCCTGCTACACCTCAGCTGAACGTCTGACACACACAGCACACACACACACACACACACACACACACACACACACACACACACACACTGCATATCGTACCCGCCTCCATCCAGTAGTAGAGGACACCGCTGGCTGGACTCAGGTGTGAGCAATAGACTGTAATAGGTGCAAGAGTGTATAATGCTTTTATTAGGGATGAAGGAGGAGGTAGGCCCTCTAGTGGTGGCCCTCTGTAACCACAGCAGGACTAATTCACAGCAGAATCCTGAGTTTTAAAACCACCTCCAAGTTCCAACCCATTCTGGGACATTTTATTTGACATTTTGCTAAATTCTTCTTCTAAAAAAAACAACCCATCTAAAATGGCAGATCTACTAGCTCGCACTGCATTGCGGGCGGCACATTGTTCGCTTGCAGGTCAGTTATTGTTCTGGTTCCGCTGAAAAATCGTCGTTTGAAAAATCTAAAATATTTATATCAATTATTTTAAGCCTAGAATCAAGCCATCCATGATCCTGGTGATTCATCACCATAAAACCTTTGATTTTGTGGTGAAAAATAATAATAATTATTATTATAATTAATAATTATATAATACTTTTTTTTAAATACAGTATATTTATTGATTTTAACAAAATTAAAGACAATAAACACACAAACACAACAAGAACATAATAACAAACAAACAAGAAAGGAAAAACAGCTCAGGCACAACACTACTGTAAATGAAAAAGATGAAGTATACAAAGACATGGCAACTGACGCACTGACATCCATTTTATTCTTGAGAGCAGGAGTTATATTTATACGATGCAATATTCTGAACCGGATGGATTTAGTTCGGTTACGAACGGAAATCTCTTTTGCGTAGGCCCACATTTCTGCCCTGTCAACATCATCAATAGAAACGCCTAAGTCTTTTTCCCAGGACTGCTTAGTAATCTGAGAATATAAAGATGAGTTGGAATTCAATACGTCATAGAAAATTGCAAAGAGAGGGCTCTTTCTACCTTGGTTACAAGTGAAGTGTCCTCAGTTATAAAATGTCTAATTTGTAGATATCTGAAAATGTCAGATTTTGGCAACCCATGACGCGGCTGCAATTGTGTAAAGGAGATCATGGTCTGGCCATCAAACAGATCTCTTTGGTAAATGCCCTTCTCATGCCAGATCTTAAAAAAGATCTTAAAGCCTCCATCTAAATAGTACGGACAGACCTCCAGGCTTTGACTGAACATAGCGTGATGGGGTTAGAACTGAATTTTCTATTAGACTTATAAGGTTTAAGCTTTTACGAATAATACATTCCAAAGAGGGCATGATATAATACATTTAACAAATACAAATACGGTTTTTATTTTTAAATATTTGTGTAAATCTCAATGGGAAAAACGAATGGCATATTTTTCAGTGGAACCAGAAAACCACGGCCACTGCTATGCCCTATCGTCATGTGACACTGTCGTACAAAGTCGAATAGAAATAGGGCTCAAGTCATTACTTTAACACTCAGGATTCCACTGTAGTGTGCACCATGAGGAGAATCCTGGCTTTGCCTTATGCTATCATTGTTATGAATCTTTCAGTTTTGAGTGTGCAGCACCACCAGCAATCTGAACGAATAGAATGTAGATACATTATCATCTAAGAAGACACTTTAGCAGAGTGACTGAATAGATGGTGAAATTAGTCACTTTGTATTTGTTCTATATAAGAATCCATGCATATAACATTTACATTGCACCTCTCCTTTTTTTTAATTCTCTCTGACATACAATACTGTGCGCATCCTGTGGTTTACGTTGACGAACTGGGACACAAGACAATTTGAGATGGACAAACATTTTCAATTGTGCACGTGACCTGAATTGACCGAGAGGTGGGACACACACCAAAGGAGAAATTGCAGATATGTACAGTTCAGCAAATTGAAATACATTTACATGTAGAATTCTGGTCAGACAGACACCTAGACATACTGTTTCCTGTGTGATAACCTACAAGAGTGTGCATTGGAATAGACTAAATAACAATTATCACACACACACATGCACAGTTGCACACACGCGCACACACACACACACACACACACACACACACACACACACACACACACGTGGCTGTATTACTTGTATTATATATGATCCTTATATGGTCCATCCTAGTTCTCTACCGCAACACCAGTATACATGTATGTGTAATGTGAACGACGACACCAGTATGTGATGACACCAGTAGGCGAAATATACAAAAATTATTATAAAACTAAAATTAATTAATAATCAACCTTTTCGGGGGGCTACCGAAAGAACCCAGAGAACCCATATTGAAAGAGATGCGTATTACTGGCATAATTCAGTCATTCTATTGAAATGCTGTGTTATCAGATATTAATCAAACCATGTGAGGGACAGTGTTGGGTCAGACCTGACGCTCATAAAGCTGTCAGCTTGCTTGGCTCTGGGCAGCTTCCTCTCAGCCATTAGGCCTCCGACCGACGCATAATTAACAGAAGTGCTAATCTTGCAAAACTTTAAGTGTTTTGATGTTTAGCAAACGGATGGCAGTAAAACACGCCTAAAGAAGCAGGTTAGGCGAGTGCTGTTGAAACCACCGCGACTTTCAGCCAAGACAGTCCTATAATCAGCCTCTGGTGCCTCGCACCTTAAGCGTGCATGCGCGAGCACGCACGCATGCACACACACACACACGCACACACACACACACACACACACACACACACACACAAACACACAAACACACACACACACACACACACACACACACACACACACACACACACAATTCCCCATTTCCCAATTGTGTAATTGCAATAGAATTATATGGCTTAGTATTTCTGAGACTGTTCTTTTTTTTTACTCTCAGTAAAAACCAGTAGCCATAATATGTGCACCACAGCTGTCCCTGTTTGAATGATTAGCCAATAATTTTGTAGCGAAGATTGTATTCACTCTGATAAAAACGTATTGAAAATAATCCAGGGGCTTTGGAGACTTTCTTTTTGAATATGATTGTTTTGATTTTGCCACAAAAAATAAACTCTAAAACAATTAACGTCTCTTATTTTTCATTTGTATAAATGATTTACAAAGAGAAACAGCCTATAAGTTGCAAGTATAAACTATACTTTGTACTATCAGGCAAGAAATGCCTGGTTGTGTACATTGTGGTTTTCAACTCTTTTCATATCAAGGCCCATTCTTTATTCTGCATTTGAGCTATACGGACACCTTTTGATGAGATTTAGATTAGCATTGCAGACCCAAAACTAAAGCATGTGTCCACATTTCCATGCATTGATGTTGGTGCCATAGGAGAGACAAACAGGCAAACAAAACAACAACACAGAAAGTGTAAACTGAAACCAAATGGACGCGTAAGGGTCCATTTGGTTTCATTTTACACTCTCAAGAGTTAAAGATCTATAAGGGTCCATTTGATTATCAAGTACCAACTCTCCATCATTTTGCTGGGGACCACCGGAAACTCCCTCATGAGCCACTGGTGGTCCCCGGATCACTGAGAACCTGTCCTGAAGAAGTCAAAGTCGTACGATTGGTCACACGTGCACGTTACCGCAGTGAGCGGTGAGCCGCAGCGTGCGCCACGTTCGGGAATCATAGTTGATTTGACCCCCAATCCAACCCATTGATGCCGAGTGCCAGGGAGGGATTGGGTCCCATTTTTACAGTCTTTGGTATGACCTGGCCGGGGATCGAACCCCCGAGACCTCCCAGTTTCAGGGCGGACACTCTAACCACAAGACCACTGTCTGGAAATGTCCTGGCAACAACAACAACACTGTCTTTGAAATGTCCTGGCAAAAACAACACTGTCTTCTTGCCTGTCTTCCTCATTCCTCACTACAAACACTTGACAAACAAGGTAAACATCCTAAAATGGGTCCAAGTTTATTTCCTGCTGCAGTGTTTGTGTGTCAGTAGGCTGACAAGTGTTTGTTTGTGGATATATATATCAGTAACAGCTTTCAGACATGATACACTTGACCTAAGCTGTTCCCTAGCAACTGACATGTTTTACTGTAGTGCAGTTGAAGGGTATAGGAGCCCTAGATAGAATAATGCATACAATGTATGGAATATCAGCCATTCTAGGGCCAATAGAAAAATTATGCTCAAACCTTTTCGCTTCAACTAGGTTTGAAATGAACCCCCCATTAGAAAGAATAAATAAATACAAAATAAATTATTATGAATAATAATAATAATAATAATAATAATAACTACTAGAAAGTTGCAATTCTGGGGAATGTTGCAAGTGTGGTTGCAAATTTCTCAGCTCGCTAAGTACAGTATGATGATGAAAAGTCATCAAGTCAAGTTTGAGTGAGGGGCACTCATCATCGTACATCATGACGTAAAATAGACACTATGCCTATTTGCTCAGACACTATGAAGTAAAATGTTATGTTTGTGTAGGACAAAAATATTCACTACGCTGATTTGCTCAGACACTATACAAATATACACTTCTATATAAAAAATCACACCCGTGTGAAGTGAGGAGCGCTAATAGGAGCGAGAATAATTTAGTCCCTTGACTAGGCTGGTGGTCCCCGGCTGGTGGTCCCCTGGACCCGATGTTGAGAAACAGTGGAATTGAATTGAATTGAATTGAATTGAATTGAAATTAAATTAAATGACAGCAACAGGCTTTAGGACCCAGCAGCAGCGTTAGACCGCTTGCCTGCAGTGCAGAGTGTAAGAAGGTTCCTACAAACTTTTGGGATGTGAAATGTATCAACCAACCGTGGCTGTCACTGTCAGCGTGTCCACAGACTGACACACATGACACATTGACACACACACACGCACAGTAGTCTCAAACACATCCACGAACACTCCTCTCGTTCACTCACACACACTCACGCACTGTGACACACTCACACACACACACACACACACACACACACACACACACACTCATGGAGCTGCCCTGCTAAACTAAACTTCACGGCGGTCTTTGAATGAGCTCAACAACACTCCTGCAGTGCAGTCCAGATTGAATGAACCGTGACAGATTAAATGGACACCGGTGGTGGCAGCAAAACCAAACGTGAGTCAATGTCTTTTTTATTTAATCTTTCGTATATATATATTCAGATATTGGTGCACGATTGTGCGTGCGTGTGTGTGTGTGTGTGTGTGTGTGTGTGTGTGTGTTTGTTTGTGTGTTTTTGCATGCAGATTTATTACCAGCTGGGTAAGTGACTGTTAATTGTTGCACGCGCTGGCTGAATCCCCAGTCTTGTACTGTACAAGGGTCGGCAACCTTTTTGACATGAAGTGCCATGTTTTAATTTTCCTGATAGTCAGTGTGCCACATCAACACTAAGTAAGTTTAATGACAACACATCAAAGTTTAAAATGTCCAACTGATTTTGTGTAAGACAACCTATATTAGATTTAACCCAACTATCTCCCAGAGGCCAGACTCCCTTAGGAGGTTGAATGAATATAGATGATGTGATGTGCAAGTATGTGCAATTTGTATGTGAGGGGACTTCATTGCCTACCCCTGCTGTAGAGTGTTGGTTGTAGGCTAGCAGTTTTTTCTTTTTCTTTATTTTGTTTTAATGCTATAGAGTTTGCAAAGTGCCCCAGCTGGTTTATTTATTCTGACTCCCACCTCCCAACACACACACACACACACACACACACACACACACACACACACACACACACACACACACACACACAGTGCTGTAACTTGCATTGTTTTCTGTGAGAAATCTCCTTTTCTTTTTCTCTCTCTCTCTCATGTCAACACACTATCCATGGTTTTGTCAGGAATCACTGTCAATGTCAGAACACCCATGGAGGGGAACAGTGTTGACTTCCAGTTCCTATGTAGGGGTTCTTCTCATTGTGAAACATCCGAGACACGGATGATTATTATGCACTTTGGTGGAATATAAATAAAGTTCCTTTGGTTATAGCGGCTTTTTTGGAGAGAGGTGGAAAGCCAAATGTTGATGGAGCAGAGCTTGGTTATTATCACAGAAAGTGAATGTCATTTATCTTTCTTCAAGGCAAATAGATGGGGTGTAGAGATGAGATGTTTTGAGAGTGCTCGACCGTGGCAATAATTGACACCGAACACCTCTTACAGCGCTGCGTTCTTATATTAAACAATAAAATCGCGTCTCAGCAGGAGACCTAATTTACCTTTTTGTATTGACATGTCTGCAAACACAAAATGTGTCACTGCCTGGGAGTGGTATAACAAACGACACACTGTGCAACATTGTTCCACACTGACACCAAAAACAAATAGACTGTGAAAGCTGCAGGTTCTGGGCGGGTGTGATGATGAAATGGCATGACCGATGCAGCAGGTCAAGTTCTGACTGACCCTCCTTGCATTCCTCCAACCGGCTCCGTTTGAACCCACAGACCCTCCTCCAGTGGTGGAAACTATAGTAACTAAAACTACACACTCGTAGTACTGTATACTTGTCTTAAATACTTCTAAATCCTCCAGTTTTCTGAAATAAATATTTTCAAAAATAGCAGACCTACAAGCTCGCTATGAGCTTGTAGATCTGCTATTTTTCAATAGCTAAATTATAACGATGTTTAAAACACGCCCAAAATGGGTTGATAACTAAAACTGCACACTCGTAGTACTGTATATGTGAGTACAATTTTTGAGGTCTTTTTTCTTTCTATTTTTGTAATACTTTATATATTATACACTGTCTCACAGGCAAATGATTTACTCAACTACGATTATTTGACAGCTTTAGTTACTTTGCAGATTTACATGATTATTTCCTGCTGCACAATTAATCGAAAAAAAGTTTGATATCTAGATTCGGACACCGTATGCAATCTCATGTTTTGAAGAATCGTGCAGCAAATTAATATTTTCTTGGAAAAAATGAGAATCGTGTGAGAATCTTGATCTCAGTTCTTGTGGAGGAAATCAATTTGAGCAAGAATCGTGCAGCACTCATTTCCTTTTATATTTATATACGTTTTTAACAGTGTAGTTTTCCCCGCAGAAACACACGCCCTATTTCACTTTAAACGCCTCTGGGGTCATTTTAACGTATAAAGCTGCACAGCATATTACGCTGTGCAGCTTCACGTTGCAGCGTTCAGAGTATAGGTTTTATGCCGTTCAGACTATGGGTTTTATGGGTAAATCTCCCATTGGCCTAGAGGCAGCCTAGAGATGTATAGGCAGCCAATCCTGAAAAAGTGTCCACTACGGTCGCTGCAAATGTAGTCCAGGCGCTTTTCAAGCACCCATGGCAAAAACTCAGTACTTGTCTTCCTCCACCTCACGTGTTTCTGTGGCTTGTCTCTGTATACTTGAAGCTGACGTTGCTGACTATATGTATCACTTATAGAGTTGTAAAAGCTTGTAGTCTAATGCTCTTTATAGACCCACTGCCTGCCGCCAGCAGGTACACACGTGAAACTGATTACCAGGCCAAACTTTATGGACCTTTTTTCTTGTTTTTACTAGAATGACTTGAGCTGAGCAGAGGGGGAAATACGGTAAACTTCTTCCATGAACAGAACTTCTTTCTTTTCCATTTCCGTTCGCACTTGGTTAAAAGTAAAGCCTGTGACGTTCATGGCGCTTCTTTAAACTTCATCCTGTATAGCTCTGAAGTGTGTCTGTCTTCATCGTCATTGGCTGGTGTGAGTCACATGGTTAGTACAGACAGGTCGTACAGGAAAGTAGTTTTGAGTGTAAAATGTCCATTATCTTCAGGCTCTACTCTACCCTACCGCATGGATGATTGAAGATTTCCTCCTTTGTCAGCAATCAGCATCTGCCCATCTCTCTCTCTCTCTGACACACACACACACACTCTCAATTCAAACACACACACACACACACACACACACACACACACACACACACACACACACACACACACACACACGCACACACACGGACACACACGGAAGTGCACAAAAAGTAAAAGACCACAGGAATTCTGCCTTGGTGAATTCCTATCTCAGATGTGTGTTTAGTGAAACATAGCAGGATTGTGAGTGACCCCAGGGGAGCACCCCCTGCTGTTCCTGTTGCTATCTCTAAAGCGCTGCCATTGGCTGTTGCTGACTGATTTGTCTTGAGGGTTATTTTGGGTCCCTTTGTATCTCTGGAAAGCTGTCTGTGTGGGAAGCTCAAAGTACTGGATCCTGTCTGTTGTCAACAGAGATATGAAGCATGATAGAGCAGGTGAGAACTCGTTCACCTGTTCTTTATAGCAAGTGACTCGCTGGTGTCCAAACTGTGTCCAAGGACCTACCTGCTCTTTTCTCTTTTAGTATTTGCAACGTTCCATCCTAACTTCCTACAGGAATCATTACTTGCTTTGTTGCCTGTTGAAGGAAGAATATTGCTAATAATAACTACCTACCTCCAGAACTAATTTGAATAAATTATAAAACCAATCTGAGATTCGGACCCTGGTGTTGACGTCTACTGATTGAATTATTTGAAGAAGACTGTTCACCGGATTGTCGGTCGGACATCATTTCAATTAGCTTGCTCTGTCAGGAGCAGGGATGCCACAAACTGAGCATCAGCTAAAATGTATTATTCGACAGCTCTGTCAATTATTTATCAGTTATTCAACAGCCCCCCCCCCCCCCCCCCCAGAGACACACACTCACAGTTTTATTAAATATCATATAAAACTTTTATGTTGGTGTATTTTATATACATGGTCACATTATATTACATGTTGAGTGCCCCTTTCTGAGAAAATGCAATTACCGTAATCGGTGGCATCCCTATAGTCAGGAGAGGACATAATACTTACAGTATATATTATTGTAGCTTTAAAGGCTGTGATGCACAGCCAGTCAGCCACCGTTCTTTATGAGGCAACAAGAACGTCCACAGCGATGGAGCTCTCAAAGAAAAAACTGAGGATAACAACTTACTTAGCAACAGGAATCACAATGAAGTCAACATGGTCACGGTTGCTTCTCATTGACCTTGTCTTACAGTGTTGCCTACAGTATGTATCATTGTCCCTGGAGATGACTCGATTTTGAAGTCTTTATTGGTCAAGAAATGTCTGGCATTGCTTTTGTGTTTGCTCCACCATGCAAGCTCAACAGAGCTTGTTAAAATGCACACGTCAAGCCAACTGGAGCAGCAATTAAATGGATGTTTTGTGTTCAGGCTGATGTTAAATGTGCATTCTGAAAGGCTGAGAGCGTCAGGTGGGTGTGAGAGGGGAGAGGTTGTCCCCCCAGAGACTCATTTCAACCATGGGATTGTCCATGATTTTCCCTGGCTCGCTGGCTGTGCTGAATCACTCCCACTGTTCCTGCATGTGCATGCATGCACTCAGCAAACAGAATGAATGTATAGTATACTATGGCCCATAGATAGGGGTGAATGCATATACAGTATAAAACATACTGGTCATGTAGGCACAAGTCTACTACATAAACATGAATGGCCTATCAATCCATAACTCCTGTCTGCCACTGAAGAGCTGGAAGACCCCACATTCCACAGCTATGAAGAGAGAGAGAGAGAGAGAGTGTGTGGGTGTGTGTGTGTGTGTGTGTGTGTGTGTGTGTGTGTGACTGTGTGTGTGCGCATGTGCATGCGTGCACACAGTGTGTGTGTGCCTGCCTGCTTGGGTGCACAATTGTGGTAATACAGTATGCAAATTCTGTTTCAATCTCACACTAGCCCCAGTTACTGGCTCTAAATGCCAGGCATGTAATGTTAATCGATGGTGACTCAACAACACAAAGACCAGCCCTCAGGCCTGCAGATAATCTGATATTTCTATGTAAACGGGGATTCTAATTTGCACACGCTGATTAAAACATGGATGACAAGTGATATGATGAGCCAGCAGAGCAAATAACCCAGCACGACTAAAAACCTGTTCCTCAGTCAGTAATTATCATAATTGATGATGATGATTTATGCCATTTCGGTTCAGTATACCTGAGGTTAGAGCAACAAGTTTAATCCTGTGTAGAGCTAAACTGACATTATGTCAACAAGTTTAATCCTGTGTAGAGCTAAACTGACATTATGTGTGTTTTTGTTTTTAGTTTGGGCTCTGAACAGCTGCAACACTGCTGGGTGACCTACAGTGGCACTGTTGAGCAGCCCAAAGGGCCACTCACACTGAGCACCACAACTATAACAATACAATAAATAACTAACAATACAACTGTACCGTATACAGTACAGAGTACAGTATAGTTGCACCGCTCTGTTCACACGGGTGTGATTATTTTTTAACACAATTTAAAGACACTGTACAATAGAGCCCCATGCAGACATGGGCTCCTTTGTTTTGCGTAGCCATTCTATAGATGTGGAAATCCCCCTCTTTCTCCCTAGTGAGAGACGGGAATCACCATGGACATCTGACCGTGTGTGTGTGTGTGTGTGTGTGTGTGTGTGTGTGTGTCAGGATTATGGTCAATCCCCTCTCAGCTGTTTTTCTGTTGTGTTTCCATGGTAATATAACTCTATAACATCACAGAAAATGACCACACAGTACGACAGTATGACAGACGGGCGTGTGTGTGTGTGTGCGTGTGCGTGCGTACGTGTGTGCAGTTGTGCATGCGCGCGTGCATGTACCACTGACTACCCATCAAGAAAGATTTAAAACAGAAACTTGTCTCACCTAACCAGCTCCTTAGGTTGTTTTACTGCCATCCATTTGCTAAACATCAAAAGAGAACAAAACATGGAACAACAAAAACATGTTTTGCAGGATTAACACTTGTTGTGTTAATTATCATGTTGGAGGCCTGGCTGTAAACGGCGGGCCGGGTTCACGCTGGTGGACACGGAGGAGGCACTGGGAATTTGCTGCAAAGGGAAATTCTTTCTCGCGTGAAAACAGAAGCCCGGCCGGTCACACCGGAAACCGTAATAACATGTTTGTTTATCCATTTTTGACAGATCCGTGGAACAATCGCTGCACGTCTGCAGAGCTTCATGGCTTTCGTTTGAAGGCCAAGTCTATGCTGTCAACTGCCCCGCATTCTTGCATGGCCAAACTTCCTCTCGCGGAGGACTCGCACTGCGAATGTTAAGCTTTGATTGACTGCTGGTGGTGATACGATCATAACTGACGCATGGTATTAAGAATCAGACTTTGCAGATTACAGAGAAATCTGAATGGTGGTACTCTGACAGAAAGAGGCAGGCCACTAGCCTAGATGGTGAATGAGAGAGACAGGGAGGCAGCCAGTGGTGATGATGTACTGCTGCTAATCGCATGTACTGTACGACGTAGACATTTCAAGGTTATTATTATTAGGGCATGCCTCCCGGCTGAGATCTGGGCTCTAATGAGATGAGTGCACTTTTCTAGTTCTGTCATGAAATGCCTTCCCTTGACTCTGTTCCAGAAGACATCATCACGGATATCTCTGCAATGTGCGCCTGGCTGTCATAAACTCACAGCTTGACTATTTGGCTTGTTGTTTTGGATGTGATTTGGAGCAAGTTCTGGCTTGTTGCTCGTCAGCTCTCTTTGTTCAATTGTGAGAGACGGACGGATCGCTTCAGCCCTTAACCACTTTTTATACTTCACTGTACGTCGCTGAGGCACAGGAATAGCTGAAATAGTCGATCCACAAGCTGACAATACAGCAGCAACGTGTCGCACTGACTGCGACACTACAAGCTACGTGAGCTTGTAGATTTGCTATTTTCACTACTTATTCGCCTTATAATCAATGACATGACCAAAATGGGGACTCCAGCTTGAAAGTGGTTAAAGACTGATTAATCTCGCAGCATTGAAGCTTTGCACACACTATTATCTCTATAGTCACGTGATCAAGACGGATCCGTCAGATTTTTCATATTCCATCCGCATTAGTCCGACGTCCCAATAATCCGACATTACTAACCCTATCCCAAACTAGAGATGCTCCGATAATCGGCCGCCGATCGGTGATTGGCCGTATCGGCCGATATTCACTAATCTGCAATTTACACTATATGTGATCGCCAATTTACCCTATCTGGAGAAACCGATCTTTTACACCATTTAAGTGGTATAAATGTCAATCAGATATATAGTATAATATCATTTTGCATTTTTGTGACCGGCCTAAACATTCTCCCCTTCCTCCACACACACGGGAACAGTTTTGACGTGGGACATATAATAATTTTGGTCATATAATAATCGGTTTTGGTCCCAAAAAACCTGATCGGAGCATCCCTACTCCAAACCTAACCCTAAGCCACGGGTGAGTCTTAACTAGGGGTGGGCGATATGGAAGAATATAATATTGCTCGCCCCAACAATAATCTACGTACCTGACTTGGCGGAGAGTGACCTGTGCTCAGAGGAGCCCTTTCTCAAGTCATTACGTTGGGTTGAATTATGGGCAGAGTCAGTCAGAGGCAGGAGGTGACGGAGGGTTTAATGAGAAATACATACTTTATACAAAACCGTGTCCCAGTTTTCTGTTGAACCCCCGACAACAGTGCCCTATTCAAACCCCATTAACATGACAAATATGAATCCCTCTAGATACAGACAAAGCTTCCCCTTTTCCATCTTGCGCATGTGTGCGCGTGTGAAAGCCTGTGTGTGCGTGCGTTTCTTACCGTCGTCTGTACAGCATCAGTTAAGCATCTCTCTCAGTATGTGAACACTTGTCTGTGTGTGAGAGAGACATAGCATTGTAGTGATCTCATAAGACATAGGGTAGATATGGGCTCTGACTGTAGGCTCTTTGTCTGAGAGCGGGGCTGACTCAACCACGACAGGGCCGTCCGCGACCTGAATGAAAGAGAGAGCAAGCCACAACATTAATGAGAACGAGAGGGGGGGAGAAAACGGAAGGACGACGCAGTCGAAAGTCCAACTCCAGGGAGTTCAGACTAGTGTTGTGTCCCACTTCCATCCTGTCCAGCTCTGTGACCTCTGACCTTTGACCTGACCCTGTTTGGTTCAGACACAACGGTTACCACCTGGCCCTGCAGTGCACTTCATGTCACTGACATGGCGCGGTCACACGGGCAGATGCAAAGATACAGTCTACCATTCATCCTCCGACGTTTGTAGCTGCTGCAAAAGCTACACGTTGAAGCTGATGAGCTGGGTTCAACGTCCAGATGCAAAGCTACAAAGCTACGTGCTGGATTGTTGTTGGTTTTTCTCAATCCCCCCCCCGCCACGCCTCCGACACTACGGACGCAAGCTTGATGACGTCAACAACCGTGTGAGCGACAGATTTTACAACACGACAAATATGCTGTGATCTTTGCGTCTCATGTGAACGCAACACTAGCGTGTCTGTGTCAGTGTACTGTAAAGGCACAGTTATCGAAAGATGAACACAAGTTAGATCTGGAATCTTGCGATGCTGATTGCTCTTGTCTTCATACGATTTCATTTAGCTTCTCCATGCAAGTGTGAGCTCGCGGAACAAGACCACAGCACGGCGTGTTCGGACTTTTAGCGAACACACAGAGAATAATAAACCTCTGCACACGAGCCATATTACGTTGTGCTTTTGAGATATGTGAGTCATCTGGGCAAGACAGGATATGAATTGGAATAGATAGAATTATGATGGTCTACTCCATACATGGGCAACTGGCGGCCCGGGGGCCACATGTACAAATATAGTGGCCCTCTCCATCGTCAACGTTGCTCACCCCTGGTCTACTCTAGAAAGCAAGCAGATGACACTTCAACAGTGACTTCCTGTATTCTTGGGCCTGCAGTGTCTTGATAAAGGAGCGCACACATGGTGTCAGTCAGAAACATATCTGCATGTGCGTACTACACAGCTTAAAAGTGATCAAGTACAGTTTGTAACATTACGTATGGACAATGGGCCAAGCCTCCTGTATATTACAACAGAACCGTAACCCAGTGGCAGTGGATCAGAGGTAGAATGGCCGGTAGAGCGGCCGGAAGGCAACCGTGAGGTTTCCAGTTCGATCCCGGGCTCCCCTAGAGTTTTTGTCCAAGTGTCCTTGAGGTCCCTAATTGCCCCCAATGTGCAGGTTGTTGCCTTGCATGGTTTCCTCCGCCATCGGTGTATGGATGTGTGTGTGTGTGTGTGTGTGTGTGTGCGTGTGTGTGTGTGTGTGTGTGTGTGTGTGTGTGTGTGTGTGTGTGTGTGTGTGTGTGTGTGTGTGAATCAGTGAATGTAATGCACATCTTTGTAAAGCGCTTTGGATGAAAGCACTATATAAAATGCACCATTTACCAAGTAGTCCAAGTGTATGAGGAGAAATGAGCAGCAGTACAGTGTGTGTGTGCTGACCTGACTCCAGAGGCCGAGGCCCATCTCTACCTTGACTCTGTGTTTCTCCTATCTGTGAATGCAGGATGACTGCGCACTCCCACTTGTGCAACCAGACACCAAGTGAAGCAGATTACCCGAGTGCAACGGAGCCATGTACTCGTGAGGGCATTGCACGTGTCCGTATTTGTGTATGTGTGTGTGTGTGTGTGTGTGTGCGAGTGTGTACCACAGTGTGCTAATGTACTGCGCAGTACCATGCGTGCGTGTGTGCGGGCGTGCGTGACTGCGCCGTCAAACATGAACATCAAAGCCTCGCGCCCCCCCCCACCCGCTGCTCTTAGACTGGCTTTCAGAGCCAGTTAATACTTAAACAGGTGAGTGGGAGGGAACGCAAACCCATAATTCTTCCTTGTCCGTTGTCATGGAAACGACCCAGCCACCCAAACGAGGCCTCCCCCTAATGGCTTTGACGAGACGTCTGCCTCCCACAGTGAAAGGCTCGTTTCCCCTAATTAGAAGGGGAAGGAAGCGTACTCCCAGATAGTTCTTACTGGTTGCAGGTATATTGGTGGAGGAACGGTGTGTACTCTCCATAAATACACCCTAAAGCTGAATTGTAAATGTAAATCTTACCTCATTGTTTGTCTTTGTTGAGTAAGAGGCTCTTCTGAATAGGACTGACACTAACTACATTTCAACAATGAAATTGTAATTTTCCAGCAACTCCAAAATATTTAGGAAGGAAATTAATTGAAAGCATTTATTATAGTAGCTAAATCATTGAAACATGTTGGCTTTTTTAATGATTTAGCCACTATAAATTATGGCCTCTTTTTGACATAAACACAAGGAGGAAATTGTAGGCTATTTTATCAATGCAGGCACCATTATTTGACATGCTGAGTTCGTTCCACAGTGCGGTCTCTCATGGTGACAGTTCATTTATCACCCTCTCAGTCCTTCTATCCCCTTCACCCAGGGCAAAGTGTGTGTGTGTGTGTGTGTGTGTGTGTGTGTTAAAACATATGATTATTATCAGTTTCCTTTGAAAGAAATGCTTTTTGTCCCAGCTTACATTTTGGAAAATAAAATGATTATACATCATAAACCAATGACATTAATCATCACTTATAATCGCCCAAACCAAATGCATTAAGCCAGACTTATAGCCTATACTTATATGGGAAATAGCCAATCTACAATTGTACAATCCCACGTGTTGTGAGCTTGTAGATCGGCTATTTTCGTGAGAATCACTCTAGAACTGAAGACCACAGTAATTCGTCAAAAGACCTCTGACCTTTAGATCTCCCAATGAATGAATTATATGATCTGCTCTATCCACTATCCACTTAGTTTTTTACATCAAAAAAGCAACATCAAAGATTTCCGTAGCCTGGTAAACCACTCCCCCTTGAAGTCGCATTTCCATTCATTTGTGTGGAGTCATAGACCCTGCTAATGCATGGCTGCGGGAGTACAGCGCTGACAGACAACCTCTTCACTGCCTTCAGCCAATCAGCGTAATAAGAAAGGGACGTCATCTCCAGTCTCCAACCAGATTTTAAAGCGATCATTTGTTAGTGAGGAGTCGAGGGTGCCAAAAGTGATTGGCTGAGCACGAAATTGAGGACAGAGGATAGAAATTGAGGACAGAAAAGTGAGGACAGCAAAAGTGATTGGCCGGAATGTGATGATGATAAGAGCGCCCATCACTTCACAAGAAAGATTTTTTTTTCTTGATTTTATGGCTTGACCCCTTCTTAATGCTGCTTCCAGCTATATTTTAAGGTTATAGTTGGTCAGGATTAGAGTCAGTTAGAGATCCTCCGTACATTTTCTCATCATAATTCTTGCAATTCTCAGGTCTTTAGCTCCGGTTTGTAGTACTACTGCTACATTATGAAGTGTTTGAGCTGCTTGTTGTATTTTATGATAACCTGCAGCATCTTCCTGTGTACCATAAAACAATAGGAGCTCTTCCTTATCCATTTATGATTTCCCCCTCAAACCAAATAACTGTTTCCACATGTTCAACTCACCTGCCACCCAAGTCAAGCATATGTGATCTAGTTTGCGCATCAGAGTTACAGTATCAGAGGTACAATGCAATTACATATGCAGACAGTTATGCACAGACATTTGACTTGGTGTTAGTTGGTAGTTTGGTACAGTACATGCAGGAGCAGGACATACTGTACTTATCAACAAAGACAGACATAAACCACATAGTGGACAGAGGTGAAGGGTTATAGAGCAATGATGAAAGAGATTTTTTTTTGTTCTGTCTGTCTGTCCGTCAACCCCCTGCATTATATGGCCAGCCCTCCCTTGAGAAAAAGACTATTAATCAGGAATACCTGGTTAAATATAGGTCAAATAAATCAAAGGCCGGCCTTTTTGAAGCCTATTCAATCGTCACCATTATGTTTTCAATTATTCATTTGTGACACAATACATGCAGCGGGTCCATTCAGTTCTATCTAACGCGGTATCTCTAGTATAATTATGTGCGTCTTAGAATAGTGCCCACCAGAGACAGTTCGCTCAATGGAAGCAGGTCAGCTGACAGGAAGAGGAAACAGAAGGCCGGAGGTGATATGTGATGTCATCAGTCCAAACAGGAAGTCCATGGCCACATGGGGCATCCATACAGCTGTTGGGCCCATTGGAAAGTCACTCCGTCCGTAGCCACACATGCATACATTGTATGCAGAGTCGAGAGCAGAATTGGTCTCCAAGGATCTTCATTGTTCCTTTTTAATGTCTGCATCGCGCGAGTTCAGGAGCGCAGTGGTGATAAATTGTTAACACATTTGTAAAGTTGGAACAATTGTTTTAGTACCAAAGGCAGTACCAAAGGCATTACAGTGTCATATTAAACCGAGGACGTGTGTTCTAGTGTGTGCACTGCTAGCTAGCTGCCTCATGTAGGTAGCGGACCTGTAATCGTCTTACAGCTACAGGCGTATAGACGACTCCATGTCGGGGTATATACTATATAATATATACTCTTAGAGTATATTAATATTAATAGAGACAGCACCGGGAGGAAACCCTGAGGCGAAATGGACATAGTGGCCGAGTTTGGTATTGCAGCTCGAGCCAGCGCTGGTCTGTTGACTATCATTGCGCACGTTCATGTCATTGGGCCCATGACATGTGAACGCTTTGTTTCATACGTGAACGCGCAAAAGGCGCAATGATAGTCAACAACCAGCGCGTTCATGTTATTGGAGCAATCCATCCCAGAATGCACTCTGTTCCTACCCGGAAGGAGGAGTGAAATCGCCTCATGCGCTTTTGAGCAACTTAATGCAAGTGGATGGGAGGAGAAATCCGGTGACGTCTCTATTAATATATCCTCTAAGGGTGCACTGGGCATAGCCATAGCTGAGGTGTACCATTAATTAAGAGCAGCTTGACACCTCAGTATTGATTGCCTACACCTGGCCTACAGGCTCCATGGATTCGTCTACAGAGGGAAATGACGGGTAATACAAAAATGTGTTATGTAAACACAATTCAAACACAATTCAAGGTTGTAGATCGGCTATTTTCACTATAGTCCTTTTGTTTATTTTATTTTATACATTATACATTTTGGTGGTCCGTGGCTCAAATGCAGAATAAATAATGGCCCTTGACATGAAAAGGGTTGAAAACCACTGCTCTAGTCTAGATCTATAAAAATGGATCCACTACCCACAATTGGGTCCCGACCCACAGTTTGGGAAACGGTGATCTAGATACTCTAATTAGTAGCAGGAGAGAATTACTGTATGTACAGTAGGTGTGTTGAACTTGTTGAACCTAGCTGTGCCCCTTGAGAAATGGCTATTGCGTTACGCCTCTGTATTATAATACCATATTGTTGCTGTCGGGCAGAAACCGTGTACTGTAATCTATTCTCCATGTGGATTTTCGAGAATTAATACCCTATAATCATACCTCATATAGTGTCAGTCAAAAAGTCACAAATACAGAGGATGTATACAAACTTGTACATCTTCAATTCTTTCAGAATCCTGAATGGTAAACCGTTTTGGACACGTGAGGTTTACACCCAACACAATACATAATCCTACCTACTGTACGATGAGCTAACGTGATTTCTGTTTGCTCATCACGGGCTCTGCACACACACACACACACACACACACACACACACACACACATATCAGCTGTCTGTCTGTCCGCTGCCCAGACACGCTCCGTATCGGGGCCGGGGAGGAAAGAGTCACCCCTGGGAAATGCCTGGAATCTGCAGGAGTGGTGCAAGTGGGAGGGGATGGGATCACGATAGGGGAATCAGGCTGGCGAGAGAATACAATGTGAGCATTGCTCCGAGATCCTTGAAAACCACAAGTAGGTTACATCTGTTGTCTTGTCGACCCATCTGGTTTGTCTCACTTTATATGAGTGCGTGCGGGCGGTGCGGTGCACGGCACACACACACACACACACATCGCGTCAGACACCTAGGTGATCTACAAGACATGAGTGATAAGCCTGAGGTTTTCTCCTAAAGGGAGAGCTGACATATCTGTTTCCATCTATATGTTCTACTCTGTGAGTCAGCTTGTTTTTGATCCATGCATGTCATGTGTGTGCTTTGATGTCTTTGCTGGGATGAAGATAACCTAACCATGAGCATGGTGATAAAGAAAGCTGCCAGTAGGTTATCGGGAGTCGAAAGTGGCAAGCCTCTCCTGTGACTCACCTGACCAGAGATACGTTTGTGCTTTATCGTGCATTTCTCATATCTAAACACAATTTTGCTGGTTCACATCACGAGAGAAGGAGAGAGAGAGAGATAGAGAGAGTATGGGGGTTGTTGGAGACGGTAGACAGACAAATGAAAATGAAGAAAGAGACTGGACACGTGAAGGCCTCCAATGAGTTTGACAAATTGCTGTGTATCTGAAATAGAATGCATAAGAGAGGAATCCTCACTCGCTTTTTATGATTAGTGCAGCAGCAGCAGCATGCAGCGCTTTTCTGAGTACCCAAAGACGCTTTACAGAGGAAGCAACAAAGATTTCATTAGAGGGAAAAAAACACTAAAAGCTGTTTTTTTGGGAAGTACTGTACATACAGACAGATTGTGCTGTATTGTTGTTGGTACACTTGTACCCTTTTGATGTGGACATACATCCTTAGTATGTAAACAACAGTGTCGGAAACCAATAAGGTGACTTACTGACTGTACTGTAGTGTAGTCTATTTCACATGTTTGGGACAATTGGCAGTTTGCACTGCAGACGTTCATATCCAGAGCAACAAAGTGCAAGTTCAGACTAACTGGCATGAGTCAACAAACAACAGGGTCAATAATGGTCACATAAATAGTGCCAAGAATACAATTTAGTGCGACAAAGTGAAATGGGGTGAATGAGTCTGCAAATTGAGCTTTTAAGTTTATAGTCTCTGGTTCAACCACACACGCAAGTACGCACAAAAACACAGTGGATCCCACGCACGCACTGTCGCACACACACACACACACACACACACACACACACACACACACACACACTCTTCTCGCCCAACACTCCCTGCTGACAGCCGCCGCCCCCGGCCTGTGAGTGCAGTGACAAATATCACCCCGAACACGGGCCAGTAATACGAAGTACGAACTATATTACAAACACAATTATTGTGTTCATGTAGACGCCTGGCAAAGCCGCATGCAGTCGATTCGATGTTGTGGACAGGTACTTTACCACTGCGACAACCAAGAAACAAACTGACCATAACCTTATTTCAGTTACTTTATTCTGTTGTACAGTAGTTATGTGTCAAACGGGTTATGATGTCAGCAAGCCAGCGGATACGTATACCTACCTCACATTAGATCCTTTAGAGGACGATGCATTTTTAATATTGTTGGTTTAATGATTCAGATTAAGATACATTCTGTACTTTGTGCGCACCGGCAGTACATTGGTTATTGCGTGTGTATGCCAGCTCTTAAAATAGTCTCCTGTAATTCATGCTGATATAGTAGTATAGCATTGCTTTTAGGGTTTGATTGCCATCCTCTAAAACCAAGTGACACTGACACCTTTTGAGAGAACCTGTCTTCGCTAGGCTGAAAAGGCTTGGGGCTGTGTGTGTGTGTGTGCGTGCGTGCGTGCATCACTTTATCTTATCCAACACTTAACCGATCAACGGTAATGTGTTTTGTATGCTTCCTGTAGGCCAATGAAGACACTAATACACCTATATCCAACTTTTAGTGTATGTTCACAAACTGTCCTACACAAACATTAAATTCCCATCTAACATTCTAACTATAAATGCACTAAGTCTGTGTGTGTGTGTGTGTGTGTGTGTGTGTGTGTGTGTGTGTGTGTGTGTGTGTGTGTGTGTGTGTGTGTGTGTGTGTGTGTGTGTGTGTGTGTGTGTGTGTGTGTGTGTGTGTGTGTGTGTGTGTGTGTGTGTGTGTGTGTGTGTGTGTGTGTGTGTGTGTGTGTGTGTGTGTGTACTGTTGTAATCCACGTAACTCGAGAACCGTTCGTTTTTAATTTTTCGGCCTCATGGCCGCACGATTGATTGATTGATTGATTGATTAATGTATTAACAGTTTGCAGAATGGGTACAGCCTCTATAAGTGCCTATTTCACGGTTTGTCCTAACACATTTCATTTTCCACCTAACTAGACTTTTCCATTTACTTTTCCATTTTATAAATACGCTTTTTTCTACTGCTCCTCCAGCTTTTGTAAAAAGAAAATGCACACTTAATGTCTGTACAACTTTTATCATGGCATTTTTGTTGTATTCCATACAGATTGGCTATCAGAGTTTTTGCCTTCAAAAGTGTGCAGGCGGGCCTATTTTACCAAAAAATTGAACAACACAGGGACAAATACAGAGTCAAAAGTGATTTCAACTGTTGTGAGCTTGCACATCTGCTATTTTTTGCTATGCTTTAAAATTGTAATGACATGCCTGAAATAGTGGTTGAAAGAGGTTAAGTCTGCCTGTGTAAATATAAATATGTTTTAACCAAAAGAGCTTGTGACTGTAAGTTAACTGCACTCTAATGGTGCATCAGAGTTACCATGATAAACTTTATCTCTTGAGAGAACAGCCTTTAGTCATCTCTGAAGAAAGACCATAAAGGCAAGAGCCAAAGGTCAAGTTTACAAAGCATTGAGGATTTAAGTCGTTAAATGTCTGAAAACAAACATTTAACAATTTGTAGTGGGGGTCCCTGCTTCATCTCTCCCAGCTAAGGGGTCCATGTAGTGGGGGTCCCTGCTTCATTGAGCTTGTAGATCTGCTATTTTTCAATATCTAAAGCATAACATAATGCTAACACCAAAAGGGGTTCCCGCCTAAAATGGGTTAAGGAACACATACTGTAGTGGCCAGCGGGGATAGAAACTATTGACATGACATGCATTTGAACTTGCCGTGTGACTCAGTGAAACGTACGTTGTGATTTGGCTGAAGATCAGCACGGATTATGGGTATTGTAGTAGACATGGAAATGAGCAAACCTTATATAAAAGCTTTTCTCACTAATTAAGTTCAAACATTTGCTTTGGTTGGTTCCAACCCAGTAAAATAATCTCAAATCATCACAAATGGGGAAGAATAACAGTGGAAGCGTAGTAGCATTAGTAGGAATGGGAGTTGGTCCAACCCACCCCCCTGGTTCTCACAACAAACTTAAGAACTAGTTACAATTACTTTAGTTTAGTGAGAAACCATCTGTGAGCATTACGGACTGAATGAGCGTTACGGACTGTATCATTAGCTCTCCTGTGTTTTAGTGCACTCTGTCAGAGTTCTAAGTGAGTTCTCAAATTTACTGGGGAGGTCAGAGTTCACCTGTGATGGTTTAGTCACAGTTAGGAGCCATGGGGGTGTCAGGTCATATCCAATACCAGCACACCGTTTCTACCCTGGCCTCATCACAGACAGAGATACAGACATTACACTGTTTCTGCCCTGCCCTCATCACAGACAGAGATACAGACATTACACCGTTTCTGCCCTGCCCTCATCACAGACAGAGATACAAACATTACACTGTTTCTGCCCTGGCCTCATCACAGACAGAGATACAGACATTACACTGTTTCTGCCCTGCCCTCATCACAGACAGATAGACATTGGGAAACACAGACAGTCAGTTTAGCAATCCTCTGTTGTCAATGTACTGTAAAAGCTCTCCTCTAATAAGGTGGTGATTGACTGGTCTTGAACTTGAGAGAGCTCGGAGAATAAGATGACACCATGACGGCACCTTCAAGCTACATGTTGTAATGTTGTCGTTTATTAAACACATACAGAGAATGTACCTTACAGAAGCCATATTACGGGTGCGTTTGGAAATTCGCACTGAGCGCACTGGTGTGCCCTCTTGTCGTTTGTTCATTCAGTGCACTCGGTGCGTTTGTCTTTCGAAAATCTAGTGCGCTGCGCCCCGGGTGTGCTGCTGAGTGCCCGCACTGACCAACCCTATACTCAGAAGTCGGGGTTGTTCGGTGTGCGTGATTCACTGCAGTGTCTCGAGCGCTTCCCAGCGGCGAAATTTGTCCTTTGAGCTTCATTATAATACACGCATCAACGTGTAGACCAACAGCAGGTAGGCTAGTGTTATGGATTACCTTTACCTAAGCCACACTCAGTGAGCTCTATGACATCACCGTCCATTGCACACAAAAACACTGAGCACATTCCTGGTGCGCATTTCCGAACGCACCCTACGTGACCGGAACACACAGCATGTGAGTCATCATGACTGATTACAGAAATAAGCAAGACAGGATATGAATTGGACATGATGCCCTCCAGTTGTTGTACCCGAGTACTTAGTATAGTACTTAGTATATCCTGTTATCATAGTACTTTGCCCACAGTTGCCCACACTCCGGCTTCCCTGAAACGTCAGCAATGGTTCACCTGCTGTGTCGCCCGGCAAATCAATTAAGTCTGGTCGGGTTGGCCAATTAGGGAAACCGGTGCCCACCCACATCCCTCCCTCCAGACACAGAGATCTGGTGCGTACCTGGTCCTCCACAGTACCTGGTCCTCCACAGTACCTGGTCCTCCACAGTACCTGGTCCTCCCTCCAGACACAGAATCGGTGCAGCATTACCAGTGACTGGGCTGCCAGACAGATTTGTGTTTTTTTAATCTCCGAAGCCTTTGGTCAAGTCGGATGGCGCCCGATTTATACTCGACACACACACACACACACACACACACACACACACACACACACACGCACACACACACACACACACACACACACACACACACACATACAAGCCAGACGGACAGACAGATATGTAGGATAGACAGACACAGTCATCTTTCCAGTAACTGATTGTAACGGTCTTATCTACGGATTGATCTAAATGCTACACTTACTGTATGAGGCTATTTGTGTTTTGTCTGTGTGACACTGTGTGTCACTGTGTGCTCACGTGCCATTCGTGCATGAAGAGTAATTCCTTCCGTTGGTGTTTGTATGGATGTGTGTGTAGCGGTGGTGTTTGTATGGATGTGTGTGTAGTGTTGGTAGCAGCATGTTGGGTCGTGTCGTAGAGGCTCCTGGGTTTGTCTCGGGGCTGCACGTCATCCACGTGCTACCCTGAGGTGTCTGGACTTGTCTCAGCTCCTCCACACCTCCCAACAGCAGAACACAACCCTCCAGAACCGTGCCACCTCTCTTCTCTACTCCTTATATATTTCCAAAACATAGGCGTAGTTGTGTGTGACCCATTTTAGCTTGCTGAACCGTCCTTATAGGTCTCTGTATTGTAAGTTTGCGTGGAAGACACTAAATGGGTCTTTTGGGTGTGGAGCTGAAAAGGTCTGGGCTCGGGGTGCATACGTTTTGTTAGATAGACTAACTCCGACAGGCATTATTAGTTAGACATGCAAGGCCGGTTTCAACTAACTCGTGGCTGGGTTAAAAATTACCCGTGGCTCCCAACAAACGTTGTGAGCTTGTAGATCGGCTTATATCTGTGAATAGGTTGGTCATAGAGGGAAAACGAGGCCCACCCAAATGAACGAGGCCCACCCAAAGGAACGAGGCTCATCCATTTGACCACTTGGGCCCTGATCCAGAGAAGGCTGAGAACCAGTGCTCTACGCCAGGGGTTTTCAACTGCTTGTGAACCAGGGACCACCGTAGGAATCAACCTGGGGACCACTGTAGTGTTGGGATGTGGACATGGGGCTCACATGCATCCCATGTCTGTACAGTACATACCACTGTTTCTCAACGGAGGGGCCACGGACTACAGTGGTCCATGGCATAATATCATGACTGTTAATGGCTTGATTTAATTAATTGCAACAAATTACAGTATATCAAGCCCAGGCATTATTTAACTGAAATACGAGTGGTCCAGACTCCAGAGCCAAAAGAGCCTGATCTATTCCTATCCCACGGTTACCCTTATTCCATTCTCTTACTTTATCCAACCTTCCATCAAACTCAGATGAACTGATATATAATACTGATGGAGCAGACACATGATGGGCACATTATCTAATAATGATGACTCAATCAGGCAAGCTGGTACACTTATACCCTTCTTGGGATTCTAACTCCATCTTCTGTGGAATTTCCTAACCTCAAGACTTCCCAGTATAACTGATGCATTGACGCACTTCCGCGGAACAGTGCCACAAAGGTTTAGTGCACTGGAAGAAAATACAAAATCTTCACTTTGCTACATTACTAAATGCACAATCGGAGAACCCATCGGCAAATAAAGGAGAAACAGCGCTCTCTTTTACTCAGTCTCAAGAGAGAGAGAGAGAGAGTACTGAATGCATGGTCAGGGACCACATGCAATACCTAGACAGACCACCAGTGGTCCACGGACCACCTGTTGAGAACCCCTGGCTGCTCTATCTGAAAACAATAGACAGCACACAGAGACGGGCTGATAGCGGCGTGCGTCTGTGGAGCTTCACCGGGACTCTTTTAACAGCCCCGTTATCTATTTTAACGACTTCCAACTCCGTCATGGAGCCCCTCCGTTTCACTGCAGTAGCACACTGGGCGCTCTGCTCTGTCTGTCTGCTGTTAATGTTAATGTTAACGGCAGGTTGAGAAGGAGATGGACACTCGGGCTCCGGCTGGAGTTAACCGTTAACATTGGTGCACTCAACTATACACGCACATACACACACGCACACACAGTTGAAGAATGTGGGTTGCCGTGTGTGTGTGTGTGTGTGCGTGCGTGCACGTGTGTGTTTACACAGAAGGCCGGTCCAGGTGCAAGATGATCCCTAGTATTAGAGCAGAGGGGGTATCCAATAAGGGTAACACACACACACACACACACACGTCATGCACCAGCGCCTACCTGCCCCCCCTCACCCCCCCATGAGAAGAAAGGAGTACGGAGGGGGGGAGGGAGAGGGGAAGGAGGGAGGCAGATAGCTGATCAGAGGGAGGGCTGAATGAATCCCCCCACGGCCCCCCCACTGCCCCCAGGGCTCAGCAGCAAACTGGCAGATCAACACACACCTTCCACCACAGTACAAAGGCACCGTAGGAGCCAGAGCACACACACACACACACACACACACACAGGGAGCCCTTTGACTCTGGAATATAACTCTTATCTGCATGATGCACCAATGAGGCCGTTTCTCTTCTTCTGCCTCTAAACGAAACGCTGTACTGTCTGCAACATGGTGGGGCTTTCATCCACCGCTGTTGAAGGTAAGAAGACCCACTGAAAGGAGAACTTTTCTAGTTTATACTTGGTTGTTGGTTAGCATTCAAGTGGGTGTCATCCTGCACCCAAAATAGGAGATCTGCAAGCTCAAAACCTGTCGCACTGCGACGGGTTTTGAGCTTGTAGATCTCCTGTTTTTGGGTGCATGACACCGGTGTGCAGCACGGTATAGGATCGGGCACTATATGTTGCTACTGTACGTCAAAGGTCAGCGTAAAACATAATGTATAGTCTTGTAGACTTGTAGTCTTGTAAGATTTGTAAAGTTGCAACTGCACAAATATCACTGTGTTTGTATAAAGATGGGGCGGATTATCTTCTGTGGTGATTTCTACAATACTTGTTGCCACTTGACTTGCCACATCGGCACGTTTACACCAGGAGTGTGGGTGAAGTTAGCTTGTGCAAGATTCACAGAAGTTGCTGTAACATTACATTAAGAGTAACATGTGAGAGTCAATGAATATAAATATGCAAGGCACAGTAACTATGGCACTCTGGTGAAATATACAGTGTTCTACAGGTTTCTTTTATTCTAAATATAAAATAAATAAAGTTAAATTCAGTTTGAGGATACAGTCAGTCAGATACAGAAAGTGTGTGACCGTATTCTGCTGTCTTTTGAGAAACGTAAATCAACAAATATCGAGTATACATAGAATGTGTGAGGATGTATGTGTCTACAGTCAAATCTACTTAAAGTGTACCAGTGGGTCCAAAACGGTGCACGTGAAGACGCACACAACGGCTTACAGTCAAGATATGTTGCATATTATCATCTCTGTTGTTGTGGAAAACCTTGTATGTCCAAAACTATCATTTCTTTCAGGATTTTAAATTCAGAAACCGCAAAAGATTATTAAAAAAAACAGAAAAAACGAATTGGTTTATCGGGGAAGGGGGGCAGGGTGTGGGTTGCGAGACATTTCCGGGGGTCCCCAGCCAAAAACGTTGAGAACCCCCCGGTGTAGGCCAGGGTATAATTTACAGAAAAAAAGCCCCCACAAAAGGTTTGAATAATGGAGAGAGAAGAGGTTTGTGCCCGACAGCAACGGTATGAAGTAGACCTAAATGGGTGTGCCTTGTTCAGCAGCCTGATGGCCTGCCTGTGGAAAGTGACCCTAATTCAGTTTGGCATTTTGATACGGCCAGTGTGTCGCCTGCCCGGTGGTTTTAGTGGTACTGTGGATACGACACTATGACGCTGCTGTGTTTAGAGTTATGTGGAGCTGCTTCTGTTTGGGTCGTCCGTGTGGAATGTGTTATTTCTTTGGGTGCCATTAAATCTCATCACGCCATATATCTTGCTGAATTAAAAAAACAAGTGAGGAAGCAGTGTTGGGGGAAAGCACCTGACTGGCATGCCAACACCAGTGTGACATTGATTCACTCAAGTGGTGGAAAGTAACTAAGTACATTTACTCAAGTACTGTGCTCAAGTAACATTCTCAGGTGCTTTTACTTTACTGGCCGTGTTTCCAATGTCCAATATCTTTACTTCTACTCCACTACATCTTGGATCCAAATATTGTACTCTTACTCCACTACATTTATTTGTAAGCTTTTACTTTGTACATTTTGCTATTATTACAAAACATTCATTTTGGCCATTTGAAAATAGCCGATCTACAAGCTCACACATAGCACATGTAGATCTGCTATTTTTATACGTACATTTGAACACTTATTTTATTAACACATATTCTGTATAATGAGTACTTTTACTTTGGGTACTTTCATTTAGAGTACATTTTGATGCCAATGCTTTTGTACTTTTACGAAGTACATTTTGAATTCTGGACTTTTACTTGTATTTTCCATATTGCAGTATTGATGATACTTTTACTTGTGTGCGTAGTACTGTCCATTGGTTGTTGCAACTCGTGGTGGTTCTCTCCGTGTGGGAGAGGTCTGTGTGGAGAAGCAGTGAATGCTGAGCCGTCAGTCGAGGTCACTGAAACCTTCTTAAAGATTGACTCTTGCCATTGTAAAGGGTTTACGTGTGTCTGGGAGTAATGTATGCGTGTTACTTTGTCATCTCAGCATGAAACGAGACCCCAAAAAAAGCGTCTAATTGAGGACTCGTTATTCCACATCAGCATTTGCTATAGACATGTTAGCACAGGTGCTTAACGTACTGTCATTATTCATTCTCTCCCTCCCTCCATCCTGCCTCTCTCTCTCTCTCACACTCTCTCACACACACACACACACACACACACACACACACACACACACACACACACACAGGCTGATTTGCCAATCTCGCTTCCACAGTTAAACAAACTCCTTTGCGCTTGCTTGCTTGCTCGCTTGCACACACGCACACACAAACGCACACACACACACACACACACACACACACACACACACACACACAAACACACCCCCCCCGCTGCTTTGCCTTTGTCCTGCACTTTTTAACAAGGTGAGGAATGTGTGTTGGTTCTCTAACTAACTGCAATTGTCAGTCATGTGTGAGAGAGGGTAAACATGGAGTGTGTGTCCAGCTCTGAATGTGCAGCACATTCCTGCTGGCACCTCGGCTTTGAGATGTTGATGAAGACGCAGGTCTGTTATGGTTGTGAATCCCGGCCATGTTGTGTTCTCATTTCGACACTCCCCTGTGAAGTCTGGGATGAGTTTTCAAGGAAAACATCCTCTACTGTGTGGGTATTTCCCTCCCACGAAATAGATTCTAACTTCACTTGATTAACCACTTCTTAAACCCTAGCGTCCCTCTTCTGGTAAAATAGAAGATCTACAAGCTGGAAATGGGTCACAGAGCCAACAGGTTATACTGTAATCGTTTGTAATTAGTTGACCTTGCGGTCAACTAATTACTAGTTTCCTAAGTCCAGACAGGCTAAGTGGTTAAAACTAAACAAAGGTCAAAAAACCTAGAGTCTGCATTGTCAAGAGATGTGTGTGCATGCGTGCAAGCCGTGCATGCGCATGGTTTTGTTTTATTTGACCTGAAGTCACGCACTGAAGTGCGTGACACGCACACGCACACACATGTACGCACTGACACAGGTGCAGCAGAGATTTGAGAGATCCCACTGTTTTAGATGTGAGCTTCAGTCCAGCTTTACTGTGCTGTAGGTCTAATATGGTGTTGATTAGCAGAGAAGGTCATGTTGGTCTTAACGCCTCACGCAGCCGAAACTCTAAGCTGCCTCTTCTCTGCCAATCTGAGAACCCATCGGCAAAAAACAGCCCTCTCTCTGCTGTTTGTTTCTTCCATTTGAACAAGGTTGCCTTGATGTCTACGCCAGCCGTCCGGGACGGGGAAATATTTTCTAATCTTTCCAAAGTTTTCATAAATAGCTAAAAGCTACGTGTGGTAGTCAGTCAGGTTCAAGTCCACAGTATCAGATCAGTGCTGGGTGGGTCCTCCTCAGGTTCACTTCCACTGTATCGGAGCCCACAGCTAAACCGCTGGCAGGCCACGGAGATGCTTGTGGCCGAGTCATGTCAGCCAACATGTCCCTATAATAGAGGGTATGTGCGTGACATCTGACATCATCATCATACCTCAGAGTTTTGCGGGAACACCTACCAATAGAGGGTATGCATATTCATAAAGTGAGTGGAAAATGGAATGGCAGAGTGAGTTTAACGTTTAACGCAATCAGACAGGACTTTTCTGTATAGGCTGTAAAGTAGTTTTTTGACACTCAGTATATAGGCGTTCCTACATAACTTCCAATCCGGATATGATGATGATGTTACGCACATACTCACTATACTTATATTGGCCTTGACAAAAGTATGGGCTATCTCTATTCTCTATCTGATTGCATTAAACGATGTTAAACTACATTAAACTCACTTTGCCACTCACTTTATGCATGCGCTCTATAGTTTCTTTAGCTCCCTCCCTCTCTCCTCTCCTCCCTCCCCTCCCTCCCCTCCCTCCCCTCCCTCCCCTCCCTCGCACCTCCTCAGGGTGAATCCAGGGATCTATAACGACATGTTAAAACGACGGGCGTGTTGGGTTCCTGCCTGAGACGCCAAAAGTTCCTTGTGCCAGCTTCAGAGACCAGCTCAGTGGCCTTGTGGTTAGAGTGTCCGCCCTGAAACTGGGAGGTCGGGGTTCGATCCCCGGCCGGGTCATAACAAAGACTGTAAAAATGTGAACCAATGCCTCCCTGCTTGACACTCAGCATCGAAGGGTTGGATTGGGGGGGTCAAATCTACTAATCAAATGATTCCCGAGCGCGGCACGGCTGCAGCTCACCGCTCCTTGGCTGCGGCTCACCGCTCCAAGAGATGGGTCAAATGCGGAGAACAGATTTCACTGCGGTAACGTGTGTGACAAATCGTACGACTTTGACTTTGACTTTGATGTGGGAGAGTTCCCTGTGCCAGCTTCAGAGATGTGGGAGAGCGTGACTTCATTACAATGGAAGGAAAGTGTCAGTAAAAACGACATCATGGTAGTTAGCTGTGCGTAGCCGTAGACGCAAACACACATGGATCCATCTTGGCTGTTGACTCGGGGTGACCTTGGCAGGACATTGTTTAACCCAGAGGAAGACACACCTCAGGAAAATATGTCTGAATGAGTGGGATCAGTCTTCTCTCTCTCTATCTCTCTTTCTTACGAGTTCCCTCCACCCCCATCTCTCTCTCTCTCTCTCTCTCTCTCTCCCTCCCTGTCAAAGGTCTCTCTCTCTGTGTCACACCACCTCACTGTGGGTGTATCAGAGCTAGTGACAAAGACCAGATACTATCAGTTCTTGTCATTGGTGATTTATATGTAACATTACTATACCTGTTTATCTGTCCAATGGCCGACATTCTCTACGAAGGGGCTGTTGCTGAAATGGATACATGCGCACGCACGCACGCACACGCACACACACACACACACACACACACACACACACACACACACACACACACACACACACACACACACACACTCACACTCACACTCAATATTGTTACATAGAGGCCTCCAAAGACCTTTGACACACACCTCAATAAATACACTGTGTGTGTGCGTGCCTGTGTACATGCATGTGGATATACAGTATGTGCTCATGAGTTGAAGTGTGTGTGTGTGTGTGTGTGTGTGTGTGTGTGTGTGTGTCCTGTGGCTGACCTCAGTAGGAAGCATGGCTCGGTGAACCTTTTAATGTTGAGCGACCGTGAAACTGGGACAAGAGGAAGGAGAGAGGAGGAGGGGGAGGGAGCTGTGTGTGCGTGCGTGCGTGTGTGGAGAGCGGGAGGGAGCAGGCCCGCTGTGCCAGTGGTGACTGTGCTACAGTACGTTGGCAGCTCTCATGTAGGATGACACTGCTCTGATGGGAAACGTGATACTGTCTCTGTGGATAGAAGGACAGTAACAATACTTTAGTGGTTGCAGCAACAAGGATTAACCATTGAAACCCTCCAGAACCCGACCTGAGTTGAAACTGTACTTGTTTCCCTCTACACCAAATCTCTTTGCCAAAAATACCCATGAATCTGAATCTATCAGTGGTTACCCTTTACCCCCCCACACCCCCCACCCCTCTACACCAAAATCTTATCAAATAGCAGATCTACAACAGTTACTCCCAGAACAGGAATGCTATAGGCTTAAATCCTAAAACCAGTTAATCTATAGTAATCATGTGGTGCAACATTTTAAACATGGATTAAACCTAGACCAAATACAATTTAAGCCCGGATACAATCTAGACTTTTACATTTCACTTCAAACAGGGATTTGTTTTAATCAGGTTGTATTTTAAACCATAATCGGGGGTTAATTCTAAACCGTGACTAAACGAGGCCAGCTTACTGTACCTACGGTAAGGTGTATAGAAATTCCTCGCAGGAATAATAGCCTAGCGGGATTATGGGCTCAAGCCATTCAGGTTTTATGAAGATGATGGATTGGATAAATGGTGGAATTGAAGATGGGATCATAAAGTAACAGTCAGACCAGACAGTAGAGAGGACTTCTGCTGTTCCGCCAATGCAACAGAGCAGAGACTTTATGCAAGTGAGATAAAGTAAGACAAGATAAGAGCTTTATTGATCCCGTGAGGGGAATTCTGTCACCAGAGTCAGAGGACCTACTCCACAGGCCACAGTATACACACAGCCTCCCCAACAAAGCTTGCATTATAATTATGAGAACACACACAGTAACCATACCTTACGTTTGCAGGTTGCGTCCTAAAGCCCAAACAACCGCACCGTTTTAAGGTCAACCACGCCAATGCAACTCCTTGGGAGGAAAAGCGTTCTAAGGTCAACCACACCAATGCAACTCCCTGGGAGGAAAAGCGTTCTAAGGTCGACCACACCAATGCAACTCCTTGGGAGGAAAAGAGTTTTAAGGTCGACCACACCAATGCAACTCCCTGGGAGGAAAAGCGTTCTAAGGTCGACCACACCAATGCAACTCCTTGGGAGGAAAAGCGTTCTAAGGTCGACCACGCCAATGCAACTCCCTGGGAGGAAAAGCGTTCTAAGGTCAACCACACCAATGCAACTCCTTGGGAGGAAAGGCGTTCTAAGGTCGACCACACCAATGCAACTCCTTGGGAGGAAAAGCGTTCTAAGGTCAACCACGCCAATGCAACTCCTTGTAACTCAAGGAGTTGCAACTGGTGTGGTTTGGGCTTCAGTTAATGCACTGAACTTCAGAGCTAAAAAAGACCACTGAGGGTCAGAGATCAAAGGGCGGCACTTGAGGAAAGGTCCTGGTCAGGTCAGTCCTGGTCAGGCTAGACTGGCAGTCTGGCCTGTACTTTGTGAGATATGGTGGTTGGGATCGGGCCGAGTACCGAGTACTGACGGAGAGATGGAAGGAGCCCCGCCGTTTTGCAGGGCTAATCGGAGAAGAGAAGAGACGAGAGAGGAGATGGACAGAGGGGAAGAATAGAAATGTGAGCTGGGTTTGATGTCATTAACAATGGGGTTGTGTGCTTGCTTTGGTTCAGTTCTGGATGAGTCGAGTTACTCAGATGAAGGAGGGACTTCACACACACACACACACACACACACGCACCATGAGCAGGTCCAGGATGACTTTGGTTCTCATGCCTCGCGGGTGTCCGGCAGCAGCAGCAGCAGCTGAGGGGAGAAAGCCAGACGGTTTATTTAAAGTCTGTTCTCAAAACAGGGAGTGGTCCGGTCCCTCCTCTCACATCAACATATGATGTGAATCATGTATTCCCACATAACCTGCTGACTCCACAAAGCGTTTCAGAGCCTGAGGACCCTCTCGCACTCTGTGTGTGTGTGTGTGTGTGTGTGTGTGTGTGTGTGTGTGTTGTGAGTGTGGGTAGCCTCTCTCCCTCTTTGTCTCCATACAGCTGCCTGCATTGTGTCTGTGTCGGCGTTTGCTTAGGTACGGCGTTTCTCTGGCCTCCAGAGCAGCAACATCTGCTGTTAGATAAAGATCAAGACCCTGGGAATCGAACCCTGCCTGCCTGCCGGTGTACTTTGGCCCCTAGCTTTGTACTGTATAGCTCCGTGTTGTGAAGTGGCCCTTCCTTCATTCAGTCTCGCAAAGCTGTCTGAACCACGTTTTCCTGCCAACATCCTTGAGCTCGATGCCGAATGCAGCGGAGTTACAATTACTGTCGCAGAACTGAAAATCGCAGTTGATTGATTCCTGTTGGTGGTGTCTGTATGCAAACTCCATTCCAGTATGCCTGTATGTCCATGTTGATCAATTTGACGTCTACTACCACCTAAGACCTAAGTCAGTTTTTAGATTTTCTTTCATAAATCAACGCTGTTGAACACCCTTACGTCTGTGTTGGTTAAAAAAAATATCGAACCAATGGAAAGTATTAAAAAGTGCTTTGACAAAAACCTCACTCCACTTGAGCTGGATGTTGTTTCATTTCCCGCAAAATGAACATTTTGGTTTTAAGTGGTTTCTTCCAGACAGCAGAGATATGCCCGTTTTACGGTGATATTTTTTGGTAATTATACATTATATTTATTCATGTCCAGATGGCCAGGTTGGTCTACAGGTCTTTAAGTGTATTAAATGCTTTTTGTTCTGTTGTTGTTGCTGTGCTGACATTGTTTAGTCTGGGAAGGTGATGGAGTGAGGCAGAAGGGAGAGAGGCATGGTGTCTGGGTGACATATGATGAACATACCTGTGGAACAAACAAAGAACATGCAGAAACAAAAGAAGAAGGGACCCCATCCTTCATCTAACTTGTTTATTTTGCTCACGTTGACCTGTGTGCCCTGCCTGTCCGTTATCCCGACGCTTTCCACTGACCATTGCCCCTCCTCTGTGTGTGTGTGTGTGTGTGTGTGTGTGTGTGTGTGTGTGTGTGTGTGTGTGTGTGTGTGTGTGTGTGTGTGTGTGTGCGCAGCGATGGAGGTGTTGGTCAGTGAACTGGGGGTCCTTCTGAAGCTGTTGGACCAGGAGAATCTGAGCTCCTCCACCCAGGAGAAAAAGACCTGTGTCCGCAACCTCCTCCAGCAGATACAACCATCAGGTCAGTCACTAGACACACACTCATTAATTATAATAACGACCTGTTTAATTTATAGTGTATAGTGTATGCACAGTTCATGAAGCATGAAGTCATATTAATTATGTTATTTTGTCTGTGTTCTCTGTTCCAGTGTCAGGAACCGATTACATTTACATGAACTCATCCGTGTACAGAAATGGCACCAGTTTTGTAGAATCCCTCTTCGAGACGTTCGGTGAGTTTTGTCTCCGCACTCAGAGCTGCTTGTGGAGTACAGATGACACCCCCCGTGGTATCACATTGTCGTTTCGAACTACGAAATTGAGTTGAATCCTGTGCTGTGTTTTTGACATGACAGACTGTGACCTGGGGGAGTTAAAAGACGCCTCGGAGGACCTGAAGCAGGACCCGAAGACACGCACACAGACCCAAGACACGACCACGTCCAAGCAGGACCCGCGCACACAGACCCAAGACACGGCCACGTCCAAACAGGCAGGTGTCCCAAAATATCCTGAGTGAATCGCTTCATTTGAACCCACTTGAATCCCTATATTCTAGGGGTGGACATTTGCCCGAAAATAACCGATCTACAAGCTGCACAGCACATCGCAACGACACGCGCAGCGATGTGCTTCGAGCTTGTACATTGGCTAGTTCCTGTGAAGAGATTTGATTTAGTGGGGGGGAAAAGGCCGCATACAGAAGAGACTCAGGAGACTGAGGTCAAGTTGACTAAGTATAAGGGTTTAAGTGATGTGAATGTCATCCATATGCTCTCCGTTATGGAGGAGGTGTGAGGTGTGTGTGTGTGTGGCTAGAAGACAGATGGGAGCTTTGACAGAAGTCTCCGGAGTGAGGCTTGCTGTCCAGCTGCGGGCCCCCGTTACTGTTACAAGGTCGTCCATCTTTCTGTCTCTCCCTGTCCGTACGACATGTCACTCTCCCTTTGAGACCACTGACGGACTCCCTGCACAACTATTAACTCACACCCCTTAATATCTGTGATGTGGGCGGGAGAGGCCGATGGAGAGTGAGAGGGAAAGAGAGAGAGAGAGAGAGAGCTGCACTCCTTTCCTTTCACAGGGTATTTCCACTAAAACACCTACTGTGAACTTGTGATTTATTTTTGTGCTGTAATGGGATCCTTCCTTGAGCTCTCCGAGGCCATCCGTCTACTCTAAGGCCTTGACTGCATGTACTGTATTTATGGATATCTTTCAAGCCGTTTAAAAACAAATCACACTCGTGTGAAGTGAGTGACTATATGACTACAAGGCTGGGGGGGTGGGGTGCTGACCCCCGACCCGCAGGGGGGATCTTAACTGCTCCACCATCGGTGGCGGGAGGACCGACTGAACCTTCCTCCGTGTCGGCGGGAAAATGAGAGGTTTTGGTTGAGATAAGTGTGTTTACGCGTCTCCTCCTTTTCTCCAGGGCTGCACTACGGACCTCCCAGCGGTGCCCTCGGCCGACCCCCCTCCCCCTCCCCCTCTGCCCACAACCCCTCACTCGGCCGACTCCCCTCCCCCTCTGCCCACAACCCCCCCGCCCGAGGATATCTACGAGGAGGCGGTGCCCCTGGGCCCCGGCAAGCTGCCCGAGTACATCATCAACCGAGGTCAGTCCCCGCGTGCGTCCCCCCTCAACCGCTGGGGGAAAGTAACTACGTACATTTACTTTAACCCATTCTGACCTGAGATCAGATTCATACGAGGTTTCCGCTGGACACACACTGGTCTGATGAACCCATTCTGACCTGAGATCAGATTCTAAAAAATGTCAGTCGTTCTTCGATTTTTCAAAAATAGCAGACTTACAAGCTCGTAGCGCGCCACTCGGTGGCGCGCTATGAGCTTGTAGATCTGCTATTTTTCAATAGCTAAAGCACAACACGATGCTAACACCAAAACGGGTTCCCGCCCAGAATGGGTTAAGTACTGTACTTGTGTACAATGTGCTTTTACTTAAATGGTAAATGGTGCATTTATATTATAGCGGCTTTATCCAAAGCGTTTTACACATTCACGCGCACATTCATACACCGACGGCGGGGGAAACCATGCAAGGCACCAACCTGCACACCGTGAGCAATTAGGCCGGGGTTCAGAGCCTTGCTCAGGGACACTTCGACACTAACTCTGGGGGAGCCCGGGATCCGACTGGGAACAAGCTCGAACAACACAAGTTCTTTTAGATCTGGTATTTTCTGAATTTTTCGTATTTGGAAACTTGAAATGGGACATTCTGCATAACGACTACTTTCTACTTTTGGTACTTTTTGATATTGATACTTTTGTACATTTACTCAAGTAAATTTTGAATTCAGGACTTTTACTTGTCTAGTATTTCTACATTATTGTTCCGTTTACTACCCATTTTGGACTGAGGCCGATTCTAAAAACGCTTCTAAATCCTGACCTAAGTTTTTAGAAAAACTTCAAATATTTATATAGCAGCATCAAAAATGTTACCTTTTTATATACTGTACATGCTGTACAGAACCCCAAGAGGGGTTCCCATCCAAAAGGGGTTCCCGCCCAGAATGGATGTGAGTACATTCTCCACCACTGCCCTCAACCCTACAACCTAACAGGGTCCTCCTCGTAATCATGGCAATCATTTTAGCACTATATAAAACTGGGGGAATTCCATATTTTTCTACTTTTAGCACTTGATCCGGTGCACTTTGATCATTCAAATTTTCTCTCATGTACAGTAGTAGCACTTTGCCAAAACGTAGTTTTAAAAAAAGAAGGGGAGAAAAAAAGTGCTCGTTAGTTTAATTACAGGATGACAGAACACAGGGTCTAATTAGTGGTTGTTGTCATGTGATCCTCTCCAGGCAGCTCCAGCCCTCCCAACTCCATAGAGGACTGCTACGAGGATGCTGAGAGCAACTACCCTCCCACCTGTATCGGCTCACGACGCAAGAACTCATGTAAGAACTCCATTACCCACAAACCAACTGCACATGATTATAAACAGCAGGTTTATTTGCCAAGTTGCTGGAAGTCTTATGTCCACATGTACAACCACAGATGCACGCACACATGCACACACATTTTTTTTTACATTTTTGAAGTGTGAGAACTTGGCTTAAAACACATTGTTGATTTCGTCAGCAATTTAGTTTTTTTGTTAGTTTCGGTCATAGTCTTTTGAATAAAGTTTAATTTAGTTTTTTTGTTAGTTTCGGTCATAGTCTTTTGAATAAAGTTTAGTTTTTTGTCATTATTTTAGTCATGTGAAAAAGTATAGATAAACTGTAGATTTAGTCTTGGTTGCATATAAATAGCTCAGTACGCGGCTATGCATTGTGAGCTTGTAGATCTGCTATTTTCAGAGCGGACCACCAAACAAGTGCAAACAAACAAACTCTTTTCCACTAGCATGTCTAGTTTTTATGCGTTGACGATATCGTCAATATTTTTAGTCAGTCATCAGTCAGTGAAAGAAGAAAATGTTTCATCATAGTTTTAGTCTACGACATCAACACTACTTAAAAGTTAAAACTTTTCCTTGTCCTCTTTCCCCAGACAACGACTCTGACGCGCTGAGCAGCTCCTACGAGTCGTATGAGGAGGACGAGGAGGAGAGAGGCCCGAGGGCCCGACTGACCACTCACCAGTGGCCGTCCGAGGAGAGCTCCATGGCCCCCGCCAGAGACTGCCACATCTGTGCCTTCCTGCTGCGCAAGAAACGCTTCGGCCAGTGGGCCAAGCAGCTCATAGTCATACGGGATGACAGACTACAGGTGAGCTGTTGGACACACTGGATATTATATTATATTATATTATATATACGAGATGACAGACTACAGGTGAGGTGTTGCACACCACGCATTGGATACTGTCTGTGATTTTGGATATTGTACTATTTTGATATGGCATACGTGTTCAGATAAAAATATATATAGTGGATCGTGAAAAATCGGTATCGGCAGATACTCAAAATCGTAATCAGATCGGGAGACCTTTTCCTTTTTCATAAAATATTATTATTTGGAAGATGCAAGCTGTGCAACCTGTGTCTCTTGTGTGGTGTTCCTTCCTTGCAGTGCTTTAAGAGTTCTAAGGACCTCTCTCCGTACGTGGAAGTGCCGCTGCCCCAGTGCAGCGTGGTCTATGCCCCCAAGGACAGCAAGAGGAAACGCCACGAGCTCCGCTTCACCTTACCCAACGGAGACGTGATTGTCCTGGCCGTGCAGAGCAAGGAGCAGGCCCACAGGTGGCTCAATGTGAGGCTCACACACCTTTACACGGGTGCATGTGTTTGGTCCAAAGTATTAACAGTACGACAGGCATCAGTGCAGTCGCTACCTATACGCACAGTACGCGCTGCGAGTAGGGCAACACGCCGAGGGGGGCAACAAAATGTGCCAAAAAGTGCCAAGCCGACCCTCAAAATAACAATTTACTCTGCGGCTCCGCCCCGTAATAACGAGCGGCTGTGTGTGCGTCCTCACAAACAGTGAAAATAGCCGATCTGCACGAGGAATAGCAGCTCTCTCGTCGGGAGCGGGGGCAGCACAAATATCCTACGAGTAGGGCAACCAAATGGTCAGCTACGGCCCTGACAGGCATTAGGCCGACACCCTACCCAAAACACAACCCTAAACATAACCTCACAGGAAGCCATGGGTTTAACCTGCCACAGGTTAGTTTTAACCTGCCACGCATGTCGGGAGTCACTGGTTAGTTTAAACCTGCCACGGGTTAGTTTTAACCTGCCATAGGTTAGTTGTAACCAGCCACGCATGTTGGGAGCGACGGTGTTGTCGGACTGTTTGTATGTCTATTGTCTAACCAACGGATGCACCCCCTTTTACACACCTGGCATTGGAACCACAATCCACGCTCTTATAAACAAAGGTTCTATTACACTCTAGAACTCTATTACACTCTATACTTATAGTACATATAGTATAGATTGTTCCACCATTTCTTTGTCTGTCAATTACGTGTAAAATATTCGTAACCAAGTTGGAGAAGTCCAGGGGTAGTAGTAATTGTATTGCATCGGTTGGTTTTTGGAGTGTATTCTCCGATTAGAATCAAGACTAAATACACAGACAAATCCCAGAGAGGAAGCCGTTACTCATTGTTACAACGAGTGACACCTGTGTCATGTGCCACAGGTGGTCCGAGAGGTGAGTGGCAGTGGACGAGGACCAGAAGAATCTTCATCTCCCAGCAGTCCCAGGAAAACGGAACTCGACAAGGTAGTGTCACCTGCTATGTATGTCCTCCATATGAAGCACTCAGATTGACCTGCTGTCTTACCATACTGTACTGCCTGAATGTGTATTGTTATTGTGTGAATGTACATGGATTTTTATTCCTATATGTGCTGTCACTGTGTCATTAGTTGTGCATCAGTGGTTTGGCATGTTTTGCTTATTTTCTGCGTGTCACTTGATATGCAACCAATTTTACAAAGCATTCTGTGGGTTTGTTTGACTTACAAAGAAGCCAAAGTTTTGCCTTGATTTCACTATGGTATGAAAATCAACTTACAGACGCTTGTCATATAAAGTAGTACATTAATCAGATGTCTCTTATCCTGAGTGCCTTCCTTTAGTGCAACATCAGAGCAAGTGCTATGAACCCTAGAAGATAACCAACAACAGGCTATGTGGTCGAATAATTTCTACTAAATGAAAACCCAAGAATGTTAAATTGTACAAATGAAATTCAAACATCCATGTCTTCTTAACCACGCCAGGATGTTAAGCCAACATTGAACCGATTATTGATGTACGTGTGGTAACATTGTAATGACTATATGGAGAAAATCCAAATCTAAAAATGAATTCATTAATGGACAAATTGGGTTCCTATATAATTACGTATGACATTATGGCTGAAGCTGAGCGATCGTTAAAAGTGTTTAATGTTAGGTTTTCCCAGGCCATATGCCAAGCCATATTTCCTCATTTGCGAGAGAGCATTTCTGAGTCTGAAATAAAGTGGATTTTTGCGGATGTTTGCATCTGCCTAATATACCTCCAGTGCTGACATCAGGGAAAGTAGATTATAAATAACAATTAGCGTTTGACAGACCCGTCAAAATACTCTCGAACTGTTTGGTGTGACGCGCGAAGTTAAGTTATGTTTGTAGCTGCCTTTGAAAGCAAGATTGGATGAGTAATTTACTGTAAAACAGACAATGACAGGGCAGCTGTGGTAGACAGTCAGTCAGACTCAGAGCTGCAAACGGGAAACATCCGACATCTCCTGATTAGAGCTTTTCACACGAGACGAATGAGAGCTTTTCACCCAGGCGGAGCTGTAAATTACACAGGAGGGTCATAAATACCGGGGGAGAGAGGGAGACGCTGCCAATAGGGGAGAGAGATGACTTTAATTTGTGTTTATTATGGGCTGTTTGGTGGAGCTTTATGTGCTCCACTGGATTTGTGTGAGAGAAAGTAAGGGAGGGTTTGAATGAAAGAAGGAAGGAGGGAAAGAAGGAAAATAAAATAAAATAAAAATCAAGAAAGAAAAATACATGAACAGCAGTTAAAAGAAAGTTATTGTGTGTTATGGGAACATATATCCTCACAAAGATGGCATGATGAGGAATATCTTGGAAAGTGAAAACTGGATATTTTAGGGTTTAGTCAGGGGTAACAGTTTGGGTATAAGGTATACGTTATTATTATTATTATTATTATTATTAGTTGTTTAGTCTGGGGTAACAGTTGGGGTATACAGTATACTTTATTATCCCCTCAGGGAAATGTCTGTCCTCTGCATTTGACCCATCCTAAGGAAACATATTATACGAATAGCGAAAATAGACAATGTACAAGCTCATCATAACGCATTGCATGACACATTGTGAGCTTGTAGATCTGCTATGTATATTCTTTTATATTTCTTAAAATAAAAATAAAAAAAATGACCCAAATGTATGGTGTAGTTAACATTAGGTTTAAGGATTAGGACATTAAGTCAATGGGAATGGAAGTGAAATATCCAGATATACTAAGTGTGTGTGTGTGTGTGTGTGTGTGTGTGTGTGTGTGTGTGTGTGTGCGTGTGTGTGTGTGTGTGTGTGTGTGTGTGTGTGTGTGTGTGTGTGCGTGTGTGTGTGTGTGCGTGTGCATGCTCTTTCTTCAGAGATTATGTGTGGAGAAGAACACGTCAGACTCTGACATCATGGGTATTTCTCCAGGAGACAACTGCAGGGAGAACGGTGAGAAAGACGGACAATTATTTAATTTAACGCCCTCTGAACATAAAACACATTTCATCTCCTGCGACTTCAAAACTCTCTTAATCGCTTTACTTTCACGCGTTGACCTTCGTCATCTTCCTGGAGGTTAACCTCTCTTCAGAAAATCATCACGCGACCAAAAAATAACAGACTTTCACACACAGGTCACACGACCTTAGGCCTCTGTGAGTGAAAACGCTGTAGTGTGCATTCCAGGTGGCTAGGTGGCGCTGACACACTGCCAGATAGACCAGGCACGCATGTACTAGAACCACCTTCCGTTCTATTTCCTATCACGTGGCTGTTTGTTTACATAATCATCACTAGTCACTACATTTATATTGGTAGGATGAGCGGTGCGAGGGAGCACTTGCTCATTTTTGGAACTCCAAATATCGCCTACGGCTCTGTACCAATTTAATAAACATAAGTGTTATGAGCCCATGTGAGCCATGATGCCACACGCTTTGCTGATTCACCGTTTTTCCCTTTTCCATGGAGACGGGAGAGATGCCATTTTCAAAGATTTCCACTCTGGAAGGAGTTTTCACTTTGTTGCGTTTTCACCCCCCGAAAACGCCGTAAACGGACCCCTGCAAACGATACCTTATTTTGCCAGGAACCGTTGGAATGAGCCGTGTGTTATTCTTCCAGGTAAGGTGAAGAAAGGGCCTTTTTCCGGTCGCAAAATCACACGCATCATCAGCTTCTCCAAGAAGAAGACCCCTCGACTCGGTGACACCCGGACGACCTTCAAAGACCCTCGTCAAGGTATGGGACCCTGCTTTTCTCTGTGTGTTGTTCCATCCCTGTCTTTAGCCCCTCACATGGGACCCTGCTTTTCTCTGTGTGTTGTTCCATACCTGTCTTTAGACCCTCACTCTGTTACTGAAGTGTGTGTGTCGTGAAAATGTGTGCAAATCTATTCTTTCACAGCAAACGTTTTTCACTCAAACCCTTGCTTCTGGGGGGTCCCTGGAACAACATATTTTCAGATGAGGGGTCGGCAGGCGTTTATTATTATTTGGGGGTGGGGAGGGTCCTTGACATGAAACTGTTTGAGCACCACTGATAGAGAAACAATCTATATATACAAGTGAAAAGGTGTACCCATACTCATTCTTCATGCTCTATCTCCGACCGAACCACACTTTCACCACACATCTCTATATGCAAAATAAATTCGCCACGCTCCCCGCACTGACATAGCCTATTTTTTAGCCCTTCAAGTGTCTTATTTACTCTGCAAATAATACTTTTATGAAACACGCTGTTATTGCTCAACGTCAACAGCCTACGTCACAATCGTCATGTTGGCGTCTACCAAAATCGTCATGTTGGCGTCTACTACGCCAACTACGTTCACTTAATGGGGCCAGTCTTTCACAGTGACACACATGTTACATGAACCACGCGCCCGGGATGGTTTCTACCCCTCAATGTCGTATTTGCTGCGCCCTACGCTGTTGCCACAACACAAGGAATTTAACCACGCTACTTGCATACACTGCAACTCGCTGACAATTCGCAAACCTGGCAACACTGCCCTCTCTTACCAGCCCCGCCCCCACACTAGCTTGACAATGTCATCTCGCGCAGCACACAATCTGCTCTCGCGCAGGACATTGATGAGAGACAGAAGGAACAGGAGAGATTATACGATCGCTATTTCGCTTATTCCATCTAAATCTCTTTATTTACAAAAAAAATCACTCGACGATTCCCTTAGTTACATCAACATTGTTCTTTGTCAATAATCGGATTGGGCCAAAATATCACCCTTACACCGATCACTTTGCCTATTTTCGCCACACAGCCAATTTACTTCCGCGAGCGGCCGGGCCATTCCGCCCATGCGAATGCATGGAGAAAAAAAAGAGACGAAAATCCAACTGTATCGGAGCAGTGCCACACACACACACACACTCAGTCACACACACACACACACACACACACACACAGAGAGGAGTTGGCCAGCATCTTAGCAGACATCACAAAGAAATCGATCTGTCCAACGACGATGGTACAAAGACAACAACACAGCCAACTATATTCTTATAGAGAAAAGCTCTCAGCTAATTCGCCCCGTGCAAAACAATTCACGCACGGAGTTGCGGTCTGCATAGCTGCAGACATGCGACCACTATCAGTGGTGGCAAACGCTGCCTTTCAATATTTAATGAGAGTTGCAGAACAGCACGTTACAAAATGCCATGCAGGTCACACATGTTTTCACTCCTAAAATGTATACAACTAATAATACATGTGAAACGTTGGCCGTTAAAATCGTTTGGTGTAAAAGATCGTCAAATATATGGCCGTTAGTACTGTTAATTCAACATCCGGTGAGGGGAGGATACGGATTGTGTATGGAAATCAGCGCATACAGTGGGTGGGCTTTAGACCGGATGTAAGCCACATCCACTAAATGTACACTAAATAGAAATAGTATAAAATACTGCATAAAATGGTGTAGCCTACTGCAGCTATTTATAACCAGGTAGTGTATAAGTGAAATTACACACTTAAATTAGTATTTAATACTTGAACTAACAACAGATGGGTCTATATACTATTTGTCTTTTCTTCTTTTTTCTTTCATTTACTTACTTAGAGCTTAACAAGAATGTTACAAGTCATCTCATCTTAAAGAAACATTTAAAAAATGTTAGGGCATAAAACCCAAAGGTGTTAAACCTTTTCTTATTCTCATTCTGATTTGTTATTTATAGCAAATAAATGTGACTTATTGGGAAACAAGTGTTTTTCTTTACAAACCAAGATATTGGCCTAAATTATAATGAATATAGCCCTCAATGCTGAAAAAGAAGGTTTTAAAAAAAAAGATTGAAAAAATTTAATCAAACATCGAAGCAAATCGTGAGCTTCAAATCGAACATTGAATTGAATCGTGGACTAGGCGAATCGTGATAGCGAATCGAACATCGAATCGAATCGTGAGCTGCAAATCCAAAATTGAATTGAATCGTGGACTAGGCGAATCGTGACAGCCCTAATGTATACATACGCCTGCACGCACACACACGCACATGCACGCCTGTAAGGCCCCCCCCCCACACACACACACACCAACATGCGATTCATTAAATAACTATTTCTCCGCACGCGCGCACACAACATTATTCACGTGAAGCCTACAGGGAATTACAGACGGAATGTATATACACACACACACACACACACAGTCCCGGCTCACATGCTTAGAATTTATAGATGCGCAATTTTGGGATTATTTTTGTACATTGAAAAAATATTGGGGGTCCTTTGCTCTTGCCATGACAATGTTTGAGAACCACTGCTCTAAAACAATATTAGACAAAGTTTGAGACACAAACACATTGCTCTCTCTCTCTCTCTCTTCTCCTTTTGGATAAATTAAATAGGCCTATTCATGATTCTGCTTATAGAGAAGTAGCCTATGTTAGTTTGTTTTATGGACTTGAGAGCTACTTTCAAAACGACCAGCTCAACATACCCACCAAATAAAACTATCATCCCATTGCTGCAAATAGTGACAAAATGTAATTGAGGGGCCTTTCATATAGGCTACATATAAGACAAACGCACATGGAATGGGAAATAGAGGGGGGACAATGCAAATCGTAGGCTTTTATTTTTGTTGGTATTTGACTTTGCTACTGATGATTGTAAGCAACAACAAGTATTGCATTGTGTGTTTGAGCTGACAGGCCCTTTTTGATGTCAATCACTCAAGTCATTTCAGTTCATCTAAAGCGGAAGATGCAAAAATCGTTTTTTTTATTAAAATTATATATATTTTTACTGCCATGTCATGTGGTCTACCTGCAAAGCCTTTGTAGATCGTGATCTACCATTTGGGCACCACTTAACGTCAGATCAGGGGTTTTTGTCGGCCAGCGCCAACAATGCTCCCCGAAAGCATAATCGCAGCAAATACCGGGCAGTGTGTATGAGCCTTAACATGTTGACTACACTACACTACACATAATAACTAATAACCCGTTTTCAGCTTAAAGCAATTATATTTCATTGAAGCAACTCCTTAGCATTGTTTTCATACCATGGATGTGATAAGAAAATATCAAACATAAGGGAAATATTAAATAGTATCGGGTGTACCAGTTTGGCCTTTTCTTTTTTTTCAATGGGGCAATACATTGATTAAACAAACGTTTGATTGATTGAGTTGTACAATGTTATACAACCCTAAACTACTTTTCGAATACACTACACAATACAATACAATTTCAGAACATATAATATTGGCCAATATGTCAAATATGTAAATATTACATATCCCATTGAATGGAAGCGGACCATTTGTAACACATGTTACAAATGACCCGCTTTTGCAAGTTTTCTTTGCAGTTGCTTACAGACCAGAATGAACGTGAATTCCGTCTAAACACCATGCAAACTAATGAAGAACATGAGCATGAACACATCCATGTGGATTTTTATTCACCAACACCAAAGACAAAAATTGTAGCACACATATACTCCAGGTGTAAAATTATACGCATTTTGAAGGTAAACACTTCAAACTTCCTGGGCACGTAGAGTACGTTGCTGTACACATACTGACGCCATGGCGTCATGGTGGCGTTGACCAATCAAGATATAACGTCCATGTTACAACCGTGAAGCGTTACAACCTTGGCGGCTCTCCCCTACATTTGTTACTAACATTAGGTTGTGGCGAAGTAGAAACGTGGCCAGCAGATACTGTGTTTTGGACAAACAGGCTAGGTATTGGTGTTGATTTGGGTCAACTGGACAAACAGCGTGGTGTTGTTTTGTGTCTGTGTTTGTGTTGGAGCGCCTCAGTGTGGCCGTACAGGTCATGTGCAACCTCTTCCACAGAGAGATGGAGACACTAAATCTCAGCTGGACAAACATGTTTGCATGCATGCATCGCTGCCTTGCATGCTGTGTGCTACTGTTGAGTCTGTCACTTACTTTGACTGATTTATGGCATTGTCTTTCTGTTCAAATCCAACTATGTTAATTTAAGAAATCTGGGCATATAGGTCATTGTTTCTTCACTGTGCACACGTGTAGCCTATTGTATGTCAGACTGTATGTCTGTCCCACAGTCACAATCCTTTAGTAATTAGGCTGTGGAAATATTCACGACAAAACAATGGTACATTTCCAATAACCCATCCGTTACTACATGTGGAGTCAACTCCCGCCATTTCTTTCTTCCCATAGTGCGTGGCGAAGTAGCTCTGGGATGAGTGCGCGCGAAGCGCGCACGAAATTCTAGTATATTATATAACGGTTTAGGATTTAGGAAGACATTTGTTCTTAATGGTATGTACTGTATATTTACAATTTAGACATTTAGCAGACACTGTAGCAACACAGACTGTGAAGACGAATATCCTTCGGGACAATAAAGATTATTATTATTATGGTAATACATCAAATACATATAAATAGTCATCAAGGATCATATAAGCAAGCTAAGGCCCTAACATCCGACTAACAGTAGGAGGATATATCAGTGGTTCCCAAACCTTTTAGCCTGTGACCCAAAAGAGAGATTAGGATGTTTGCCCGGCACCCAAACTAGTGAAAATAGCAAATCTACAAGTGAGCGTGTAGATCTGCTATTTTCAGTACTTCTTAAACTTGTGTTTTCGAATTGATGCAATGTCCTAACCTCCTTTGTGTGTGTGTGCTTGTGCTTGTGCTTGTGCGTGTGCGCGCGCGTGTATGTGTGTGTGTGTGTGTGTGTGTGTGTGTGTGTGTGCGTGTGCGCGTGTGTGTGTGCGTGTGCAGGCTCTCTGTTGGTGCTGGTGAACCAGGTGTGGCGGGAGCAGTGGTGCTGCCTGTGGGGCAGCGCCCTCCACTTCCACCAGGAGAAAGGGGACGTCCGGACCACCCTGCCGTCCCTGCCCCTCCACGGCTGCGAGGTGGTACCGGGCCTGGGACCCCGGCACCCCTTGGCCTTCCGCATCATGAGGGGCACCACAGAGGTGGCTGCACTGGAGGTAGGTCGCGTGCTGTACTGTACTGTACTGTACTGTACCTGGTGGTGGTGAATTTTGTATTTTGGGGTGTTGCCGGTATTTCCACACCAGTGACAATTCTGCCATTCTCTCACTCTCTCTCTCTCTCTCTCTCTCTCTCTCTCTCTCTCTCTCTCTCTCTCTCTCTCTCTCTCTCTCTCCCTCTCCCCCCTCCAGGCGTGCAGCTCAGAGGACCTGGGCCGGTGGTTGGGGGTTCTGTTGGCAGAGACGGGTTCGTCCACAGACCCAGACTCTCTGCACTACGACTATGTCGACGTGGAAACCATCGCCAACATCTGTGACGCTGCACGACACTCCTTCCTGTGAGTGACAGACGGGGCCAGTCCACAAAGCCGTGCATGTCACGGTCACAAAGTTATATATAACGAATTATACCATTCTATTATGCTTATTGTTGCCACACTGCCTGTCTTTGGGCACAGGAGTAAGAGACTGATTATTGTGCTGAATGATTGTTCTATAGGCTTGGAACTTGGATTATATATTCTGGAAATGTTTTGGAAGTACATTGGTAAATATGTGTGGGAACACTTGTGTAGTACTGTGTACTCAGTGTGTGTGTGTGTGTGTGTGTGTGTGTGCGTGTGTGTGGTGTCTTTCTATCTGCTAGGTGGGCCACATCCTCCAGTAGCACTTCCACAGACTCCAGGACATATGACGAGGTCCCTCAGGAGGAGATGCAGGTAAGACACGCACGTGCACAGACACACACACACACACACACACACACACACACACACACACTAAATACCATATGCACACACTGCCCAGGTTCAGCTGATCTGTGTATAGGGAATAGGGATCAGTGCCCAGACATAAGGGTTTACTTAGTTTGATGTGCGTGCGTGCGTGCGTGCGTGTGTGTGCAGCTGTTGAGGACAGTCTCTGTCTGAATGTGATAGTACCAATCATTCATTTAAACAGGCCGTGCTCTGTTCCATGCCTGTCAATGAACATCCTTTGTAGGGCTGTGTGTGTGTGTGTGTGTGTGTGTGTGTGTGTGTCTGCAGTATCATATGTGTGAGAATATGGCTGATTATGTGCCATGAATGTCTATGTGTGCATGTGTAAGAGCAAGAGTGTGTGTGTGTGTGTGTGTGTGTGTGTGCGTGCATGGTGAAAAGAAGAAGAGCTCACCCTGGTGAAAGGTAGTCAGAGGTCACGTCAGCTTTATGTCTTGTAAAGTCTCTTAACCTTTCACCCTGACTGCTCTTACACATAGACATACATCATCCAGACAGCAGAACACATACATACAAACATGTTACTCACATGTTTCACATGGCATTTCATATCATATAAATATGTTTTGGAGACTTTATGAGAAAAATACTATTCTAAACAGGCATATTATTTCTTTGTGAAAATATATCCAGGGCCCATTTGTTTCCAAAATAAGTTGTGTTCAGTTATTTATTTATTTCATTTCATTTGTCTGGAGGAGTCTCAGTCAAAGCAAATTATAATTAAAGCAATAATGAGTGACATTCATTTTCCTTAATCTTTCCATCGTCCTGCCTTTGTTCCGTCCTGTCTGTCCTCCCACATGGTTTGATGTGTGTCCTCCCGTCCCGTCCGTCCCCGTCCTCTGTGGGAAACAGACCAAACATCGCACCGACTCCGACAGGAACGGGGCGCCGGTCTCCATCAAGCGCTCCGGCTCAAGTAAGCGGGACTTCACAGTGTCATTTTCTTAAGTTTTTTTTGTTGGGCAGGACACCTGCTGGCTGATAGCTATTATTGCAGCTCTAAATGATCAACAACATCAATTCCATGATTTCTATTTTGAAATGAGTGGTAGAGCTTTGATCTCCCAACTATGGGACATCCAGCTTTGATCTCCCAACATATGGGACATCCAGCTTTGAATGCCAGCTGGGACGTGAAGCTTAGAGGTTGCAGCTCTAAGAGTTGAAAGCCATTTTAGAAGTTTCACAAGTGAACATCGCACTGTTGTCCAGGTGGCTCAGCATTAATATCCACATGCACGCACGCGCACACACACACACACACACACACACACACACACACACACACACACACACACACACAAGCCTGTAGATCTGCAAATCGAGAAAATGTGTGCCAATCTTTGGATATGTATTCTTTTAAAGGTAACATTATAACACAAATCTTTGCTTCTTGGGGGTCACTAGAACAAGAGATGGGGCTCAGAGGCCAAATACATAAACCTTTGGGGGTCCTTGACATGAAAATGTTTTAAGAACCACTGATATAAAAACACAGTAACTCAAAGCAGCACCTTATCCAACATACTGTAGGCCCAGATCACATGCACGGTACATCGAGCAGAAACCTTGTATCTCCATATTTCCTTTTCTTTCTTTTTCATTAAAACAAAATCATTATTTTATACTGCTGTGCAAGAGTAGTGAAAATAGCTGCTATATGCAGCTCACATTGTGTCCCATGATGAGCTTGTAGATCAGATATGTTGGCTTGGCTATATTTTAAAGCTTGAACCTTCTTGAAATGTTTTGTCCTATAATATGTCCAAAAAGAAGGTTGAATATTGAACTAAATAAAAGCATGAACCTTGTGACCAAATAACTGCAGTGCACACCGTTTAACCCGTTTAGGACTGAGACCAGCTTGTCTTCAGACAACTATTTCATGTCAAAGACCCATCTCAAAATGTGTTGTTCCAGGGACGCCCAGAAGCAAGGATTATGTTATGCTTTAGCTATTGAAAAATAGCAGATCTACAAGTCTGTAGTTGTAGTCTGATCTCAGGTCAAAATGGGTTAAAAATGTTAATTAATGTAAATTAAAAGATTTGCGCCACAAGATTTTTTCAAATAGCTAAAGTATAACATAATTATTTTAAACACCAAAATGGGTTCCCGTCCTGAATGGGTAAACATAAAGGTCATTTTTTCCCTTTCCTGAAAAAGTAGTGAGTCGTTTTGGACATACAATGTTTCTGCCCCGTCAGTGTGAAGTATTGACTGAAGCTGCTCCCTGTCTTTCTCATTTCCCCCCCAGATTTATTGAATCTTTATAATCCCCATTACCTACGCTATAGGCTATAATCCCCTTTACCTACGCTTGGTGTCTGGTACCACTTGGTATCCGCTGCGTGTCACAGTCCTGCTATATGAGCTCCCATCGTCTGTAGTGTCACAGTCCTGCTATATGAGCTCCCCTCCCATCGTCTGTAGTGTCACAGTCCTGCTATATGAGCTCCCATCGTCTGTAGTGTCACAGTCCTGCTATATGAGCTCCCATCGTCTGTAGTGTCACAGTCCTGCTATATGAGCTCCCATCGTCTGTAGCTCCATGATGAGTATCCCTCCATCCTCTTTCCGGGACTTTCCTTTCACAAGCTTGTCTACTTTTTTTTAATTCTTTTTTTCAATATTCCGCAACCCCAAAATAAACCCCTCCTCCGGTTAAATCTCATTTTGAGGGGCGCTTGCATAAGCTTTGTGTGTTTGTGTGTCTGTCATCCGTATGAGCACGGAATGTGATGTATGATGTTGTATGATGCTAAGAACGCCGCTCACTTTTCATAATAATGAATAATGATCGTTTCTATTGAACTTTCTGCCGCGGGTTGCAAGCCGCCTAGAAGAGTGTCGGTCCGTCCGTGTTTACGTCCCCCGAGTTGTTGTGTTTTACTACACCCATCGGTGCCACATTTCTTGTGCACCGCAATCCCTGAATTTATTTTCCACCCAATTGGATGTTAAGAAATCCAATTCACTGATTGATAGTTTTTACTTAGAGGGCCATTTCACTGCTGGAAGGAACTGCAGTAACTCAATGTTAATCGTATTTGTAGTAGATAACAGCAGCACAATTTGTACTTTGCGCCCTATGGCCAGAAAAAGAATGAAGTCTGTGTGTTTGACTACTAGGGTTTGACTGGATTGCTGAATTCCTACAATGACCATAATGCTTTGGTGCCCTTCTTTGTGTAGAGGGGAGAGGCTGCATGGAGGTGTGACTTAAGTTGTAGTCCAGGAATGAAGAGAGACCACATTTTCATGACAAAGTTTGGTCATAAAATATCTAAAAACACATATTACACACATAAAAACCCCCAGGAAGGTGTTTCTTGTGTCCTAAACATCATTGAAATAAGATCTGGTTGCAAAAGGGGTGAAGTGGCCCTTTAACCCATTCAGGACAGGAGCCCCTTTTGGTGTTTTAAGCATTATGTTATACTTTAACTATTGAGAGATAGCAGATCTACAAGCTCATAGCGTGTCACTGAGTGCAGCACTACGCACTTGTTTTTTAAATTGTGAGAATCTGGCACAAATCTTTGAATATATATTCCTTCATAGCTAAATCAAATCTTTGCTTCTGGGGGGGTTGCCTGGAAAACATATTTTCAGATGTGGGTCGGCAGCCAATTAGATATATTTTTGGGGGTCCTTGACATGAAAATGTTTGCGAACGACTGACATACAAACATTGTAACATTGACATAACAGGATTTAGAAGGCCTCCATAGAATTGTAAATTCTGGGACTGCTCCGGGGACGTGGGTGTTAGCGGGGTGTTTCTCAGGGCTGTCTGTGGACGTTCTGACACATCAAAGGCCTCCCCTGCTCCGCGGAGCCCCCTGAGAGCCTCGGGATGTAACGTGAGATTTATTGGACAGTCGCATTAGATCCACCGTCTCCCCTCCTGACCTCCGTCCTCTGACGCCTTTATTATCTCCTCTTCTCTCTCGTCTCTTTTGTCATCCTGCTGGAATATGAAAGTCATTTTTTTTCATAATATTATAGGTTCAAGTTCGTAGGCCGTCGCGCTCTCTCTCTCTCTCTCTCTCTCTCGGAGAAAGACAGAGAAACAGACGGAGACGGAGAGTTGTGTGAGATGTTGCGTCTCCTTCCCATGACCCCTAAACGTTTGACACCCCTCACCTCTAACCCCCCACCACCTCCGTCTTCTGACCCCCCCAGATGCCAACCAGTATGGGAAGTATGGGAAAACGAGAGCGGAGGAGGATGCCAAGCGCTACCTCCAAGAGAAAGAGGAGCTGGAGAGAGGGAAGGAGGGCATCCGCACGGCCCTGGTCGCCGTACGACAGGAGAGGAGAGAGGCAAAGGAAGAGTTGAAAACAGCCACAGGTAAGGCCCCCCCTTTACACGAGAACAGTGTTAGAAAAACAGTGATAGAAAACTGCAAAATAAAGTATCGTTTGCTGGGTGGGGTCTCACCCCTTTAGACGAGAACAGCCTTTTCAGGAGGTGAAAACGCCTTCCAGAGTGGAAATCTTTGAAAAACGCTGTATCCTCCCGTCTCCATGTAAACGGGCAAAACGATGAATCCGCAAAACTTGTGACATCATGGCTTACTTGGGTTCACACAACGCATATGTTTATTACATTGATACAGAGCCATAGGTGATATATGGATTTCCTAAAATGAGCAAGGACTAGAGATGGTGAATTTTAACCATGATGTAAACATGATCTTGTACATGGGTAACTGGTCTATCTGGCAGTCCGTCACCGCCACCTAGCGACGTGGCATGCACACTACACTACAGTGTGTTCATCAATGTTGCCTTTCCATGTAAAAGGTGAATAAAATGGCCTAAGAGAGGGACAAACAAAATCATTGAGATCGTTAAATCTACACTCTACACACCACTGGTTCCCAAAAAGGGGGTCGGGACATTTGTTTGTATTGCAAAACATTTCAGAAAAAAGCTAAACTTTTCATTAATTAATAACAAAATCCAAAGATTTTTTCAGTAATGTCATGAAGAATGAAAGTAAAATCTAAGAAATGCCATAAATTAGAACAAAAATGTCGAAAATAGCCGATCTACAAGTTCACAACGTGGCTCGAAGCGACACGTTGTGTGCTTGTAGATCTGCTATTGTCACTAGTTTGGGTCCCGGGCGGATATCTATGAAGGCTTATTACTGCCATCTCGATGAGATAAAAAAATGTAATGAAAAATTCTGACTTTAAAAACTCGAACGACATTAATCTCAGAGATTTCTGAGAAAAATCGTGCAAATTTTCTGATTTTAAAATCTCACAGATTTATGAGAACAATCTCAGATTTGCCACATTAAATCATCTCAAATCCCTCGGTTTAGGCTGTCCCCGAGCCCTGTTTTTAGGATTCGAGCTTTGGCAGGGATTTTCGAGCGGATGTCCGAACCATCGTTTTAAATTAATTTAATACAAAAATAAACCTTTGAGCACCGATAGAACGTGCTTTTAACCAAGCTGCAATTAATACATCCTATGTAGTCTATCTGCAGGAAAGAGCCCTGTAGTTGCGTGCTGTGGCTGCACTGTTCACGTACTCATCAGAGAAACTGCATGTCGGAGAGATTACATCAATTTGGTGTTGTTGGACTCTGGATTATTATATTGCAGAACCTTGTCGGGCTTTAGCAGGACCGGGCTGGACATTCTTACATATTTTGGCTGTAAAAGAAAAGAAAAAAGTTGGAGACCATTCATTGAGGTTCGAGTGCCAATGAATGTTTGGGGACAAACATTATCCCTCGATTTCGACACTGTCGAGAAATGGACAGAGAACTGAACTTCGATTTTTGCTGTGCTCACGTGTCTGTTTTCCCTGTCGGAGCAGAGAAGCAGAAGCCCTCCCTGAGTGAGCGAGTGGCCCAGCTGGAGGTGGCCTGTCTGGACAAGGAGGCCGAGAGGGTCGACCTGGAGCTGAGGCTCACGCAAGTTATGGAGAACCTGAAGAAGAGCCAGGCAGGAGGGTCCCTGGGAGCCCCGACGGAGGGCCAACCCCAGGCCAAGGTAGATGACACACACACACACACACACACACACACACACACACACACACACACACACACACAAAGCAACTAATTCACATACCTCTGCTGTCGGGCAGAAACCAACGAACTCCAAAATGTTAATTTCCTGAATTTTTCAGGAAATGAAGAAAACCTAAATAGTGTTTAGAACAGAGCAATACTGCCTCATAAAAGTTGGTGTTGTGACTATACATAAATTGTCAGATACTTGCATGAGAGGGGGTGGAGTTGGATGCTTTAGCAGGCAGCTTGAGGGTCCAATGTAGTTAGCTGGTCCTGTTGTCAGAAGTGCTTTTTAATACTCTTCATTGGTTCAGTTGTTGTTTTTTTAACCAACACACAGAGAGAAAACTGAAACTCAAAACTGAAAAACGGACTTAGGTGGTTTTTTATACTGATATACTTTTTAACCTGCCCCTTTATTTCTCCTGTCCATCAGCCTCGTAGCAGAAAGAGCCAGCTGAACATCTACAGCGAGTCTCTGCCAGTGAACTGTGCCTCTGAGATGCGCAGGAGACCGCCGTCCATCTACGCCTCCTCCGCGGGAACGGTGATGCAGAAAGCCAAAGTAAGATGAGCTCAGATCAAACTCTAATATTCATCACTGGAGCAAGGTTATTATAGTCAACCAAACGATAAAAACGATAATAAAAAAAACGATAACTAACTGACTTACCAAACTAACTGAAATTGTTGGACGTTTTTTTGTCTGTCTATCTCTGTCAGTATGAATGGGTTTCTAGGTCATGCTCCATACTAGCCTGGCTAATAAGCCTGCCGGCGGACGACTGTGTGATTTGAGTCTGGCTTATCAGCCAGCCTAGCTCCATACTAGTTGGTTAATTAATTGCATCACAGCAGCATGTGTGATCGTCTAATTGACTTTCACACTGGAAACCTCACTTATCGCCGTGTGCTAACTGCTCATCAGACACTGTGTGTCTGCGTGTGTGCGTGCATGCGTGCGTGCACATGTCTAACATAATTAAAAAGCTGAACATAGTCCCATAGATGTGATGTAATCTCCTTTTGTTCCTGTTGAATGCTCAGCTAACCTAAGCGTTCCAAGAAGTTGACAGGCTGAGAAGTGGAGGCATGTTATGATACGGTTATTAAACCGCTGCCCTTGTTCTTTGTTTGTTTTTGTTTCGTTTTCGATAGGAATGGGAGTCAAAGAAAGGGACCTAAGAGAGAGACGGGAGACTGCCAAATGGACACATGAGCTGAGGGAAGGGATGCATGATACAGCAGGTTCTGGCATAAACTGTTGCAACACACATGCAGAAAATAACATGGATAAAAAATAGAAATGTCTCCATTCCTGAGGAGTGAGGACACACTTTTCTCCTCATTTTGTGAGGTACAGTCAGTGAGGTGGAGAAAGTGGCGTACTAAATTCACTCCGCCACAAGGGGGAGTAAACCTCCATTGAATTTTTTTATTATGTCTCTGCTGACACAAGCCTGGACTCTGAGGATGTTCGTTTACCACTAGTCTGGGCTGTCTTATTTGTCGTTATTTCAGTTGTCACGAGTGACATACTGTAGGTTCAAGGAGGAGGGACATGAATAATGAGAATTGATTGGGTTTAAGTGGAGGAAAGGCTTAAGGGAAGTGTGTTGAAAAGCATGTGAGTGCATAGATTGTGTGAAGGTTGTGGAAACTAAGGCACAGAGGATGTTGGCGCCGACGTTGTGGCCAAATTTTGCCTGGAATTGGACTTACTGTACCCTCTGCAGGGCTAGTGACAAAAGTAAAATGAAGCTTATAAAGAAAACTGCTTCTGGTCTACCCATGTGACAATGCGAGGTTAAATGGGCTGGCAGTGCTCTCCAAAGCATCGTCTCAACCAGAAACTTTACTTTTAATGACATTGCTTGCTTGATGTAAAGAATGCTCAGCCTTGGAGGCGCTAAACATGGCATTATTTGTCTTCTTGTGCGCCAATATGCAGTCAAGAGAAGCTTAGTAGGCCTACAGTAGGATTCATTCATTCATTCATTCATTCATGCCAACTTTGCTCAATAAATAGACTGTATGGGAACTGGGAAGTCTATGGACATACTTTATACGACACAATATACACAAAGTACAGGTTTTCTTTTTTCATTTGAAAAGGTTGACTGTGGTGTCTGAAAGTAGGTGGGTTATCAATAGTAATGAATATTGATTTATAATGGGTATGATAATTATCTATGTAGGCCTGCGTTTGGGCCTATTTTTGACAATGTAAATCTGACATAGAGTAGGCCTATAGTATGTTCAGATCATATAAATACCAAGTTGTCCATTTTCCATGGACAACTAAAATCATTACATTTGAATGACGCCACATGTCTCTAATATATTATGTATTGTATTGGTGAAGTCTATATTTTGACTAGTGTGAGGGAGAGGAGAGTTTCTCCATGTGCAAAATGAAGTGCTTCAGTTCAGTGACTGGTGCGCAGACTGTAGCACCCAGTCACCTAGTCACCTATTATGCACAGTGAGTGTGCAAAAGGGGTAGTAGGATTCTGTCGTGGAGTGTGGACATGGGTAGCCACTCGACCTGTCTATGAGTGAGCGAAGGGGTAGTAGGATTCTGTCGTGGAGTGTGGACATGGGTAGCCACTCTAGCTGTCTATGAGTGGGCGAAGGGGGAGTAGGATTCTGTCGTGGAGTGTGGACATGGGTCAGCCACTCTACCTGTCTATGAGTAAGCGAAGGGGGAGTCGAATTCCGGTTGGGAGTCGCAGCACCGGTCCGGTACAGATGGCGAAACGACTGTTAAGTTGTCGTGTGCGAAGGGAGATCTAAGCAGAGTTCTGTGTTCAGCAAGTGGATTGAAGACAGTTGTGGCCATACTATAGTGTGCTTTCGTACAGTATATTCCCTTACTGTTTGTTTCACTTCCTGCAGGCATGTACAGTATATATACTGAGTCATGGCTACTGTTGTATATATTTTTACCCAGTGAATATCAACTCCGGTCCTACTGCTAGTTTCATATTAGGATATTTGCAGTCACATGGATGGAGTGTCATATCCGCTTAGTTCCTGATTGAACTACAATCAAAGCCTGCAGTAGGTCGTCCCCCCCCCCCCCCCCCCCAGGCCCGGAGTTGATCAACGCTATTTTAGACTGTGTACAAGGTGTGTTCATAATGCTCCACATATAGATAATAGCATAACTAACACCATGGTGCTAATCCATAATGAAAAAGCAATTTCTGTGAATGGGATAAACCCTGTTGTTCATCATTTTAACAGTCTTAAACATGCACTTTACTGTTTTTGTACCTGGAGAAGGGGCCAATTAAACCATGTCTTGTTATTCAAACGGCTTGATTCTTTGAGGGTTAATGGAGGAGATTCAGAAATGGATTGTACGTTTTATTTGTGACAATAAAAACATTTGCTCCTTGTCAAAAAACGCAACAACAGAAATACATTCTTACTCACTGCTTTATTGATTCAGTTTCACATGACAAAATGTGAAGTCGATATAACCATGAACTCATACAATGTATTTAAAACAAATTAACACAACCAATCACTTTATACAAATTTATGAAGGCAATTCACTGAAATGCAGTGTCTCTGGAGTGAACCAAGCTGGGACGCTCCAATGCCAAAGTGACTTCAACCTGCATTGTCTGTTCTGTAATGTGTGAATATTCTGTCATGGAACTGTGTGGAACTGCTAAAAAAATTATGTTACAAATAAATAAACCTGAGCAAACATTAAAAAGTCCATAAGAAAGGAAAAAAGACCATTTATACTGCATCAAAAGTAATCCAGAAACAAAAACTATGCTATTCAAAACTGGTCAAACATTGGCCAAATTGTCAAATAATATAATAAAGAGGCAGAAATTGTGAAAATAGCTGAACGACTCGCTACGCGAGGTGCTGTGAGCTTGTAGATCTGCTATTTTCACGATATCTATCTGTGGAACCGAGTCAAAGAAAATTGAATGCCTCAACTCAAATTGATTACTGATTATTTTGGCGGGTCCCCAGTTCAAATATGATTATTTTGGCGGGTCCCCAGTTCAAATATGATTATTTTGGCGGGTCCCCAGTTCAAATATGACTATTTGGGGGGTCCCCAGCTCAAATATGATAATTTGGGGGGTCCCCAGCCCAGTTCAAATATTGTTATTTGGGGGAGTCACAGTCTGAAAAGATTGAAGCAGTGGACTAGACTCAGCAGTCAGCACCACCTGTGTACAGTCACTGAACTTTCAACGGGCTATGGATATAAACTTCATGCAGGCACAGGCACTCACACACCGCATAGAGGGAAACAGAATTTATGGTTGTATTTCAATAACGTAAAACGTAGGTTTATTTGAAATGAATCGGTCATAATGGTCCAGATTAATGCTTTACACAGTAAAGCATTGAAAGTAAAGCGGTAAAGTGGAGATAGCAGACAATTGTTCAAGTCGAGTCCCAAGTCGTTCGGTCCCAAGTCCAAGTCGAGTCCCAAGTCAATCCAACCCTCGGGTCCGAGTCCCAAGTCATTTGGTCCCAAGTCCAAGTCGAGTCCCAAGTCTTTCTGTTATGGGCAATTCAAGCCGAGTCACAAGTCGAGTCACAAGGTTGTGTCAAGTCTAGAATTAGAATTTTGTTATTTGTCATGTGACTTGTCATGATTATGAATTGATTACCCAGGACCGAATGGAAACAAGACAGCAAGGACTTTTTTCAGTGATCCCTTTTTGATCAGTGTTTGACTGTAGCCTACCCTATACCGATTACATTTCTGCCAATAAAGTATTCAATCAATGAATCAATAGATATTCCCCACTGTATTTCACTGTACTATGGCTCCCCCTAATGGCCGTTTTGTCCCTGTACGCTGGAGGAGAGGTAGTGCAATCTGCGCATGCTCACAACTGTCACTGTGTGCCTCCATGTTGACACTAGTTTACAGACACAACTTCACACTTAGTTAGTACATATGGAAATATGGAATATACAATTGGATCTGGGTGTCTTTCAGCAACACTAACTCAAAGGTAGGAAGCAACATTTCAATCTACTGCAGCTGTGTGGTGAAAATAAAGGTTTTGCCTTAGTGTGCGAGTGGAGTTGCGCTGCACACCAACGCTGTATTCAAATACAAATACCGTATGCTCGGAAACAAAACAAGTCACAAGTCATCTTGTCGTCGAGTCTGGAGTCATTGGCTAGCAAGTCGGAGTCAAGTCTCAAGTCTCGTTACCTTTTACCAAGTCCGAGTCGAGGCGCAAGTCTTTACATTCAAAGTCCGAGTCGAGTCGAAAGTCGTCAAATATGCGACTTGAGTCGAGTCACTATGACTCGAGTCCAATTGTCTGGGAGATAGTGAAATAATTAGATTATTGGATTTAAAAAGATATAATATTAAAAAGGAAATGCACTATAACAATGAAAAGCTGTGTTCAAATATAGTTTAATCTGCAGTTTTTAGTTGCAACTTGCAAGTTTCACATACTCAAAGTACTAAAAAACTTAAATATTCACAAATTGCAGTCATATGTTTGTTAGCATGCATATATTCTGCTGACATGTTTTCATTCATATTTAGTGATGTAATTCACACTTTAATGATACTCATAATAACTTACTCAACATTCATATATAGCCTATTTGTTCTGCCACTCATTCGCTTTTGTCCTTTCTCTTCCCTAATAGTCACCTTTTCCCACGTGACTTGGTTCTGTATCCATATAATTAGTCAAAGTCAAAGTCATACAATTTGTCACACACGTTACCGCAGTGAAATTTGTTCTCTGCATTTGACCCATCTCTTGGAGCGGTGAGCTGCAGCCGTGCCGCACTCGAGAATCATTTTATTAGTAGATTTGACCGCCCAATCCAACCCTTTGATGCTGAGTGCCAAGCAGGGAGGCATTGGGTCCCATTTTTACAGTCTTTGGTATGACCCGGCCGGGGATCGAATCCCGACCTCCCAGTTTCAGGGCAGACACTCAAGTGGCCTTGTGGTTAGTAATTATTTCAATTACAGGTGAGTTACTGTGTGAAGCATCAGTTTCGCAGCCATTTGGATCAATCAAGGCAGGGGGTCTGTTTGCAGACAGTCAACGTGGCTCTTTACAGACTACTGCAACCCAAGGCACAGTCTACTTACAGGCTAACCTGGTGACAAGTGTTCAGATTGAATGCCCAGTTTCTGAGTAATTGCCAAAATATGAGTTGATGTGTAGCCTAAAAGTGAATTATTTCGGATCCAGGCGGCGAAGACCTGAGAATGGCCCCGGGCCTCCGATGAGGAAGTAGAACAACCTTTGTAGCTCGCGGTCAATGTACTGTAACGAGAAATCTCTTTGGATCCAGGGCAGGTCCTTTAGACCAGTGTTTCCCAAACTTCTCAGGTTGTGACCCAAAAGAGAGAGAAGACGTTTGCCCGGGACCCAAACTAGTGAAAATAGCAGATCTACAAGCTCACAACGCTTCGCTTTGCGTCGCGTTTTGAGCTTGTAGATTGGCTACTTTCACTACTTATTTTTTTTTATTTTTCTTTTATTTCTCCCTGCAATTACTGAAAATGTTGTTTTCAATTCATGAAAAATGTACCTTTTTTTGGGGGGGGGGCAAGTTTTTTGTAAATGTTTTGAAAAATAATTAAAAGCGTGTCCACGACCCACTGTTTGGGAAGCAGTGTTTTTAGAGGAAGAGGTAGTAAAGCCAGTAGAGGACATTGACGAAGAAGAAGGCGGCGGGGAAAAGGGAGCGGGCGTGTCGGTCGATGTTGTGCGGGTTCTCGATGGTGAAGACGGACGCGACCCGGCGCGACGCGTCCCTCACCGACGCCAGGCGGCGCCTAGTGTTCCCCACCGGAGGCCCCGCCCTGTCTGTGCAGCCGCCGTTGTCGCCCGTTGGGTGGCTCTTCACCACGGACAGGTCCGCCGGCTCGTCGGGGGCGGTGGCGCGCACCTCCTCCGCGGGTTGGCTGGAGCGCACCATGGGGATGGAGCCGTTTCCTTTGGCGTCGCTGATCTCCCTCAGGAGATGCTGAGAGGAGAAACGGACTGTGATCAATCAACCCGAACAGCTCCTACTGTACCTTCTGCTCGCCCTTCTCGTATACCGCGAAAACAGGTCCGACGCCACAGGGGGTCCAAATGGGTCATTGACCCCTTAAACGTACACGTGCTGCCAGGCCTGCCACGGAAGCGAGTTTAAGTGTAATACTACTAATGTAATTGAACCTCTTAATTCCTGTGGCGAGAATTCACTCTTTTACACACATACAGTAGGCCTGAGCTATTGCTATACATAATACATGTAGCAACATAACTATTTAAAAAAAAAAGAATTAATCAGAATTTTAAGGTTTTCAGAAACCTTAGGTCAGGCCCTAAAAGGTATTCCTCAGGCATCAATGGGTTAGGTCCAAAAAACGGAACTATCCCTTAGCGGCCTACTCACACTGTGCAGTTCCTCCACAGTCTGGTGCTGCATTGTGTAGAAGTGAGCATATGCGTACTCCAGCAGTGCCCCAAAGATGAAGGTGAAACAGATCCCCAGGTACACGTCTATGGCCTTGATGAAGCAGTTTGCGTTGGGAAGTGAAGTGCGAGCTCCCATCATGAGCGTGGTCATCGTCAGAACCGTCGTCACTCCTAATGAACAAGAGGGGAATTTATTGGACATGGTTCTAATAATATTCCCTGACTAATAATACTATATCCAATAATTGCAGGTGTCATTTGGAATAGCATCAATAATACGATGTGTTACTGACCGATGCAGGTTCTGGCCGGTACAGATGACTGGCTGATCCAGAAAGAGACCCAGGACAGAACCACCAGGAGAGTGGAGGGAACGTACGTCTCCAAGATGAAGAACAAAACATTCCTACGCAGCGCAAAATGCAACACCAGTTTAGGGTAGAGCCCTAGAAAAAGACAGACACACGGAGAAGAGGATTCATATCAAGAGAGCAATGTTGTATAGCGTCCATGTCTGGAGATATAATCTTTGCTTTGCTCATATATATTTGATCCTTCATCATCATAAATATGTGTCATACCTGTCTCGTACACAGCCTCTGAAACGGTGGTGTGGTAGCTCTCTATGCTGTACTGAGCCAGACGCAGAGTGTCCAGACCTTTCACAGAGTCATTCCCTCTGGTCCAGTAGAACACCACATCTTGCAAGTTATAGCCCCCTGAGTACACGTGCAAGCGTGTGCGCACACACACACACACACACACACACACACACACACACACCCCCCAACCAATGTTGTGTTTTGTAAATCAGGCTTACCACACATTAAGATGCATTTAGATACTCCCTGCACAGCCTTGGGGGTGGTGGTGGTGGTGGTGATGACGGTGATGATGATGATGACGACTGGCATTCTCCCAGGTACTCACAGCTCTCCAGCTGCAGGGTGCACACCTGTCTGTCCATGGGGTACTTGGTGAGGTCCATGTTACAGGCAATGGTAGCTGTGATGCTGTTGGACAGACAGACAGACAGACAGACAGACCGATCATTAGTGGCAGCAATAGAATGACCCCAAATAAATCAATCCAATATACTCTAAAACCAGGTACCGGTATTCCTGTGACATCAGGGCTGCACAGTTATAGCTTCTTATACTCCTGATAGTATTTTTGCTTAACATCATTAACCATCACCATTAGGCTATTGATCACGATTACTATTGACAAGACTGGCACCGGCCTGCTCCGGAACGATGCAAGTTGGAAATCCATGCCTCACCCATCAATTATGCAATACCTGTTGTGCCCATTGTCAGAGTACCCATGGTACCCGTCTGTCTGTCTGTCTGTCTGTGTGAGTGCCTTTTACTGTATGCCTTTATGGAGATATCTGTCTGTCAGAGTTCTGTGTCAGGCATGCCCAAATACAGAGGTTTCACACATTTATCATATATTATTTATTTTACAAACAATGTTTTTCAATTTCCGTTTATTGCTCATTGCGTGTAACGGGACAGGCAGTCAGACAATCGGCACAGACAGTCTTTGGTCAAATGGTCTGTAATGTCCTCTGTGAGCCTGATGGATAGTGAATTCACAATCAATTATGAACACAAAGGTGGAGATATTGTTGTACCGCAGGGCATAAAGGACGGTTCCATTGCTGAAAATGCGTATGAGTCTGTTTTCCACCGTCACGTCGTGCAAGAAAGAACGCTTGGAGTCGGGGATGAAGGTGTCAGGGATCCAGAGGAGAGATACCAGGCGTCCGTCGACGCTGACACTCTCATTACCTGGGAACACCAGTCTAGAATCACACCACCGCTGGCGCAGGAAGATGGTAGCAGTGTAGTCCTGCAGAGAGTTATAAAAAAAGCAGACAAATAAAAGAGCATGGAACAAAAGAATAGTAACTAGATAAAGTGCCCCTCGGGGCTACAGGTGTCCACCAGGGCAGGTCTGGTTGTGGCCTCCTGGTGGAGCTATAACAGGCCGATGTGACAAGGGTGCCATTTCTTCTTACGCCTTGGATGGCAATTGGATGATTTGAGGCATTTTGTTCCAAAAATGTGTTTTGCAAAAATCCACCTGTTGGTGGCGCTATAACAGGCCAATGTGAAAAGGGTGGGATATATTTCTCAGCCTAGTAGGAAAGTCTGTGAAAGATTTCACGTAAATTGCACGCTGCATTATGGAATATGAAATATGAAATATCGGACAGATCCAGCATGAACACATGACTATAGCGATAGTGTGTAAGGATTCTGGAAAGTTTGGGGCCGGGTTTCGACTGGGTTAACGGTGCCAGAGATTAGCTGACGGACACACGCACACACACACTCCTTCGGCCTGGTGGAGACAATGATGATTTCTTTCTTTCTCTTTTTTGCATAGAAGTGTATATTTGTATGTCTTTAAATGTTCTGATGAATTGAAAATGGAAGGGCCCTTACGTGAACAAGTCCTTAGTGCTTATTCTGGTTTTATCCTCTGTTGCGTGTGGCCATGACATCACTCACTCACACACACTCAGACACTCACTTATTCAATCATTATCTGTGCCACCCCCACTGTCCTCTCCACTCACACTGACACACCCAGACTGGCACACCTGCAGCCTGTTCCCCAATTTGTCACCTGTTTGTCCTGCTGCTATAAAAGCCAGCTCAGCTCAGTGTGAAGGTAGACACAGAGCCAGTAACAACCCAGTCTCACTCCCAAACCATGGTTTATCGAACAGATTTTTCAGTTAACCTTGATTTAGTTTATTAAATTGCTTTTGCCAAGAGATGGCTGGTAGTCAACCTTTTTGTTATAGCTATTAGTTTTAGTTTAGAGCTGTCTTTTTTTAAGTTAGGGGAGAGGGGAGCAGCTTCTACGTCCCTATAGGATAGGGGGTCGTTCTTGCTTTGGGCCCGCCGCATCTCCAGGTCCCTCTTGGTTTCCTGATTTCTGTTTGGTAAAGTACTTATTGATCATTGATATTATTTGTTTACACTAATTCAATCTGTAATGATTCATATTGATTACTTTGTGTGGAAAATTGGAGAATAAAAACCGTTAACTTCTGTGATGTCCTTCTTTATGTTGGGGTCTCCAATTTGAGCCACTGATTACTTCAGAATATTTGTTTGGGGCCCGGGCCGGCCTAGCGGTCCGGGCACCTATAGGCTGCTAATCCAGCCTGACAGCATGTCGCAGGTTCGAATCCCGATCCTGAGGACCTTTATTGCGCGTCACCCTCCCATCTCTCTCTACCCGTTCAGCTTACTTTGTCACTATCAAAGGCAGAAAAGCCTGCAAAAATATATATTTGTTTGGCTGTAACACCTTAGCAGATTTTGTATGGATCTGTACTTTCCTGCAACTGTACCCATTCTACAAACTGATTTTCAATCGATCAAAGACGATTAATGGGCAGACAGATAAAAAATTAGTAATAGTACTGTATAAAATGTACATTTTAAAAGTAATGCCAAGGTTGTTTCCTACAATATTTTTTAAATTATTAAAAGTTTTTTTTTTTAGATAATTTACTGTAGACCTTGAGATACCATGGATAAGGCATATTCATTCATTCCCCATAAGCTACATGGCCTCTCTCTTTCTTACACTTACTGTAACTCGCACACACATTCAATGTGCTTCGATTTTTTGTACTTTATTTGTTTTATAAAGCACTTTGTGCTGCACTCGTGTCATGAAAGGTGCTATATACATTATGTATTCTTCATAAAATGGAAGTATGCATACCATGTTTATTTCTGAGATGGCGTCAATGCTGGCAATATCGAGGCTCATCCCAATCTCCACAGGACCGTCTGTGTGTGACAGACAGACAGACAAAGTGCAGAAAGGAAATGTTATCGATGCTGTTATGTCTCACTGACAGCTGTTTGATGGTGCTGCGCTCATTGCATATTCCTGTGTTGCCTTGTGATGATTGGGGGGATTATCTGGGTTCTAGTACTTCAGTCTGATTTACAACAAGATGATGTGATGCTGCTGCTTCTGCCGTTGTTATGATATTTACTCTGAGTTTGAAAGTAAAGAAGAGTTGTGTTAACCTGTGTCATGGTCCACTGATTTACAAACACAATAGATGCTAGTCAACAAATGACAGATGAAATGGAGAGAGTAGGCCTACAAAGTAATTAAGATGCCAGGTAAACAAAAGAGCAGGGCACAAAAGAGGCGGCCTTCCTTTTGGCCCAAAGACTGAATTTGAGTATTTCGGTAAAAGACTTAAAGGATTATTCAGCCTAATACTGTGTAAGGAAACTTTTGACAATACAGTGACGTGTTTTAATAAGTGGAATTCTACTCTATATCCAATTTTCAGAAATCAAGTGTGCCATTGCCAGCTTATGAGGGGGAGCTACATGGACTGTACACCTGCCAGACCGGGCCGGATTTACCACTGGGCTAGGGTGAGTCTTATTTATTTTAAAAATGTTATGATGTATTGAAGTATTGCAGTCCAATTCAATAAGATTAGTGTTTATTTAGTTTTATTGGTGGTTTTGGCACCCCCCCCAAAATAAAGAAAATAAAAATGGACAAAACGAATGTGAAATAACCATGTGAAAAATTACTCAGGGGCCTCAACTCCTATCTGGCACTGCTGCCGGAATCAAGTAAAGGGTATGGGGGCGGTGTTTTTGTGTGTCAATGTTAGGCCTGCTATTAGGCTAACCAGGAACCTTACAGTTGCCAGTTACCTCCTGAGTCAGCCTCGGCATGCTATCGAAATCAGTGGTTCCCAAACTTTTCAGCCCGTGACCCAAAACAGAAATTTGATATTCACCCCGGGATCCAAACTAGTGAAAACAGCAGATCCGACCCACTGTCTGGGAACCACTGATCTAAATAACATTCAAAGCATGCAATCTGCTGCACACACATTACTTTATTCCAATCTTCCCACTCCTCCTCCTTACCATTGAAATTTGGTCTGAGGTAGCGATTGTACCCTTTCATAAGCTTCTGGATGGTGGGCTGCAACTGCGAATCATTCCAGTCTCCCCAGGGGTGGGCGCTGGGGAACATGAACACACTGAGGGAGGGAAAGGAATAGAAACAGGGGTCATCGCCATGTTGGCTTGTGGTGGACAGTTTTGGACATACACAGTGAGTGGGCAATATTACCAGAAACGCATAAAGAGACATGCAGCCCTGCATGAGCATAATAGTTCTATAACTCTGAGCATGTTCAGATGGATCATTTCTTTTGCAAATAAAACATTAGTTTTATAGTACCACTAGTACTAGTTGGACTAAAACATGTGAGAACCACTAGTACTAGTTGGACTCCTAATCAATATTAATAATATCAATGTTTGTGTGGAATTTTAAACCCGGTACTGCCTTGACTTCTGCATGCCCTCTCACCTTTGCAGCCCACATGACAGACACATGACCAGCAGGGTCAGCGGTTGAAGGTTGGTCATTATGGGGTCAACTGAGGGGGGGAAAGACAATTATTGTCAACAATAGAGGGTGACATCATCAAACCAGGAAGTTATGCAGGAAGGCCAACTTAGTGGCAAAAAACTACTTTCTGGCCTTGACAGCCCATACATGATACATCCACACAGAAAAGTCATATCTGATTGCATTAAACAACGTTAAACAATGTTAAACTCACTTTGCATGTTGCTTTACCACTCGATTTGCCACTCGATGTGCCATTCACTTTAAGCATGCGCATACCCTCTAGTCTATACTCATATTATCCTGCCATGAATCTGGTTTCATTCATCTGCGTGCCACTGTTGATTTTCACCACACGGTGGCAGCACATGACCAAGGCAATTGTTCATATCGTTCACAACCTCTTTCATATGAAGGGCATTGAAGGCCCATTCTTTTTTCTGCATTTGAGCCACACGGACCACCATTTGATGAGATTCAAGACTTGCTGAACTAAAACTAAAGAATTTTGTTATCGTTGTTTAGGATTTTGTCCACAATTTCATTCTCTAATTATGTAGACTTCTTGTAAAGGCAAATGTTGTAGCAATGATTTTACTCTTGAGAGCGTAAAATCATTTTACACTTTTTACTCATTTTACAAACTCTCCATTTAGCATGGGGACCACCTGGAACCCCTCAAGGTCTACTGGTGGTCCCCAGACCACTGGTTGAAAACCACTGCTCTACACACAGAGTACAAGATAACAGTGGTGTAAAGTAACTTAAGTACAATTTTTTGAGTATTTCAAAATATCAATACTTTTACTTCTACTCCACTACATTTCAGATGCAAATATTATACTTTTGCTCCACTACATTTATTTGACAGCTTTAGTTACTAGTAAACATGCATTAACTGTACACACGTGATGATGAGCTTGTTTAAAATATATTTGTATACATTTGTGAAGTTGACATGGGACATTCTGCACATTGAGTACTTTTCTACTTTTGGTACTTAAAGTACATTTTGATGCTGATACTTTTGTACTTTTGCTCAAGTGCATTTTGAGTCCAGACTTTTACTTGTAAAGGAGTAGTTCTACATTGCAGTATTGATACTTTTACTTCAGTGAAACAATTGAGTACTTTTCCCACCACTGGTTAACAGCTTGTATAGTTCTGCTACTTTTGCTATTATTTTTTTTAATCCTGAAAAGTAATCATTTTTGGCCACAAATGAGGTTTCCTTTCCACGCAACAGAGACGGACGCTTTGTTGAGTCGGGACCCCCAGGCACCGTTAGTCTGCTTGGCGGTTATGAGCCTACAACAGGGTCCATAGATCATACATGGGCAACTGGCGGCCCGGGGGCCACATGCGGCCCCCCACCTTTACTTAATGTGGCCCTCAGGTTAATATCAGAATACTGATATATTGTTGTTTCAGCTGTTACAATTCCAAACATGCAAACATGACCCACTTTAATTACTACTCTAAATTAGTAGCTTAATGAGTAGGCTTAGTATTCAAATGTTTTTTTGTCCTTTGTATTTATAGTCAAGTTAGCACAAATATACATTTGAAAAGGCATTTGAAATTAAATAAAAAGGCCTTGTCTGTTTGGAGGCAATCTGGGAACCCATTGGCAAAACAAAGGAAAAACAGCACCTTATTTTCCTATGAATTTGTTCAACAGTCTGTTGAAGACTCCAAGACTAGTTTGGAGGTCGTCCAAAAAAGAAATGTATACCCTAACCAAAATTATTATTATTTTTTTTTTTAAAGTAAAAAGAAATAAAAAAAAATAGCAACGCATTGCAATGCAACGTGTTGGGAGCTTGTAGATTTTCACTATTCGTCCGTGTACAGACATATTGATGACCGTGTGTGTGTGTGTGTGTGTGTGTGTGTGTGTGTGTTATCCAAGGCTATTTTTAGTTCTTTCATTTTCAACCATCCACAGTAGATGCTGACAAAGACAAATGGCGAGATGACTCGTAGCGCTACACGCTCTAAAGATCTGGGGACACGTTTGTTACATAATGTAATCCAACATTTTTAAGAACAATACTTGGGTTACCTTAGACAAGGCCACGAAGACTTGTGTGTGTTGTTGTTTATTTTATTTTATTTAGAGTAATTATTTTTAGCCCGTTTTTCTTCCCAATTTAGTCATCACTCCCTGCTGACAGGTGCCGCCCCCGGGGCACTCGATGTGTACAACTGTACACTGTGTAATTTTATAGAGGATCTAACGAGCACAAACTAGTTTCTGAACGTGCCAGGTATCGCAAGACTGTCCACCGTTTCCTGTCTGGCAACCAAATCTCGCCATACCTAACCTCAGAGACAGAAACTATACCTGCCGCGGTTTAGATGCCTCAATAAAAGGATGTATACTGTGTGTGCACATCGAAGTTATTAGAAAACAACCTGTGATCTGTCTTCTTTTATATTCCTGAACTGATTATGACAAAGGTCTAAATCATTCATACATTGTGTTTGTTCATGAGCTGGTCCAGCCGGCTCCATCCACTGCCATGTATTTCATCCAAATTCCGGCCCCTGGCCCCCTGCTGTTGTATTTCTGGTGGTGGACATGCAGTAGCAAAGTCAATTTACTTAGAGTGCTGTACTTAAGTACATTATTTTGAGTGGTGCCGCCACTCCATTGCCCAGCAATGTGTGTCCCTGGCTGGCTGCCTGGGTCCCTGGCTGGGTCTTTCCGATCACGGAAATAACGTATTTTCACCAACAAGTGTCACTGTTGCGCAACCTAACACACACACACACACACACACACACACACACACACACACACACACACACACACACACACACACACAGTGTACAGTACAGCACCACTTAGTTCAGACGGGTCTGATTATTATTATTATTTTTTGGATACTCCACTCATTACGTTTCAAAGACAAACATTGTACTTTTGACTCCATGCACTATACATTTAATGCGGTGTGATGCGTTGTGAACTTGAAGATCTGTACGGTTCATATATGGTTAATGATGAATTAATGATGAACACGTCATGAATTTATCATGAACTTATCATCATTCATTCCTGCTCCATCATTAGTTAAATGCATAACTCCACAGTTCTACTTATATCAACTATATATTTCAACCGAGCCTCTCGCTATACTCCTATAGAAGGGAAACTGTGGAATTACGTACTTACTAATGACATATCATTATGAATACCTCCGGGATTTGGTTGGATGAAAAACACAATTCTTCTACACACATTTTTTATGTTTTAGTTTAATCTCAGCACCGCTGAAAAAGAGGCTCCCAGCTCTCAGTGTGTTAAAGTTATGGTAAATAACTTATTTTTTTATTATTATTATTAAATAAATAAATTATTAACTTATTTTAAATACATCTATATTCTGATTGTTACCATTGCTATAGACTAGTGTTTAATTGCATGGGCCTCCCTGGCTCTCCGGCTCTTTAGTAATTAAACATAAAAATGCATTTTCAGGTCGGGATAACAGTTTTATACAATCAGGATTAGACAGCTCACACAGGATACAGGGTAAACAAGTGAAATTGGAAGTGATGAAGCAAAGAAATTAGAAGACTGAAGTGCTAATCAAGCTTATATAAATGGGTTCCTGACTGGCTGAAATTGGCAATCCACTTGACATATTTTTTTCATTGGCCGTTTTTAGCTCAACATATGCAAGGTAGCATCCGGCAGTTTCTACATGCTGGGGACCCATACTAAACATTTCTACGTAACATAAAACCTTGGTGTACTCAACATGTCCGGCTTCACAATGGGGCTCTATGCTACTAGAGCTACTAGGCTAAATCAGACTGTTCAGACAACTAGGGCTACTAGACTAAATCAGACTGTTCAGACAACTAGGGCTACTAGACTAAATCAGAACCGATTTTTGCAACAGATTACTCCCACAGATTGTGTCCAAGCATCATGCAAATCGGTACACAGTATCTCTATAGTCATTAATTAAACCAAAAGGGTATTTCAGATATTTCATAGTCCATCCTGATTGGCTAAGATTGGCTTCCAAAGTTTGCAGGAGTTTCGAACAAAATGCCACCCTGCATTTTTCAGACTTCGCGCTATAACATGTCGACCATGTCGATCGGCGTGAAACACTTCTAGAGACCAAGGAAAAACCTCTGCCCTGAATTTTTCACATCAGCCTTTTATAGTAGGAGGCCGGTTTTTGCAAAACACATTTCTTGATATTACTCATACAGATTTTGTCACATCAAGTCGGTACACATTATCTCTATAGTCATGTGGTGGAGACAGATCTCAGATTCTCAGAATCTCAGAATTTATATTTCTCATATTCCATCCTGATTGACTTAGTTACACATGCTTACACATGCTCAATTGTAAAGTGTGACCAAGTAATAATATGACTGAGTATTGAGTATCTTATACTTGGACTCAAGAACTGAGGTTGAGCAAACTTTGTCCACCTCTGGCGGGGGCATCATCCTCTGCAGAGCCAAGGATGCCCCTGCCAGAGGAGGAGAAAGTATAGTCTGCAGTCTGCAGATTTAGGCCATTGATGCATGTGCTCATTGTCCACAGCTGGATGACTAACCCTGTCCCATAATAATCCTAACTCTTGTCAGGCAACATCAACTGTGTACATTTGATTGCATGCCTTGCAGCCAAGTACAGTGGCTGTTGGTAGTGGTGGAAAAAGTAGCCTACTCAAAAAGATTTACTTAAGTAAAAGCAATAGAAATGCTCTGTTACTTACAAAGTCTGGAATTCAAAATGTACTTAAGTAAAAAATACAAAGGTATTGGCGTCAAAATGTAATTTCAATTCATCACGTCACATTCGTCACTTAGCTCACTTCCACTTGTTTATCCTGTATGAGTAGCGTACTTCCTAGCCTACTTCCTTCCTGCGTTGTGAACTTCTTTGCAACCATGCAATGGTTAATGATGAATTAATGATGAACTCATGAATTTATCATGAACTTATCAATTCCTGGTCCTCACTATTGTATAAACTATGGCGACGTCATGACGTAACAAATATACCATTAGTTAATTACGTAACTCCACAGTTCCACTTATATCCACTATATGTCTCAACGACCACCACCAGAGACCGAGCCTCTCACTACTCCTACCCGCCTATATGAGTACTCCTCCTGGACATAGACGTGAAACTGTGGAAGTACGTACTTGCTAATGATTGCGAATGAAGCTTGGCTCTTTTTTATCGCAATAAGTTCTGCTTTCCATGGCCTCTAGAAAGAGGCTAATACTAATACTATAATGTAGATGGGCTATTTTCAAATGGTATATATGAGTTAGCCTATACATCCTGATGGGATGAAATTTGTATCCCAACCAGGAGCAAAGGGGAAACCCCTGTTACTGAACCCCCTGCTACTTCCGCAAAATTCCAGCAATGCACTCTACAGCGTAGGTCAATGCACTCTACAGCGTAGGTCAATGCACTCTACAGCGTAGGTCTGGCCCAGCGTGATGTATCAATTGTTTTGTCCATGTCCCGTACCTCGGCCTCAAACCATTCGATGCTGAAAGATGGCTGTCTATAGGACCCGCTCCATACAGTTACATAGGCTGTTTAAGGACCCCCTCCATACAGTTACATAGGCTGTCTATAGGACCCCCTCCATACAGTTACATAGGCTGTCTAAGGACCCCCTCCATACAGTTACATAGGCTCTCTATAGGACCCCCTCCATACAGTTACATAGGCTGTCTATAGGACCCCATCCATACAGTTACATAGGCTGTCTATAGGACCCCATCCATACAGTTACATAGGCTGTCTATAGGACCCCATCCATACAGTTACATAGGCTGTTGGTGACTGCTCACTGCAACTGGTCTAAAATAATATGAGTGCCACAGACGAAAAACTGTCCAAGTCCAAATTTCATTCTGACCCCTCCACGAAAAGGCCTAGTTGTCCTGACCCCTTATCTATCATTAGTAGTGTGGACTTAGACTGTTTTTCGTCTGTGGCATTTATTGTTGCACTGGTCTTTGTCTAAAATTGTTACTCTGGGCCTCTTATGAACAGGAATTATTTTGGAGACTCCATGTTTTGGGTATAAAGAATGATTAAATTAAAGTATCTCGTTAAACATTTACATTTCTTCAGGCCTGTCAAAAACAAATGGAAGAATGTGATAGGATCTGATATTTATGTGCTGCAAGTTAGGACACATGTTTTACTGATTATGAAAGGGCAGATTGTAAGCTTATCTAAGTGATATGTTGTAAATTTGAAGAGGGTTATGCTTATTTGTAGTGGCAGCCATAGCTTAGTAGTTAGAGACTAGGTTGTCTGATATTCAGGTCACCGGTACACCTCCCAGCCGAAACACAGTGTCAAAGTGCCTTTGCGAGACACTTAACACCGAACTGCTCCCCCCGAGCGGTCATAATAACCATCTGAGCAATCAAGTCGGTGAAGCTGAAACTGAATTTCAGCAGGTCAAAAAAAACATTACAGAGGTTGAGAATAAATAACCTGTCAAAGACCTGTTATCTCACTGCGGTTGATAGTTTATGGGCTAAAGCAGTGGTTTTCAACCAGTGGTCCTTAAGGGGGTTCCAGGTGGTCCCCAGCTAAATGATTGAAAGTTGGGGTTTTTTGCATTAATATTAATTCACAAGAACTACACAATTAGATAATGTACAAGAATAGTTTTTTTGATCGTTTGCCTGTTATCGCTCCTAATGTTACCAACATCAATTCAGCATGGAATTGTGGACAAAACTTTACCCAACGATAACAAAATATCCTTTGGTTTGGGTTTTTGAGAGGCCAAATGTCATCAAACGGTGGTCCGTGGCTCAAATGACGAATAATGAATGGCTCTTGATAATGAAAAAGGTTTAAAACCACTGGGCTATAGAGTACTGCTGTTTGTTATATCGAGTGAATTCCTCAATAAACCCATTGTATTATAAAGAGAGAAAATAGAAAACCCCCCATTAAAAAAAACTGCCCATTTTCGATGCTTGCACATGTTTACTTATTATTATTTAAAAATACTGCGCCCATTTCTGGCTATATGTTCCCTGGTGATTTATGGGACTCATTAAAGACATCTCTCCCACCAGCACTCGCACCTTTCCGACACATACCATCCTTCTCCTGAATAAATACCTGTTTATCTCTTGCCAGCCCTCTCTCTCTCTCTCTCTCTACACGCCCTGCAGTCTGCAGCAGCCGTCAGTCCTCTGAATCGTGTATTGTATTAGTATACATATATCTGTTGCTGCTGTTGCTGCCGGCTACCCCAAAGTAATTAGACCATAGACTGAGTAATACTGACATACCGAAGAACCCCACGTTTTACCCTCACGGCCCCAGCATTCTATTTTATACATCCTGAGGGAGTTAATTAAATATAAGATATATTATACTTGCCTTTGTTAATCTAGTAAATATATATATATATATATATTCAAACAACAGCATAAATATTGATTATAGCGTGGGAGGATATGCTAGTACAATGTGTCCTGCAGACAATATTCTGTAGTTTTCTATTGCAGTCATTATTCTCTACTTGCCTGGAGCTACAAGTTCAACCACTTATCCAATATTAGAACATTGTCTTAATTCCTTTTTTTCTTCTTGTTTTATTGTCCCCAAATAGGGATGCCTGCAGGGTGAAAGTGGTTAAAGGCCCACTTCACCACTTTTCAACCTAATAAAATAGGTCCTCACTAATAATCATGAAGAAATGGCGCATTTTTTTTTCTACTCGGTCTGTGTCTCATAGGAGGGCTGTGGGCAGTTCAGAAACCGTCTTCCAGTGACATCATCGATGGGGAATACAAGCTAATAGAAACGGCAGGCTTTCTAGTCCTGAAAAGTTGCAATGCGAAAATGGAAGCTATCGTTCTCACGATAATGAAAATCTATCTCTTTTTGTAAAAAAAAATCTTGTTTAAAAAAGAAATCTGCCTAATGATGATGTCACTGGAAGACGGTTTCTAAACTGCCCACAGCCCTCCTATGAGAGTAGAAAAAATTGTGCCATTTTATCATGATTATTAGTGAGGACCTATTATATGAAGATGGGTTGAAAAGTGGTGAAGTGGTCCTTTAAGTCTCCACCTGCTTACCAATCATGTAATTCCTCCACCACCTCTCGTGCTCGTCTTTTCCCCTCTCACGTTCCTCCTCCTCTCACTAATCTGTCCAATATGGACTACAGATACTTCTTTAACGTTATCTCTCATGCACGCACATGCACACACACGCGCACACACGCACATGCACGTACACACGTCTTATGATGCATCCCATCCCACAGTTTGTCCATCAACTCAAACAGAATATTCCATATCCATATTTTATTGTTCTCAAACCCCTGCCTCTCTTTCTCTCTTGTCTCTTGTGTTCATACTGTCTCTCCACTGCTTCTTAATCCCTTTAGCTGTTTCTCTCCAGTGGTTTCTCTCTTTCTCACCAATGCTCTCTTATTCTCTATCTCCGTTTCTCACCAATGCTTTCTCACCCTCTCTCACTTTATATTCAGATGAATCCCCCCCCCCCCCTTTTCCCTCACTGTATATGTTTCTTTTCCCTTTTTGCTTCTTTTATGATGAATTCCTGTTCTGTTCTTTGACTATCTAGAAGTGTCTATTTGTACGTCTCTAAATGTTTTGATGAATTGAACATGGTGGACCCTCTTGTAAACAAGTGTAATGCTTAATTGGGTCGTCCACTCACAGTTAACAGTCTTTGTATTGAGTTTGTGCTTGAAATGTACTGTAATTCTGCAAACTGTTAATACATATTTCAATAAATCAATCAATCAATGCTTTCCATCTCACTCTTTCTCTGTGATGCTTTCTCGTAATGTCTCACTCTTTCTCTGTGATGCTTTCTCGTAATGTCTCACTCTTTCTCTGTGATGCTTTCTCGTAATGTCTCACTTTTCTCTGTGATGCTTTTTTACTGTATGTCCCACTCTTTTTATTTTTTATTTATGTAACCTTTATTTAACGAGTAAAAAACACAGTGAGACTGTGGGCTGTATTTTGCGTGTCTTAAGTACCAGGTCTTATTACTTAACTTAAGACCTGGAGGCGTGATCAATGCCATTTGGCTATTCTGAGTGTCCAAAGACCATTGACCACGCCTGCCGTTTGCTTGAACATGTACGCCATAATATGTGTTCTAAAAGAAAGTGTTTGTGTTGATTATTGTGTAATTTGTTTGTATGTGTAAACTTGAAACATTATTGTACTATAAAAAGGTCTATTTTCCCTTCATCTTTATCCTTTTTAGTGTAATAATATTAGTTTACTATATTGAGATTAATACAAGATAATCAACACTAGCACTTTATTTAGAACACACACCCAATGTTGCGCGTGCCAAGCTGTCATTCTCAGCCTATTATTTATTTCTCAATCTCACCACGGACCTCGCGTCTCGGAGGACAGTCAAGACGGGCAGTGTCAGTAGACCAATCGCAGGCAGGCGGGGCGTTACCATGCCTCAGCCATATGTCAGCCATGCCTATGCTCGGACACAAACGGAATTCACGCATTTCTACCATATAGTGCAATTTTCTTTCAACTTTGACCCCTCTGTCACATGGAACTATGGTCTGGTGCTGCTGCTGGCATAGTGATACTGGACAAAAAATGCTAGTTTTGCCCCCCACGAAATGACCGGAACTACTTAATATTCACCAAAACCAAAGCAGAACTCCCACCACGGGACTCAGGCATTAAAAAAAATTGCAACGACTATATTAATGGAAAGTATTTCCTATAACTTTACTTCCAGAAATCTGAACTAATACTGTCTAATGCTTTTTCATTCAGCCTCACTCTTTTTCACCATTGCTTTTTAATTCTCTCACTCTTTTTCACCATTGCTTTCTCATTCTCTGTCTTTTTAATATTTTTTTTTATCCCACGATTTTGCAACCCATTTTTTCACCCAGTGTCAAGTATCTAATGTAATCCTGGGCGCTACACTTCCTCTGCCAACCTGGGAATGGCAGCGGACTGACCTCATGCTTCCTTCTATGCATGAGGAGTCCAAGCTGCTTCTTTTCACTTGACAGTGGAGAGTTTCACCGGCCGGACGTAGCGTGTGGAAGGAACACGTTATTCCAACCAGTTCCTTTCCCCTCAATCAGGCGCCCCGGCCTTTTCATTCTCTCTCACTCTTTTTCATACCAAATGCTTTCTCATTCTCTCTCTCAATCTTTATCTCTTACTACAGTATGTCACACTCGTAAGTCGCTCTTGATAAGCGCGTCTAAATTGTAAATTGTACAAAGTTTAGTTTGTCCCGTAAGTTTTCTATATCCATCTTTTCACCAATGCTTTCTCGCTCACTCTTTATCCCCAATGCTTTCTTAAATTCTTGCACTCTTTCACCTTCTTGCTCTTTCATATACATGGGTTATTCCATCTCTTTTTCACGCACGCACGCATGCACGATTGCACGTACAAGCTCACACAGCCCTTATTCTTATTAGTCCATTATTTTGTCCTTCAACTGCAACAGAACAAAGGATTTCTATATCTCCAAACCCCTCATTCCACTCATTCCGTTTGTTCTCATCTTATTTGCACTCTCTCATATTCTCACTTTCTCTCTCCAATACCTTCTCTCACTCTTTCTCCACAATGGCTTTCTCTCACTCTTTCTCACCATTGCTTTCTCTCACTCTTTCTCACCATTGCTTTCTCATTCTCTCTCACTCTTTACCTCCAATGCTTTCTTCTTGTCTCTCTCTCTTTCTCTTACCTGTTCTTGATCTTTCACTCTTGGGTCATTCCTGTTTTCTCTTCCTGCCTCTTCTCCCCTCCTCTGCTCTCTGCTGACACAGGTTGCTCTTTTACTCAATGTATTTATATGGTTTCATTTGAATAGATTCCCCAACTACCAATAAATCATTGTTGGCAAGTGTATTCGGAAATGTTGTGCGGTATATTGTCTATGTTGTTAGTGGGTGTATGTGGCTGTGGATGTGTGCGCGTCTCTCCACAGCTGCGCTCATCTCCCTGCAGCTCCACTGTGCAGTCAGTGTGCACCCCCTCCTTTCTGTCATCGTTTCATTTTCCCAGCTTGCTCACTCTCTCATTTGTGTTGCCTCGCTCCCTTTTCCTTGCTGCCCCCTTCTACCTCCACATAAACATGCATGCATGGATTGCACGCACGGACACGGCAACACGCACACGCACCACATCCATCCATCCATCCAGGATGATCCCCTTATGCCAATCCTTTTTTCTCATTTCCCTCCCTCCCCGACACTGTCATTCTTTTGCCCCTTAACTCCGTCAGGCTCTCTTTACACCCACCACCTGGGCTCTGGAAAATTCAGATTTCCTATTATTTCCATCAAGGGATCAATAAAGATTTATGTTATCTGATCCCCTCTGTCACACACATTCGTTCTGGCTCTTTCTCACTTGCGCAAACTCTTGCTCGGTTCGACACAATTAATGTCATTATCTCAAACAGTTTCTTTCTTTCTTTCTTTCTTTCTTGCATCATGTTAGAAAATTCAGTCAGTCAGTCAGTCAGTCATTCAGTCAGTCAGTCATTTCCATGTGTATAGGGCTGGGCCTGCTGGTGAAGGTGCAGACAGAAATGGTATAGTGGTCCTGTAAAACTGGGCAAGGAGGCAAGAGAGAGAGAGAGAGAGAGAAGGGGGGATGAATTAAGGAGCAGTAGAGAATGTAGCAGGAGGATTAAAAAAAATCCTTAGTAATCTGAGTTGAGAGAAGGTTTATGTTTATATAAGATATATAGGATGGAATTAGTGATGCACGATTAATCGGTAGCATAATCGGAATTGGCCATAAATCGACCATAAAAACGCCATATCCATTTAATTTGTATACTCGTGTCATTCAGTAGTCATTCAGTTGTGAAAACAGACACTTGGAAAAGAGCACAGTATATAATATTTATTGATTTAATACTTTATTAATTGGCTTTGGGCCAAGCCCCTAGGCCTAGGGCCTAAGCTTGTTTCCATTGTGGTCCTCTGTATAATATCGGAATCGGTCAGAATCGGTATCGGCAGATATGACCCTGAAAAGAATCGGAGATCGGATATAATATCAGTCATAATTTCATAAGCGTGCAACCCTAGATGGAATGTATTGGGCCGGCAGTGGCTCAGGGGTAGAGTGACCGGATGGAAACCGAAAGTTTTCCAGTTCGAACCCCGGGCTCCCCCAGAGTTAGTGTCGAAGTGTCCTTGAGCACGACACTGAACCCCTAATTGCTCCTGATGTGCAGGTTGGTGCCTTGCATGGTTTCCCCCGGCATCTGTGTGTGAACGTGTGAGTGAATGGGTGAATGTAATGCACAATCTCTGTAAAGCGCCTTGGATAAAGGCGCTATATAAATGCACCATTTACCATTTATTGCAACCACCAGGAGCGCAATAATTGAAGCCTGTTGAAGCAGGGAACAGAACTGTGAAGGTGAAGATTACGGCCCTGCAATCAGAGAAGCATGTTATAGGCTATTGGTACTAGAGAGAGAGAGAGAGAGAGAGCGCGTGCCCATGTGTCAGTATAGATGAGAGCCGAGTCTGATGGATTACATTTAGAATCAAAGAGGATAGTGTCGTTGAAAAGGAGTCCATGATTGAGTTCCGGGTCCCCATAACGACTATTGAAGGGCAGGGTCCTTGATGGAAGCACTCTTGGCCCCAGCAGTGCTGCTAGCAATTACACACACACACACGCACGCGCGCGCACATGCACGCGCGCACACACAGTCCGTTTGCGTTCAGACTGCAGCACTCCCCCATCACATTCATTAACTCAAAGGAAACGACTTGTTCCAAAGCATGAAATTAATATTAAGATAGTATAACTTGTAGCCTAACCACCTTCATTAGTATGCACAGTCATCGGGGCATTACAACTCGGTTTAGTGGCACACCAGCTTGACGAGTAAAATGCTTTTAAACGACTTTCAACTTGGCGTATCTTATGTCATATAGGTGAAAGATGGATGGATGGATAAGGTGTGTGTGTGTGTGTGTGTGTGTGTGTGTGTGTGTGTGTGTGTGTGTGTGTGTGTGTGTGTGTGTGTGTGTGTGTGTGTGTGTGTGTGTGTGTGTGTGTGTGTGTGTGTGTGTGTGTGTGTGTGTGTGTGTGTGTGTGTGTGTGTGTGTGTGTGTGTGTGTGTGACTGTGTGTGTGTGTGTGTGTGTGTGTGTGGCGCGGTACAAGCACCTAACAGGCACTTGAACAGGCATAACTCAGCCCTCATTTGGCCAAAAGCCATGGAACTTGTTTACACACTCACGAGGAACACATTATGTTACTTTATACGTGAAGAAGTTTGTTAAAAAATAGCTGTGATTTCATAGACAAACATTTAATAACCCCTGGCTAATTGAATCAAGTAGCTTTAATTGTAAGGCGCTTATCCAAACCAGAGTAGTCTCGCGTAGCCAGACAACTATTCCACGATCTCCGAATGCTAACCCCCCGAAATCTGAATAATCTTTTTGTCATTTCCGTTAACAAAAAACATATTTTAAATAGTAATTTAGAGCTAATTTTTTTTATTTCCATTTCTGCTAAGCAGCAAGTTTATTTATTATTTATATTTATATTAGGCTAAATTTGCACCACTGTAAAGACGAAACGGAAGTGGGGACTGGAGGAGGCTTTATTTTACTCGTGATCAGAGCTTCCGTTTGCCAGACTGTATGATGGAAGCATTTTGAACATTGCGAGAGGCAACAGTCTGGCAACACAAGACTAAACCAGAGTCAACATTTTATTCTGTCTTTCTCTGGAATCCTTGAATGACTATTAAGGAAGGATATTGTTGTAAACTGGACCCTCGTCTGGTTTGACAGACATGGGTAGTGTCGGTGTGTGCCGGCTGGGTGGTGTGTGATAATCTGGTTGAAGTATACCTTTGGTACGGCGACGGCGGCGGCGGGCCCGGGAGAACAATAACGCGACACGAGACGTACAGTATCATGCTAAAGGTTCACAAAGTTTATTACACACAACAGGAACATATATAGAGCTGGATCCCAACTGACGTGACCACAAGATATCAGACATAATAACCGCTAACTGCAGCAAAGCTGACCTTGCTGTCTGAGATGTCTCTCGTAGCCTAATTATAAACTATGCTACAGTTCAGGCAGTACATAATACATATAAAGTACACTGTGTCTCATCTCACGTACAAGTACACAGCCATGGGCGATCAGATTATAACAGATATGTGCCAATTAAACCCTTGATCAACATTGGAAAGTACTGTGGCTGCAGATGGCAGATGTTGCAAAACTTTCTTTGAATTGCCTGCAATGCAACATTCAGCAGCAGGAAATTGACATCTCAGTCCCCATTTTTAATTACTGTATGCTAGGTCCAAGTGATCAATGTAAAACATCAACACTTCAACCGGAGCTGTGGATATTTGCACGGCCTCGTTGCCTCCATAGCCATGATAGGTCAAGGCCTGGAAGTCCCCCTGACCATCATACAGTATCTGCATTGAGACCTGATACTCAAATAACTATCTCTGCCTTCATCCTGTCAACATCAACTCATTATCAGGCCTTTCCCACCCCAGGGAGTGAGCTGTACAAGATACGCAGACTGCCTGGATACAAACATCATTGATTTTAAAAGTCAATCCACTATAATTGGCAAGAGGAAGAGGAAGGGGGTGAATGGGCTAACCTGAACCCTGTTGAACCTTGGCAGTGTCCATGGTATGAGGGCTGATACATTAGATGTTATACTGCATGCCTGCCTGCCTGCCTGCCCTGATTTATTTTATTTTTGAGTGGTGCAACCACTCCAAGGAACAGCAATGTCCATGTCCGCCTATGTGTTCACCTATGTGTTGGTTAATGAGCACCAGTATGAGTACCAGTAGGGGCGCTGTTTTGTATCTGTATTTGTTTTTCTTGGAAATGTTTTGAAAGACTTTTCCTATAATAAAATGCCTAAAATACATGAAACTGTGGCAACCATCACTAGCGAGGAGAGTCTATCCCTGATCCCTGTCACAATGCGCTGGCTGGCTATGGAGCCCTGAGAGATGGACCCCTGAGGTGGAGCGCCTCACCTACTGTATACCAGCAGCTCCCAGTAATTCAAGCTTATCCCCCTTAGAATGCTGCAAGGCGTTCCTCTGCTATGGTAGTGATCTTTCATGATCTCTCATTTATTGCTCTTTATTGGATTCACCTTCATTTCTCTTTTGAGTCTGAGAATCTCTGCTTTCAGGTTTATCTACAGTAGGTGTACTGTAGACCCTACAGGGCAGGAATTTCAGGGAGGCCACGAAGGCCATGGCCGTCGTTGCCCCTCTGTTTGGCCTTGTGCCCCTCAAAAACATTGAGGGGCACAAGGTCCTATTTACCTTACCTATAACGCCACAGGGCATGCCAAGAGCTGGCACTCCACCTCAGCGATCCATCTTTCAGCGGTCTAGCGCATTGTGAGGAGAAAGTAAGTGGTACAGTTAGCTAGTGCTGCACAATTAATTGAAGATTGAGATCTAGATTCAGACACCTATGCGATCTCATTTCTAAATTTGAGCAAGAATCGTGAAGCACTAATTGGCTGTCTAATTCATGTTTTTGCTACAAGAGAGACTTTCAGAGAGGTTTAACACAGTAGTTGGCTCCAGGTGCCACATTTTGCACTACAGTCAGATGATGGCCGGGGCATTAAGGCCACAGTGGCTTCCACACATGTGCTTGTAGATTACAAGCTTGTTCCCAAATCAAACAAAGATTTGGAGGACCCCGGCCCTGCAGTTTGATTTGATAGTTTATTGAGTCACCTTCACCTTATTGCTTGAGCCACACAGTAGCCTATAGGCCTATACAGGTCTATTGGTTTGCCATTTCGCTGTTGTAGTATTTCACACTGTGTTAATTTAAACAGAACGATCAACCGTCAAGTGTTGCAGCCTTGGTTGTGCTACTGAAACTGTGAAGGGAAGACATAATTAGGGAGTTATATTACTGTGTGTGTGTGTGTGTGTGTGTGTGTGTGTGTGTGTGTGTGTGTGTGTGTGTGTGTGTGTGTGTGTGTGTGTGTGTGTGTGTGTGTGTGTGTGTGTGTGTGTGTGTGTGTGTGTGTGTGTGTGTGTGTGTGTGTGTGTGTGTGTGTGTGTGTGTGTGTGTGTGTGTGTGTGTGTGTGTGTGCGTGCGCACTGGATGTCCCAAAGGCTCTCCTTCTACTTATTATACTGTATGGCTAGCTGCCAGTCATAATCGTAGACGGAGCATTGTGGAATCTCCAGCTACAGTATGGCAGAACGAAGTCGAGTCTTTTGATCATGCCAGTCTTTCAGAAGCACCCATTGGGGCCACGGCGTCATACCAACCAGCACAGCCAACCCACCCTGGAGCGCGGGCCGAAAGTCCTCTGGAATCTCATGACTTATTACTTCCAGCAACAATGGAAGCACATTGGGAAAACATCCGTTTTCCCAACAAACAATATTGAATAATTTACACGCCGTGGGACGAGTTCAGTCTCTGCGGTTACATTCAAAATGGTAATGAATACGTTTTGCTCATTTGTGTAAAATGTCTTCGAGGAAATACTGCAGGCAGGGACCAGCAAATTGACAGGGAGAGTTGTATGCCCGTATTAGTGTGAAGGAAGCAAGAGTGTACTAGTAATAAGGTTTAACTCTGGGGATTACATTACCAAAGCAGGGGAGCTGGGAGCAGCAGACACACTATACCTGAGGAAATTAAAGTTGGATGCAGCAGTCATCCTATTGGCATTTTCATTAGCGATGCTGAGGATACTTTCCTCATGGCAGTGGCCAGTTAACAAGCTAAAGTCTTATCTTCATTTTCTTGTGTTGACTTCTCCAGCGTTGCACCCTCAGTTTTCGATCTTCTGCCGCACGCTCTGTTGCCCATCAAGTGGAATACTTTGTCACCTGCTGTGCTGCTGTGAATGCAGAAGACTGCCCCCCCCCTTTCTCAAGTAGATAAACGTGTGAGTACATCCCAGTGCTTCCCAGGGGGAATTCTATGCTATATTGCTATCTCATCCTGATCTGAATCTGCCCGTAACCTTGGCAACTAACATCATCCAGGACAAGTCAAGGGTGGAAAATAAATACATATTACTGAGCTTGCACTCATCGTCTAGCTTGGGGCGCATACGTTGCATACGTTGGTCCAAGGTCAAGGTCAAGGTAAACTTTATTGTCCACAAGGGAAATTTGTCTTGGGCTTTCACCCCAGCTACAGCCACACATAAAACATCAAAGACAACAAAAAATACATTACAGAGGAAGACACAACATTACACAATTGCACACATTATGTGAATAATCTAGCCTCACATACTAACAGTCCGACATGCATCCGACAACATGCGTGGCTGGTTAAGACTCACCCGTGGCTCCCGACATGCGTGGCCGGTTAAGACAGGTTAGGGTTAGGTTAGGGTTTGGGGAGGGGTAGGGTGTCGGACTAATGCCTGTCGGACTGTTACTACGTCGGACCAAACTAGCTTGTCCCCACTGGAACGCTACAAGGCACCACCACTGCTGTGGTATTCCGGCTATATCTCAATTTAATCATTTACACTGAGTACCTCTCTTCATTGGATATCGCCTTCATTTCTCTAATGTGCCTACAATCTCTGCTTGGCTCAGCTGTATCATGCAATGTTCCTTTGGTTGTGTGAGCTTGTAGATCTACTATGCATGCCAAATGTCCGGCCCAAAATAGGGAGGTTATATATCGTTCAGAGCATCTATCTCACCCTGCTCGGAGTCCTCGAGGAAACTGACCTTAATCCTGGCAACCACTACCAGTGAGGACCAGTAAACTGGCAAATACATTCTCCCAGTGTTGAACTTGTTCTGATCCAGCTAGCTTTAGCTTATCCCCACTGGATTGATAAGGGGCCATGGGCCATTGCTCTGCTGCGGCGGTGATCTCTCTTCAATTGAGCCGTTGATCTCTCTTTATTGGATTCACCTTCATTTCACTTATATGCTGACAATCGCTGCTTGATTCGGGTCTTTTCATATAATGGTTTATTGTCTCCCCATTCGTCAGCAAGCTCACATGTCTCTTTTCATAAAAGCATCGGCTTTCATGGTAATGAGTTTGACCACATAATTTGCAGCCGCCTTCTCTCTTATGAGGCGAGTTTTACCTTTGTCAAATGGTTACGTCCACTGACCCAAACGCTCTCCTTCTAGAATTATCCCTCCCCCCGGAGCAAGTCCTCTACTCTCTGCCTTAATTCCTGCTTTGAAAGTCAGATGAGATGTGTGAGTCAGGAGTGATTATCGTCTGGCTTACAGTAGGTTGACATGTCACTCTGTATCCCAAGAGGATGACCAGGTGACATTATGGGAATGTGCTCCCTTGTCACCTTCATCGCAAATGTCACGTTAACTCCATCATCACTCTGACAGGCCAGCTAGTGGCAGTGTTCACGGTCATTGTTCCCATATTGTAGGGCAGAATATCAAATATCAAATAGTTTAGACTTTTTGAGCGGTGCCTCCGCTCCATTACGCAGCTATGTGTGTCCCTATGTATACGTGTCCCTGTGTCTGTCCGAGCACGGAAAGCTGCAACACGCTAACTCTGTCATTTCTCGACCATTTTTGACGTGGGAAGGCTCGCCGGAACTGCCCCCCAGGGGGGGAGGCAGAGGGATTGGCAGGAACCAACCAACCAGTATTTTAATCCGTTTTTCCCCACAACAAAGTTGCTACTGATTGACTGTTGGATTGATTAACGACTGCAGGGCTGAACGTGTCCATTATGCAAAATTTCAGTAATATGAGAGAAGCTATATGTGCGTGCGTGCGTGCGTGCGTGCGTGCGTGCGTGCGTGCGTGCGTGCGTGATAAATTGACCTATGTGATGCACTGCTGTCGAACTTCTATTCCCCAGAGGGATTGGCAGGAACCAACCAACTGACATGGTCCACTGGAAACCTCCTCTCTCTCTCTCTCACAGACTCTCACACACAGTCACTCTCTCTCTCTCTCTCTCACACACACACACACACACACACACACACACACACACACACACATTCACATCGCACGCATGCGTTCGCACACACAGCGTGCCATAGGGATAAACGCACACCAATGACCATGCACCAGTTGATTGATTCAGGAGTTGCCCTGAGGGAAGATTTGGGTCAAAGGAGCCATGCAGCCAGGACTGTGCACCGTGCACGTGACTGTGAACAATTCAATCTCTATACACCAGCAACAATAATTAGCAGCAGTTTCTAGGTTTTGTATTATGATTTCTACTTGAAGGTCTGCAGCGAAATGGCCAACAAGCATGTAAACTTGTAAAGAAATACTATTGCTGACCCTCTTGTGTTTATGATCATGATTCATCTTTTTTCATCACATGGATGAATGGACGCATGCATGAGTAACTTCAGCCCCGCAGGCTGACACTGCCACATTGAATGTGCTGAGTATTATAATAGATAATAAATAGATTCCATGGTGTTGTTGGAGGTGCTTCATATGTTTCTGCTGAGAGCCCTGCTCTTCAGGCATTAGAAAAATAGCCCAAGTTTTGAGCTTAAACCCTTATCACTCATCCATCCATCCATCCATTCTTTCATTTATTTAAATGTGTCAAGTGAATTGGTTGTAGTGTCATTGAGGAATAAATTATATTGATTGTTTTGGCCTATATCTAACCTTTATATTGGTGGCCGTGGGGGCATTGGATGTCTCCACTGGGGCTAGTGGCCGTTTGTTTGTGTTATAGCCTATCTTGTTATGGTTTACTTTGTCCTCGGAGCAGCTACACTATACAGTACATCATACTACCTGAGTGTTATTGTACGTCTCCCCATGATATGTTACATATTAAATCACCACCTGAGAATATTGTCTCGACTCCTATATATTGCCTCATCGATTATTGTTTTCTAATTCAGAATAAACGGAACACCTCAATGCAACTCGTGTTCCAGAAGCACCAGGATTTGTGGAACGTGGTTTAATGAACTATCGATTGTGATGAACAATGTGTTTTCGAATTCCTGCCGACACATTGGCTGTTAGCATACTTGGGGGGGGGTCCCTTGTGAGTCCTCTAGCTTCTGGAGAGAACAGGCGCGTTTCTAAGACCCCAGTAGACCACATATGCCAGATTGATGATTATGTAGAAAGTTTGTAAATAATGTATCAATTCCTGGCCAGGAAATAAATTACTTTTCGTTCAACATGTGGTGTGGACACACTTTAATGCTTTCCCAACACAAGTCCCCCCCCCCCCCCGCTCCCTATTCCTCCCATCCTATTCCTCAGATGCTCTTCTATCAGAAGCTTTTGTTCAATATGATTAAACGCCTTCCCTTCATCCTCTACGTGTTCCTCTACACTCTACACTTATTCCAGCTCAGTATTTCTCTAGCCCAATCTCTAACGTCCCCCTTTTTCTCCCCCCCCCTCCAGCTCCCCCTTCAGCAGGCCTCTCCAGGCTGCATTCGAATGCCTTATTTATATGTAAATGAAAAAGCCCTACAGTATATTGTCCCCGACCAAATACGTAGTAAAAGCAGTGGCGTGTGGGCGAGCGTGACAGTGCATGACTAAACGAGAGATGGAAAAGGTATATGTTATTGTTACCCACTATCGGGGGCGACCATAGCATCCCCTACAGTGAGGTTATCTTGCAGCAGATATCATCCATTCAATTCAGTCACAGATTCTCCCACTCGGTAGTAGTAGGAGTGTTTGAACAGTGGAACGAGAAGGTATGCCACGCGCATTAGATGATGTTTGAACTGTGGAACCAGAAGGTATGCCACGCGCATTAGATGATGTTTGAACTGTGGAACGAGAAGACATGCCACGCGCATTAGATGATGATTTGTGTGATACGAATGTGCACTATAAGGCTTTATGCTTTTAGTTGCGCGTGGGTGTTGTATGCCACAAATAGCAGATCTACAAACTCACACCACAACTCATGATGTTGTGCAGTTCGGCAAAGTATATAGGGAGAGCGGGGAAGGTTGTTATACTTTCTGTTTTCAACCAATACAATGCAAGATAAAAGTATGGCAATCTGTTTTCTTATTCCTTTTGGTACATCCTCTTCTGGGTCAAGGGAACAGGAACAACCATCTTACATGCATGTCCTTTTACAACTCTCAAAGTAATGGGGTTTGCACCCAGTTATGATTGATTCACAGCTAAGTTACTAGGTGAAAAAAAAACAATTATAGGACTGCCGCCGCATGATTTTAATCGGAAGCGAGTCCAGCCTGCTGTCTGTGGTCACTTGTCATGGGAGATGGCGTGTCTGGGCATTCTGTCTGTGGAGCAAAGGACTCATCCCTGTGACACAGTGTATATATAATAAATGGAACAACTGACCCGTTCACAGGATCAATCTGTCCAGAGTTCAGACGATATGGGGCCAAATCCCTTTGCACCAATCTTGAGATTGAGTTGAATAAACAACACAGTTCAGTTATTGAATTTAGATTTTTGTCATAATTGAGTATTTGTTTAGTAACTGTGAAGACAAGATGGTGCACATGAACACACCCGCTGCAGTTTGCATACAGATGTTCTTTCTCGCCTGTGTATCAACTATATGTCCTAATACACCTTTGACTGGTAGCAATGTGCATAGTGGTAGATTGGATTGCATAGTGTGTTAGATTTGGGTGTAGATTTTGAGTGGGCTGATTTATTAGCTCCCTGAGCTATACCATGTGTGAACATACGCATGCGTGCGCGCGCGCGCACACACACACACACACACACACACACACACACACACACACACACACACACACACACACACACACAGTGTACTCACACGTACAGTATATATGCACACGAGGACATACCTGCCAATTAAAGTATATCATTGATTCTTTGTCTCCACTGGGTCAAGAAAGAGTGCATCAGCAAAGGAATGAAAAAAGTAAATGGATTCTTTAATGGTTGCGCGCTTCATGCATGTCTCATGTCTTCATCAGATCCTCGTCCGGTGAGGCAGCCCACTATACTGTAGTGTAGTGCTTTGTGGAGGTGAGAGAGAGAGAGAGAGAGAGAGAGACAGAGAGAGAGACAGAGATAGAGAGAGAGACAGAGAGACACAGAGAGAGAGAGAGACAGAGAGGGGGGAGGCGGGGGGAGTGAGAGGGTTCCCAAAAGTTCAGAAAAACACCACTAGATGTGGTTCTTTCACTTCTTGTTGTCATTATACACCTGTATAGTTGGGTTAGGTTAATATTGCCATTAGTATTGCAATGTATGTATTATTGCAAATTATTATTTCAAATGAAGAGAGTGCAATGTGCATATAATTTAAGTGACACTTTATTTATATGGCAGTACTTCACAATAAGTAAAAAGAAAAATCATAATAAAAATAAACGGGTATGGTTTATAACATGAGGGCAATCCTGGACATAGATCTGCTATATTTAATTTTCAAACATTCTGAAAATTAAGGCTTTCATAACAACACGCCCCGTGGCGGTATAAACTGTCTGTTACACATTGGTGAGCTGCATGGTGAAGAGGGTGTTGAGGGTCTGCCAGAATGGATTTTTGTCCTCCCGAGTGTCTCTAACTTAAAATGGCCATGATCAGTTGGTGTCAAAGTCTCTGGTTGACTTTTATGCAGATGAAGTCAGTGTTGGAACAAAAAGTATTTTGTCTTCCAGAATGGTATACCCAAGTATCTACAGATTTTCTGTCTCCACAGCTATGCCATCAAAAGGTCAGCGCCATTAACACCATCTTCAGCTTATAGGATTCAGGGTCCAACCATTGATTTCCAAACAGATATAATGAACAACCCATCAAATTCAGTACAGTATTCCCATAAAAAGCTATAGCCCTTTTAGAATGTGGGTATTCAAATGCTCATTTGCTTAAAGCTGTGATGAAGCCGGTAGAAAGACATGAGTGAGGAGACTGCTGTATTCCTGAATGTCCCAAACAGTGCAGCACATGTACAGTAAACAATAAATCCCTTATTGTTTTCCCTCTCAGTTCTTCTCTCCCCCCCCTCTGCAAGGCCCTGCTCATATCACCATGTTTACTTCATGTTGACATGGCAAATATTTTAGGGTGAAATAGCAGTGATTCATATATACACACACTCACCCAACGCTGTGTTTGTCTTTAAACTTCACTATCCCCCAAATCGTGTATATAAGCTGCATGGTTAGGATGCGTTGATCACTCTGTGCAAAGTTTAGAAGACTGGAGTGCATTCTATTCCAAAGAGGGAACTACTGCTTTTTTGAATGGGGACCTTTATTGGAATTTGAGAAAACTTAACAGATTGTACATGGACTAAGATTGTTGGAGATGCATGCCATGGCAAGTGGGACACGATTGTCTAAAGAAATAGACTGTGTGTGTGTGTGTGTGTGTAACATGTGTGCGTGTGTGTGTGTGTGTGTGTGTGTGTTCTCTTGCTACAACTGTTAATTTTGAGAATTAAGTAGAATTTGTGTCGCTGTGGTTTGTAATCCGTCTGCCGATAAGGGTACACATGCGTGCTTCATGTAATTTGCTTGAATTCCAGCATTCAACCTTTCTTTGCTGACTATATGTCCTTTGAAGAGGACAAAAGGGAAAAAAGGGGCATTTGATGACTCGCATATTGACGACAATGACAATCTCATGATCCCTTTCATCACCTGCGTACTTACTTGTGTCAGGAGTGTGTGAGGGTGTTTACACATAACAGCGGGCTGCGAGTACATCGGGCCCACTTCTGACCCCCAGCAGCGGGCATGACGCCGTGTCTCCAGGCTCGACGTCCTTCTGCTACCGTTTACTAAACAGTCTTGATAGGACATGACTGTTTTAGTAAATACAGAAAGTGTGTGTGTCTGTGTTTTGGGTTGACGTGGCACCAAGGTGGTTTGCTCTTTTCTTTTCTGTTCGGCTTAGAGTCGCCTGAATCAAAGCGGTGACATTTGAGTTGTTTATGCATCTTTCACGTTCAGAGACGAGTAAAACATTAACAGTCAACACCTGCCAGACTTTTGGAAATATACGTATAGATTTCCCTTTGCCCACACAGCTATTTATTCAGTGCCCAGCTCACACACCACACCACACAGACACGCACGCACGCGTGCACACACACACACACACACACACACACACACACACACACACACACACACACACACACACACACACACACACACACACAATCCACCATGATATCGTATAATCGTTCTCTAAGTTTATATTATAAACACCACACACACACACATGCGTTCCGTTAGTTCAACAGGTGTGTGGAAGACTGCCACGAGCCAGGCAGCAGGTGAAGCTGAGGATTTATAGATTTTAATCGCTTCTCTCTGTTGAGCAATAATTCTACTGCCTAAGGCGAGGAAGGCCTATACAGCTTGGTGATGATTGATGGATTCTGTGCGGTTTACTACAGAAGCAATGTGTTCCATAATGCATGGATAGATTGCTTTAAATCACTTTTAAACCACTTTTATTTGAGTCATTTTCACACTGTGGTCCCAATTTTTGGCATGTTACTGTAGGCAGCTGATCTACAACCTCTGGATCCGCTCTTTTTGAGAAGAAAAAGTAGTCAAGTGGTTTAAAGCATCATGCCTGCTATAGCCATGAGAATATCCAATAGCCAAGGGTGTGTATACAGTACAATAAACAAAAAGGGCCTATATCATGACTGTAATTGATCCCACGATGAAACTGTGTGCAGGAAAAGGGGTGAAATTATAGAAGGAAAAGATGACAAACAATGCATTGAATATGAGACCATTATCAAGTCAGATATTATGCTTACATTTTAAAGTGTACGATGTACCTGCTACCACCACCCAGTAAGTTCTGTACAAATTACTAACGGACTAAACTGCGAGGGAAGGGGAGTTCCACAACATCAAAAAGCCTTCAGCATTTCTAGTTCGGATGAAAGAAAGAAAGAAAGTCTGCAAGGTAAATCCCTCAGGTTTTACCGTTTCTGACCTTGTCATCCCCTAGCCATGGAATGATTAACGGTCACGAATTTGCATCGGTTTGAAACCGTCTGAATAAGTCTGCAGAAGGTGATGTCTGCTGTTAATAGCCATTCTCTGGGACAAAATCCCTATAATGTTTCTGTTGGCAGATTTAGCTAGACAGGGCTCATAGGGATAGACGAGGCAACCCCCAGATCTTCACCTGTCAGCTCTGAGTTTGAATAAGATGTAAGAGCGAGAGGGGGTGCTTAATTGGCAATGCAAACAACCCAGAACGCCAAGCCAATTTGAGATGGAAATATGGCATGTTGAGACAGAGTTTATTTGAATACTTACAAGAATATACACCTTCACCTCCTCCTTTCCTCTCTCCCACCCACCTGTTTCTCTCCCTCTCTATCTGTCTGTCTGTCTGTCTGTCTGTCCCTCCCTCTCTCTCTCTTCCCTGGCTTCCTTCATGATGGTTTTCCTGATGTCAGCCTTGAGGAGAACACCGGGTCTGGATGGAGTCTGTAAAAGACACGTTATTTGCATATGAATACCAACACCCCGGTGGCCTAGATGAGTCCTGAGGTTTATGGCTCCAAACAGGCAAGATGTCTCACAGAGTTGAATGAGATGTGCTTTTAAAGTCTGACGAGGATGATGTGGCGGGGTATTATGACAGGAGGTAGGGTATTATGACCCAGCATTTGCAACCACATTGCAGCTTTTGAAATCAGTTATGCAAATTCTGCCAGGTTGACCCAATTCCCGCAACTACTAATAAAGTGTCTGATTTGTGCCAAGATGTTAAATTCCACTTGAGTTTTCTCCTATGTATGAATTAGAAGGGTGTCTGTGCATGCGTGTGTGCGCATGCGTGTGCGCGTGTGTGTGTGTGTGGAGCAGGTTGAAGGGGTAATCTCTCTCTGTTTAGGGTAAATGACGGTCATGCTGCCTGTGTTTCTGGGTAAATAGATGCCTAGGGGTAGCAGACATCTATCAAATAGTTGATCTTGATATATAAATAACACATGCAAGACCAATTTGAAACCATAGACAATTGAAAATACATTTTATGCAAAGTGCTGCATGGTCAATGACCACACAGAGTTAGCCCACTTAAATCACATTCATTTACATGCAAAAACCAATCATGTTGTTCTTCTGCCAAACACAATAGAGCTGATGGCGCTCATGATTACCTCAATTTGTTGGCTTTTGTCAGGAAAAGAAAGGAGTCATAGAGACGACTACATGATCAGTCAGCAGCTTATACTGTACTTAACCCATTCTGACCTGAGATCAGATTCATACGAGGTTTCCACTGGACACACACTGGTCTGATTAACCCATTCTTGACCTGAGATCAGATTTAAAAAATGTCAGTCGTTCTTCGATTTTTCAAAAATAGCAGACCTACAAGCTCGTAGCGCGCCACTCGGTGGCGCGCTATGAGCTTGTAGATCTGCTATTTTTCAATAGCTAAAGCATAACATGATGCTAACACCAAAACGGGTTCCCGGTCAGAATGGGTTAATACATTCACCATTCCAGATGATTCCAGATTCGTATTGCTATATCTTATCTGAGTACACTATAGAGCGTCCCCATGTCATGACGACGCCAGGCCCAGGAAATGAATCCCAATGCATTTTTCCCGTAGACATTTCAAAAAGTATTTATTTAAAGACGGTTACGCCGCGGATAAAGCCAACTCCAGTCGTGACAAATCATGACAATAAACACAATATTTTGGACCAAAAACCTGCCGTTTTTTCTACTTTCTAATTCTTTGTTTGGCCCACATTGTGTTTATTGTCATGATTTGTCACGACAAGAGTTGGCTTTGTCCGCGGCGTAACCGTCTTGAAAAAAATACTTTCTGAAAAGTCTATGAGGAAAATGAACGGAGAATCATTTCCTGGGCCCTGGTAGGGGGCGGGACTGCGACGCTCTATAGATTAGGGTTTCTCAAAGTGGGTGCTGTGGCACCCTAGGGTGCCGTGACTCACAAGCTTGCAAGTACGCATCATGTTGTGACCGGTAGAGGTTTACGAAGCTTATTATTGTTCAGTCTTCCTGGTCTGCTCTTTCAAAGGCGTGCAAGATTCAAAGACTTTATATATGTCACAATGTGTTGCGGCGCAACGCATGGTGAGCTTGTAGATTGGGTATTTTCGGCCAACCTATCTATAGTAACGTATGAAGCAAAAACAGTAGGGAGTATAAAGCCCTTGGGAATCCGGTCAACAAAGTGTGGGGTTTAAGACTTATGTAAACCCAACACTTGGTTGACCGGATTCCACTATCACTTAAACTTCAAGTGATATGCTATTGGTTGCTGCTTGCCTATCGCGGGCCATGGCTCTATAGCCGACTGGTAGCGTAACGTACACGGCTTGTTAATACGAGGTTTCTGGGTTCGCCTCCCGGCCGAGGCTACATTGGTGGCAGAGGTGGGATTCGAACCCACACCTCTGACTAGATTATGTTCGGCGTACGTTACCAGTCGGCTAAAGAGCCTTGGACCAATAGGCAAGCAGCAACGCAGCCACCTATATCCTGCAGTTGTCCCCCCCACCTCACCCGGATGCGCATCCACGCGGCACGCGCACCAGCCAGGAGCTATATAGGCTCGACTGACTGGGGGGGACCTCCACACCCAGGCAGGTGACGTGCTGTTGACTATACTCAACTAATATGATCTGTGCCCCCAGGGATACAGAACAAAAACACACCGCTGCCACCAATGTAGCCTCGGCCCGGGAGGCGAACCCGGGACAAGATGCGTTTTTTGATGTATTAACTGTTTGCAGAATTACAGTACATTTCAAGCACAACTCAATACAAAGACTGTTAACTGTGAGTGAACGACCCAATAAAGCATTACACTTGTTTACAAGAGGGTCCACCTTGTTCAATTCATCAAAACATTTAGAGACGTACAAATAGACACTTCTATATAGCCAAAGAACAGAACAGGGGGGCCAGTTTCGAATTGCAGCCTTCCGTAGGTGCCCTTTGAGAGCGGTTTTGAAGGAGTCAAGGGATTTGCATGTCTTAATGACTGTTGGTAGGGCGTTCCACATTTTGGTGGCATAGGAGCAAAAATAATGTAGTCCCTTGTTTGTGCCGAATCTGTGTTGTACATGGTTTGTTGCACTCCCTCTGGTGTTGTGGGTGTTGACTTCATTAACATTAAGGAAGTATTTAGACAGGTACATGGGTATCTTGGTGGTGTATCGAATCTTGTGGACCAGACCCTAAGCCATTCGTCAACCCTAAGCCATTCCAGCCTGTCAAAGTGGCCAGGGGTGAGGTGGGTTTGTGGGGTGAGGCCAAGTAGGAGCCTGACCAGTTTGTTTTGGGAGGTCTGGAGCCTTGTTTTAGGGCTTTTGAGGTGCTGTGTTACCAAGGTGCATGCATAGTCAAAGAAACCTTGTACGAGGGCTCCTGTTAAGGTCTTCAAGGTGTTTTTGTTGACCAGTGAGGAGATCCTGTAAAGGAATCTTGTTTCTTGATATACTTTTTTGATTACATTGGTGTCCATTTTATCACCGGAAAGATTAGCCTCTAGGATGGAACCTAGGTAATTTCATCTTTACGTGTGATAATATTGTCACCCACTCTAACCAAGAAGCGTACATAAAAACCTATTAAGTGTACAAACTCAGTATGGGCCGATTCATACTCCTATTTTACCGCTGCTTCCTCGCTTCGGCGCTATAGTGCCGAAATGATTTCGGCTCGTCAGAAATTTTCAGTAGCACCGAAGAGCCGACTTTAGTACCCGCCCCCCCGAACCTCAAATTACGTCAAATTGTAGGCTCTACAGCGCCGAACCGACTTTTATTCGGCTCTAAAATAGGAGTATGAATCGGCCCTATCAGTACACAAACATTGGTGTCTGAAATGAATGACCAATTGACATGTATTGGGGGGTATGAACACATTTGCAGCTAAAGATATACAGAATATACCATTTAGAAATGATGACATGTGGACTTGCAACATAAATGCTGCAGAACATATTCATATTATGGCACTTTTTACACCCAAGCTACCTGATTATCATAGAGTTGTTTCATGTGTTTTCATTTCATGGATGGCAAACAACATAAAATAGTTGTGAATAAAACACCTACATAATAGATTATATCTTGGACAACTGATCAATCAGCAACTGCTGTTTACAATAATTGAGAACAGACAACAGACAAATTCACAAAATTAAATAACAATTTGGAGCATCTGAATCTTCTGTGTTATTGTAACTGTGTAAGAAAAAGTAAAATTAAAATGAAAGTCCCTTACACCATCTTTTTATTATTATAAATTATAAGTATTATGAGCTTCATCAGGTATCATTGTAACTGTACTGGGGGGGGGGGTGTCCTCACTTTATGTTACTTTAGGTTACGGTTGCACGCTGTCAGACCAGTCGCACTTCAGAACAATGCAGTGGTTATAACGTACGTGACCCCCTAAAAGAATCATATTTGAACTGGGGACCCCCACCCGGATAAGCACATGGAATGTAGGAGTTGGGGCATTAAATTGTATTTGACTCCACAGATCAATATTGTGAAAATAGCCAAAACGCCTCATGTTGTGAACTTGAAGTTTTTGAGTGCTCCTATGTTTTTATGCATGTCTGTCCACCCCCCCCCCCCCCCCCCACACACACGTAACGTCATGTTGTTGACATCAGATATCATCGTGAAAAAGGCACCACTCACTTCACACACACAAGTGTGATTTGTTTTTAGTTTTTTTTATTATTTGTCACTCATGTTCAAAGTAATGCCCAACATAAATTATAAAGTGTAAGATATAATAGAAGTAGCTAATAAATAATACATAAAAAGTAAGTATTAAGAAAGTGTAAAAACACATTTTCTCTGGGACCAAGAATATGCAAAATAAACGGGTTCATTTAGTATTGTGCCTTCCATCCTTTATGTAGTATATTAGTCTTTATGTGCTGCAGGCGAAAATAGAAATATACAGAAAAATGATGGATGAGTAAGATAATATATATATAATACAGTTCATTCAAGCAGCAGAAGAATGAATACCGTACACAAGCAACCAATATGTAGTGTACAAACAGAGCAAATAGCAGTCAGTATTATGTGGTATATCAGTTCTGCCCTATGATATAATCTAAGAATTGCAAGGGAATTGCGTAAGAAAAATGCTGTATGTGGCCGAGCTCCGTTGGTGAGGGGTTATGATATGATAAACTATAAACTGGAGAAACGTGTGTTTCTTCTGCCTCCGTTTTTTCTAAGCCTTTCACACTAAATTGTGTGTGACCGTGTTTTTAAAAACAGTGAACTCGGGCTTACACTTTAACCCAGTTTTTACAGTTGGTCCCTCTTTGGGAACTCAACACTCGAGACGGTGGGAGAGGGATTTTGATGAAGAGTGTGAAAAGCAGGGTAAAGGGATAGTAGGGGAATGTAGTTTCTCATAGTTCAGTATCTGTTAACCATCCATCACAGAAAGATCAGGTTACACTGACATGCAGGTACCACTCTTTCTCTCAATGGTCATCGCTTTCCTGACAACTGGTTTGTCAGTTATTTTCTTCTTTTTTCCCCCCCTTGTAGGTATTTTCTGTGCTCAGAGAGGAGTCATATTTCATATCTTTGTAAAAAACAACTGCAATTGTTTGCTGTATATGCCTACTGTAGTGTAGACAAATTATCCCATCACCATCAACTTAAAGGACGCATTTGTTTTTAATTTAAATAGATTTTATTCATATCAAAAAAAGGAACATTACATTAACAACATTACATTATAAACTAATTTTGTATCACAATGTTAACAACAAGCTGACTGTATAAACATATTAATAAACATTAAACCACATAAATATTTACACATTTTAACCAACTGCATTGTGTATTGGGAATCTCAGTTTTCATTGTTATCAGATTGCATGTTTTAGCCACTTCTGCTGAAGACTGAATAGAAAAGGCTCCTTTCTTATCTTCCAATGATCAGGCACATATACTGTGTAGACACTTGACTGTAATTAGGCAACACCTTAAATGTGCTGTCTGAGCACTGTGTGGGCGATACCATCAAAGAACCCTGGATAGTAGTGTGGAATGACCTGATGTCAGCAGGGGATCCGATTGAGGATCTGTTAATAATGAGTCAGATCTGATAGCGACAGGCTTAAGTTAGAATACAAGCTGATTAAGGGTCTGATAGTGAGGCAGGTTGGGGATTCAGGGAGTGTCAGTTGGAGAAGTGTCGCGGCTGACTCGGCTGTTCCTGTGGGAATCAGAGCCTCTTTACTGAACTGTCACACGCTATAGTGATCTCAACTGACGCAGTCAGCGCAAACACACAACTATCTTTGTGTGTGTTTGTTGTGCAGGTGTCTCTTCTATTAACAGTGTTTGTCAGCAGAGCCTCATGGCAAATCACACAGGCTGAAAGTGTCTCTGTTTCGCTCCTCAAAGTCTCATCATACCTCTGTCCCCTCACGGGAGTACAGGATTCCCGCTGATCCCAGTCCAGGGTAGAAATGCCCATTGAACTGGCTGAGGATGGGGCTACTGTAAGTGAGGGCAGAGTGAGTGGGCGAAGAGGAGAGTGCAGGAGGAGGTGGAAGTGGCGATGCCCACTCCGGGGCACCAGAGCCGGGGGAGTAACTACTAAAGCCCCCAGGCTGTGTGGACCTATGAGGCCCATCCATGGACAGGCTAACCTGCAGGGGCCTGCTTAGCCCATTGCCCCCGACCTCATTTGCTGACCCGTCTGCCACTCCAGACATCTCAGAAAGAAAGCTGCTCAGGCATGGTGTGGGTACGGATGACGGAGAAGGGATTCTGTCAGGTGTTGGGGAGATGTCAAGTGCGTGTTTGGGGCTGCCTCTCTCGCTGTCGCCTGACTCGGGACCTCCTGAGCCTCCCTCCCCGCCAGACAGGGAGTCAGACTTCCTCTTTCTCTTGCGCCGGAAGTTTCCATTGTCAAACATCTTCTCACAGTTTGGGTCTAGCGTCCAGTAGTTGCCCTTCCCTGCAACATCAGAATACAAAATAGACAGGGTTTAGATTTTACAATTTGGGGCAAAGTAGGCTAACCCAGACAATGTGTCAGACGCCAGTACAAACACAAGGGTTTGTAGTAAAATGTTCAAGTTTTGATGCAGTAAAAACTTATTTTAATGAACATGTATATTAGGAAAAGCAGCGTAATTTTATAGAGGCTTCATTTTATAGAACCTGAGATAAAATATAATAAAAAGAAAATACCTAATTGTTTGTCAAACAACAGTTCATTCATACAAATGTATTTTACATACCTGGATCGTCCTCGTCTCTGGGGACCTTCTTAAAGCAGTCATTCAGTGACAGGTTGTGTCGGATGGAGTTCTGCCAGCCAGCCTTGCTCTTGTTGTAGAACGGGAAATTGTCAGCCACATACTGGTAGATCTGACTTAATGTCAGTCTTCTGTCCGGTGCTCCATGGATGGCCATGGCGATGAGAGCGGAGTAAGAATAGGGGGGCCTCACCAACTTCATCAGGTCTTCTTGCGAAGGAAGGGAGAACCAGCTCAGCTCCCCTCCGGGACCCCCTGGCCCAGCAGGCCCCAGGTAAGGCCTCTGCATTCCATAGTGCTGAGGCACAAAAGGGGGCCCCGGGTTCCCTGGTGGGGCCGTGGTGGCCAGGTAGGGAGGTGCATTGATCCCGGAGCCGTTGAACCAGAGGTAAGGGTTTGGCGTGGTGGTGTAGTCGCCCAGGTCATAGGAAGATGGGGTGGTGCGCTGGGGGCTCGGCAGCGAGGGAGGAGGGTAGTAACAGTCGCTGTACATGCTGAGCTCAGGGGGCTCCTGGCCCAAGCTGGGAAACTGAGGTCCGCACCGTGGAGGAGACTGACCCTGGGCCTCGAAAGAAGACATTGTAATGTTGTTCTCACCGATCCAGAACTCTCCTTCAGCCTCTGTATGTGGTTGTCCTTTTCTCTTGTAAATGTCTCTTGTCTTGTCTGGCAGTGGAGATTTTTTAGAGTCCTTTCCTTGGCAGGTCTTGGCACTGCTGTCTGTGAACCAATTGGTTCTCTTGTCTTTGTCCTGTCTGCGACTACCTACCTGGAACTAGTAGTAGGCTCTTTGCTTTGTGCCAGATGTCACATGTCACACCTACTTTATCTGTTTCCCTGGTTACACCCACAGTCACTTCTGATTGGTTACTTTCTCAGGTAATGTTTTTGTCAGCTTTTTCCCCCTCCAGGTGATTTTTTTTCTCACTCTCAATTAAGTAATTTTCCACTCTCACACATCTAGTCCACATAAAGCTGTAATTATTCTGAAATTATACATCGGTTGGGTTAAATAGGTTGATTTCCAAAAGGCATTTGTTTAGGGCTTTTTTTTTGTTAAGGCATATGAAAGTACCATTAGGTCTAATAAAAATATATCCCTAAAGAGAATCTTTATCTCTGTTATCTAATAATAATACACTAATAATGTACTTCTCAATACACAGCACTTTAAGTCTGTGTCATAAAATATACTGCATTTTATTATTTCATAGGCTAGTATGAAATATTAGTTTGAACTGGCAGTTCACTAAGTACATTTACTTAAGTACTGTAGGCTACTTCACTTAGTTTTCCACTACATCTCGGAATCAAATATTGTACTTTTACTCCACTACATTTATGTGAAAACTTTAGTTACTTTGTAGAAGATTATTATTACAAAACATAGCCACAAAACATACATACACTAACCACTTCAGCCCTCATACATTTCGTGTATATGTGAATATAGCTGATCTGCCTTTTTTCAAAAGATTTTCAGACATTTGATAACTTGAAATGGGATATTCTGCATAATGAGTAGGCCTATAGTCCTATAGCCTACTTTTACTTTAGGTAGGCCTACTTTAAGTACATTTTGATGCCAAATGTACTTTTGAACAGCAGACTTTAACTTGTAACGAAAGTACTTCTACATTACAGTATTGATACTTTTACTTGAGTAAGAAGAACTGAGTACTTTTGACTGTCACACTGTCAAAAATAGTATAATAATAGGACTGGCCGGGGCATTAATGACAATGGGCAGTGTCACATTTACACAACACTACTCGAGATTATAGACAGTACGACGGTGTCGCGTGCCGAAGATAACAGATTTACAAGCCCACAACAACACGCCGCGAGGCAGCGTCGCGAGTTTTTAGATCTGTTCGCTGATCTGTTGACTATTTTGGCACGTGACCACCAGCAACGCATGCACGTCACGTCACGTCACGTCAGTCGCGAGACGAGAAGATCAAGATACAATCAACCACGGCGTCACAAGAGAAAAGAAAGAAGTTGAACACGAATTTAACAGTAGGTTGTTGTTCCAACCACAATATAAAACGTGAAATAATATTAATAATATTATATGAAGTAACTTTACACACAGTAGCGGTAGGTAGCCTGCTTGTGTTTGTCTAAAACCAACGTCACACTGTTTGAAGCAAGCCCCCCAAAATGAAACTGTTCCAACTTCAAACCATTGAAAACGCTCGAGCGGACTACTAATTTTAGTAGTTTGTGTTAATTAAACTGTTTCTTTTGTGAACCAATTGTGCCACTTTTAACGTTTGGTTTACTCGGAGTCAGTCTACAATGTCTACCTGGCTTAAAGCCCCGTTTCAGCTGTAAAGAGCTGCGTCACATATCGTACAGTAGCCTACGTGTTTTAATAGTGACTTTAGTCCAGCAGTTCTCACACTTTTCCCATGTCAATTAAGGACCCATTCGCCGCGGACCCCCATCTGAAAAGATGTGCCCAAATCCTCATGCAAGATTTGTGGTGCTAACATTTTCGAACATATCAGACATTTTCAAAGAATGCCAAGTTGTTTTGAAATATAGCTGCCATGGGGTCCCTGGATTCTCCTTTTGAGAACCCCATGCAGATTAGACCGGCGCAGACCACCATAACTCATTTGGTTTCATTTGTACACTTTCAGAATCCGAAGTTATAAACACAAGGGTCCACTTCAAGTCTTGGTTCCTAAATATCCATCATTGGGTCCATTTGGTTTCATTTGTACACTCTCAGAGTTCAGAATCAGAAGTTTCCTTTTGAGAACCCCATGTATTAGACCATGGACCACCATAACTCTGAGTGTAGTGTAGCCTACAAATGGAAACCAAATGGACCCATATGGGTCCAATTTGGTTTCATTTGTACACTTTCAGAATCAGAAGTTATAACCACATAAGGGTCCATTTGGTTCCTACTTCTTAACTATCCATCATTTATCTGGGGACCCCCTGGAACCCCCTCAAGGACCCCTCAAGGACCCCTGGGAATCCACTTTGAGAACCAATGGTTTAGTCTATTTGTTATTGTTGGTTTGTAGATGGCCGAGTCGACATCTTCTTCTAACATTGACACTCACCAGAAGAACAACAGCAGCAACGAGGACATGTTGGACGTGAACGAAGACTTGGAGAAAATGACCGAACACGTCGAAAATCAATCAGGTTATTATTTATTAGTTGTGCTTTTCTCCTCCTATGTCACTCAAACACGAACACACACAGGCTTCAATGTGTTTTTGATTGACAATACGTCGACCACGGCTGAAAGCTAATTAGACCTGTGAAATATACACCTGAACAACCTTGGCTTGTGTTGTTATGATAGACTTGCACTCTTGCATACATTATCAAATATCCAGATATCCATTGTTGAAGGCCAGTTTGACACTGTACATAATCTGGCTCATTTACTTCCCCGTTCCCATCCTACGTGTTTCATGCTGTTGCTGCTATTTCCCCTGAATTTCCCCACTGTGAATAAAGGTCGATCGTATCTTCTTATCCTACAGTGCAGCTGACCTGGATGTCCTATGACATGGTGGTGCTGCGGACAAACCCAGAGCTGTCGGATACCATGCTGAGGCTGGAACAAGCTTGGGTGAACTGCCGGGCTGCTGTGTGTGGGACCGGGGATGATGGCCAAGATTTAGACCAACGGCAGCACCTGTCTGACTGATGTGTGATCGATGTGTTGTTCAGTTTAACCACCAGCACCCCTTTGAACGATGTTTGATATTACTAGTGATCAGTTTCTCAAGAGGTGTGAATTTAATGGTGTGTTATTAACCAGTGCCTGGCAAATAATATATGTGCTGTTCAATTTGGCCGAATTGTAGTGCTGCACAAAATGTAATTTTTTATTGAAATGTTGTTTCTGTGTGGAACAAATAATAAAAAAATGAAATGAAAATGGATTCAGTTGTTGTTTATTTCATGTGAGGGCAGAAAGTGAGGGCAGAAAAGTGAAGACGCCAAAAGTGATTGGCCGGAATTACTTTTGTGATTTTGATTGGCTGAGCACGGAATGAGATGTATGATGATGTATGATAAGAGGGCCCCTCACTTCACGAGTGTGACCTTTTTATTTCTGAGGGGCACTAGCCTCTCTTATGCCCAGCTTTGAGGGTTTGTGTGAACACAAACATTGGCTGATCACCCCATTCAGTATTTGAGCTGTGATGTAAGCGCCCCCTCCAGAGATACTTTTGTGTCCCCCATAGAGATATACTGTGTCTGACTAAATCTGAGACTTAAACAACCACGAAAGTCAAATTTTACCGCTTTCCTTGCAACAACAAAGCTACTGGTCTCCCAAATCTGGCTGTCACAGGCCGTCTGCCCCACACTGACTGAATACTATTGCCATAATGCCGTTTTATTTCATTGTGTCAACTAAATGCTCCATTAGAGATCGTATTAATGCAAACTAGATTCAACATACTCAACCCTGCACACATTCTAAATATGCCCCCGAAATTACGTCTGACTTAAATACCGAATGGCAATGATTTGATTGGCTGAGCAAAGTACACATTGAGGATAAAATTGAGGGCAGAAAAGTGAAGACGTCAAAAGTGATGACCAGAATGACATTTGTGATTATTTGATTGGCTCAGCATGGAATGTGCTGTATGATTATAAGAGCGCCCCTCACTTCACACAAGTGTGGTTTTTGATGGGTTTATTACTGACATTTTGTCTTTCAGATGGAGAAATCAGCAAAGAGTACAGAACAAAGTGACTCCATTGATCTGGAACACATATTGAGAGGACTGGACTCACTGTCAAACTGTGTGGGCCAACTGGCACGTATGTATGACTGTTTATTCAATTCCCCCTCCCTTGCCACCTAAAAAAATAGCTACGAGGCTTGATTGTGTCATAAAATTGATCTTGATGAGGATCCATTAGCGCATATGCAAATTACGACTACAACTAGTGCCAGATCTGAAACGTGATACCAAGAAGTGCATAACAAACCCCCAACTGCTTTGCAGTTTAGCCATGCATGTAGAGTAGACTCCAGTGGTATGGGGTGTCGTGATGGTTGACAGATAGATCCCTGCTGATGAGTAGCACAGATAGGGGAGTAACTGAAGGATCACATAGACAGGTTGCCCATCACACACCACTTGATGCAAGATATGATGGTGTTCCTTCATCTTTGCCAAGGGGGACAGTTGGCGGGCAAACAGGCATCCAGACAGTAATCCTTTGCAACTGTGCTGTCAGGCCTAATTACGGTACGACTATGAGCAAAGTTTCAAAACTGCAAGCCCGGGGGCCACGGAAAGCGAAAGTGTTTTTGTACATTCTAATCCAAACTTGGGGTGCACTGTATGTAGAGGGACCCTTGGCTGTGACATTTGACGCTTATATCCTTGAATAAACACAGCTTATGGTGTAACTGTGAGAAAAACATGCACGATGTAATGATTGTGAAGATAAGCTGTTATGGTATGTACGGATGAGCGACACTCTAATGTAAACTACAGTCTGTGGCAGTTACGGGCTCAGGTGCCTGCACTTATCTGCTTTCACAGCATTTCTTTTGGTGATACAACCAACCTGCTTTTGTTTTAATGAATATCACATGTTTGTAATGAAGAATATGTTCATGTTTAGTAATAATAATCACTTTATTTGTATTCTACCATGCATGTCTAAGTACTTACAGTCCTTGCAATAAGCATTAGTAAAAAACAATCATTCCATTCCCAGCTATTCCCGGATGTGCCATTTTCCTGTTAATGGCATGGCTTAATTTTTAATTGTACAAACTTGGCATTAGTTTACATTTGAAAAAGTATTTAAGTATTAAATCGCCAATTTCAAATCAACCTTTTCTTTAAAATGCAATTATATCATAGCTTTGACAAATAACAGTGCAGTTAATTTATCCTGTTCGATTATCTATCCTAAGCTAATCTCTGCAAGTTGATTTCCATACTGGCGGTAGTGGCTCAGGAGGTATAGTGGGCGACTGGAAACCCAAAGGTTGCCAATTCGATTGCTCCTGGGTTTTTGTCAAAGTGTCCTTGAGTAAGACACTGAACCTGCTAACTGCTCCCGATAAGCAGGTGCCTTGCATGGTTGACCGCATGATTGTTGACGCTGTGACTGTGTCAGTGGGTGAATAATGTCAGTGGGTGAATACTGAACATTGACCAGAGAGAGCTGAAATCTCAATCTGCCTGATCATACTACAGTATCATGCATATTGTAAACCACTTTGAATACAATGTGCCATAGAAATGCAGACCATTGAACATTTATACTGTATGAACAGAAGCAAATGTATGAACAGAAGCAAATGGCTTTGTGGAAAAATCAAACAAACAATGGTATCCTACAGTACTATCTATCCTTTGGATGCCAGACCACCAGTGTGGTTCTTTTAATAAAATAAAACCACTGATTTTCTTTATTTGTAATGGTCTTTTCTTGTTTGGTTTTCTGTATGCAGTGCGGACTGAACTCATGCTGTGTGATCTCATTGTGTGTGTCGGTCACCCTGACAAGATTACATTTCTGTGCACAACTGAGGATGGAATGAAGCAACCGGGTTCCGTGTCTGAAAGTGAGGAGTGAGAAAGGACATAAAGAATACATGGTATGTATAAATCCCATTCTGACCTGAGATCAGATTCTAAAAATGTCTTGTCCTGAATGTCCTGACAGTTTTCTGAAAAAGCTATGTTTCTATGTCTATGTCTAGGTTCTTTGATTTTTCAAAAATAGCAGACCTACAAGCTCGTAGCTTGTAGATCTACTATTTTTCAATAGCTAAAGCATAACGTAATGCTAACACCAAAAGGGGTTCCCGCCCAAAATGGGATTAACAGCTGTAGTTACAGTATTACCTAGTATGGGGTACATGCAAGGAGTTTTACCTGGCAACTAACATGTAATGCATGGATATTAGATATCCAGGATCTGTGTGGTATCAAAACTAGGGATATAACAAAAATAATTGTAATCATAAAACCATTGCACTTTTCTATCAACTTAAATTGCTTAAAGAAATAGTCAAAATAGCTATCTTCAAGCTTAGAACTCGATGTGTGATTTTGTTTTTTAAAGATTTCTGAAACCATAGCCAAAATACTGAAAATATGGGATGCCAGTTAGAAAGTTACAAAGGGCTCTGAAATAAAATGGAACAAAACTAGAATAACTTAATCAGAACTAAAGCAACAAGTTAACAACACTCATTATATGAAATTGTAAAGTTCAAATGCCATTGTGCACATAGAAGTGCACTCACTTTGGCAGCCACTAAGTACACCAACAAACTGAAGCCAAAACAATAACTGACACTGCTGGGTTGTAACGGCCCACTCATGACGCCGTCATTAATCTCACAACCATGCTCGCAACACGCATGTGCATGCAGGTCTGCACACACACAAAGCAAAACACACACACATTCACAGTGTAAGAATCATTTCTCCTGCTGAATAAATGTAACAGACACAGTGCCAATATGTATACACAGACAGGAGGAAGGAAGGCACTGGCGCAAACTCGGACAGTTAAAGCCTTTAATGAACAGGGTGCAAGTAAAAACGACAATGTTTTAATGTAACTATAAGATCTTCGTCAGGTCATGTGCTGTATACACAGACACTGCAGGGTTGCAGGGTGCAACAGACTGCTTTGACATGCAGAGCGCCGGTCCAAGGAATTGATCAGCACCAGTGGAGTGTGTGTACAGTAGTCGATCATTTCCTTCCCCCTGGGGAAATAAGGCACAGAAAACAAAGTAGAAAATAGTAGTAGTAAAATAATCACAAAACGGCACAGGTTAAATCCCTGAGGCAAAGTGCACCATGTAACTTTGGATGCATTATTATTCTTAGACAAAAAAGTATTATTCACAGTCTGCTGATAACTGTCATCAGAGTTATCTTGATATTTTATTTAAAAAGTACTCAATGGAGTGGCTCTTAGAAATGTGTTGATAATAGTATGTTGTTGTGTTTGTTACTGTAAATCGCAGATCTTTAGGCCAGTACACAGGGAGTAAGTGTTGGTTACAAATCTGGATGTTGTAATGTAAACCTTGCCTTGGTACAGCACCACCATGGTGTACGGCTGCTCCGAGGACCCTGTGGAACTGCACACACACACACACACACACACACACACACACACACACACACACACACACACACACACACACACACACACGTGTGTTGACATTACTGTGTCATTGAATTTTTTAATGGATCCATTGAAATATGGTAGGTCAGATAATGGGTGTTCATAGGAGATTGGCCTGGCAAGATAGCGCAGGCTAAGGTTGACAATAATGCACACGTGTGCGTTCAAAGGACAGAGAGGTTGTGTTGAGTCAGTTAATAGTACTGCATACAAAATGCATTGAAGTAATATCACCATTCTCTGTCTGTCTGTCTGTCTGTCTGTCTGTCTGTCTGTCTGTCTGTCTGTCTGTCTGTCTGTCTGTCTGTCTGTCTGTCTGTCTGTCTGTCTCTCTGTCTCTGTCTCTGTCTCTGTCTCTGTCTCTGTCTCTGTCTCTCTCTCTCTCTCTCTCTCTCTCTCTCTCTCTCTCTCTCTCTCTCTCTCTCTCTCTCTCTCTCTCTCTCTCTCTCTCTCTCTCTCTCTCTTCTTGTTGAGTGCAGCTTCAGCCTGAGCCCTGGTCACCCATTCTTTGTACCAGCACGGGTCCATACCCTGAAGAATTCACCAAAATGGAACATTCATATTATATAAAAAAAATCCAACTTGTGCTCAGTTTTGTGTTGCTTTTCATTTGGAGTAACTGTTCTAATAAATGTTAGACATTACTAAACAGCAACTTGGCAACAAACATGCTATGGTTTTGAGTTCTGTCAATTTGAGGTTTTCCAAAGCTGTTTTACAACACTGCCATCTTCTGTCCACCATGCCAAGTTACTCCATCTCAAATAAAAAAAATCTAAAGACACATTCTGAATGTTGTGAACTACGATCCTCCTGGCCGGCTTCTCGCATACCGGCTTCTCGCATACCGGTACCACATGTCCGGTGGTTGGGAACCTCTGGCCTAGGTGATTGAGTAAGAGGAGGGTCTATGTTGACATTAGTGGACTGGTGAAGGGAGAGATAACAGAATACATTAACATAACCATACTGCATATTTCACTATCAAGACTTCAAAACATCCATGAAACTTGTCAGGTATACAGCTTAATCCATTAATGAATTTAAAATTTTAGAGCAGCCAATAGCCAATTTAAATAACAATTTAAATCAATCAATCAGTCAAAAATCAATCAATCAAAACTCGCCGTCTCCTAGATCTAGAGCAGTGGTTCTCAATCAATGGTCCTTGGCATTAATTTACATGAAGTCTGCACAATTACAAAATGCGGAAGAATTGTTGTTTTGATCAATGTTTGCCTACAACCACATGGAATTGTGGACAAAATCCTATCCTATGTTTTGGGTCTGAGGGGCTAAATCTCATCAAATGGTGGTCCGTGGCTCAAAATGCTGAATAAATAATGGATCTTGATATGAAAAAGGTTGAAAACCCCTGTCCTAGGTTTACCCAGGCCAAGAGTCAGGGGAGGACATTATGTTCAGAGGGATGGTCCTCATATCATCCTCGCTATCTCTGGTCTTAGCCCAGCTTCAGATGGCTGACCAGAGCATCCATCCAATCATGCATTCTGTGCAGTCAATAGTATGTTTGGTCAGAAATACTGTTAAATTACATTGAAAATGACTAAACAACATGAATCTAGCAACAAACACGCTATTATTTTGAGTTATTTTAGACAAATTGAGGTTGACAGCCCATATTTGTTTTACAACAACTCCATCTGCTGTCTGCCTCCCCAAGTTACACATCATTGAGCCAGCCCAGCTCATTTTTTAATTATCCTTAGGGTCATCCAAATAACATGTTAAAAATAGATTATGATATAAATTGTGGATCATGGTAAATTCAGGGGTTGAACGTTGGGGTACCATTGAAAACCTATTGATTGATTGATTGAAATATTTATTAACAGTTTGCAGAATTACAGTACATTAAAGTATATTTCAAATTTGATATAGCTTAGATTGACATCTTGTTATTAAACCCCTCTGGCGTCTCACATTTCTGGTGATTATTGGGTGCTATGGCCGACTTCTGAATGAAATTCTCATGTTTTTTTAACATGCTTAAATAAAAACCCATATTGCACGGATTGAGAGCTTTACAATAGAAAGCCATGGGACTATTAAGGCATTTGAAAACTGCTGCCTGCCAGGACAGGGTCTCAATTTGATTAGCTACATAAAATATTATACTCTGTGTTCTCTCAAAACAAATTAAAAACCAAAAAGTTTTTAATGAAATCAAAGAAAGTTGCTTGAGACATTTCTTATATCTTGACAATTATCTTGACAATCATCCACAATGAACAGTAACCTAACTCAGTGCGGTTTGCACTTGCAGTGTTCATAATCCTGGAGCGCCATCTTGTGGTGGGGATAACGATTGCATGGAACAAACTGCCAGATCAGATTGCTAAAGAAGAAGAAGAAGAAGAAGAAAAAATAAATATTACATACGGTAGTCATATTTGTCAGGTGAAACAAACGCCAGAATCTACTGTCTACAGGACACAAAGCCACACAGACTGTCTTCAAGAAACTACCGGTACTTCCAAGACCGTTGAAGTCACGTGGTCATGTTGTAGTCCTTCAGGTCAAAGTGGAACCGGAAGTCACGTGTTTCTGTTGTGTAGTCCTTCAGTTCAGAGTGGCTCCGAGGATAGCTAGCAGCATGCTAGTGTAACGTATAGACAGAAGACAACGTTTCGCGTGCGTTCTCGAATTAAAACATTCCTTTTTGGACTCATTGGAGTTCAAACACCGTGTTTTAACAATGGCGGACATGTATGACCAGGACGAAGGTAAGAAGCTGATGTTTGAACTTGAGACGTTGTTTTTTCCTAACAGACAGTCTCTAAACGCTACTGGCGCGCTCTTGAACAACTGTATATACATTTAAAATCTCTTCTTACGTGATTAACTGGTCTAATTATATTACCAATTATAATAACTGCAACACAACTGCTATGTAAACATGGGCGGTGTCGTCATTTATTGGCTATCTAGCCATTGTTTTTGTGTGCGCAGATTTGTTGTGTTGCATTCACTTTGTTTTAGCCTTCAGCGTTTACATGGATTCTGCTAACATTACTTTTGAGTGGCGTTTTATAATGTTGTGATTTCTATGGTATTATTCCGTGCAATCGAAGTATGTGCAGTATCTATCTATTCTATTGTTATGATGAATTGAACGTGGTTCAATTCATCATAACAGTGTAATGCTTTATGGTGTCGTCCACAGTTGTACTTGAAATGTAGCCTACTGTAATTCTCCAAACTGTTAATACATTCTTCAATCAATTAATTTCGCATTTACCTGCTCTGCTCTTAAGCGTGATGAAGTTGTAATAACAACGCATACGTTGTAAAGGACTTGTTGACATTATTATTTATTATTGTGATGTTAATTGTTGCCATTACTGTACTCCAGACATCCAGTATGATGAAGACGAGGACGAAATTACCCCCGATCTGTGGCAGGAGGCCTGCTGGATTGTCATTAGGTAACGTTATACTGTCATAACCAGTATATGTTATATATAGTACAAGACGTTATGATGTCAATTGTTTTAAATAAGTTGCCAGATAATTTCACTGTTCTTCCACGCCACACAACACACACACACACACAAAACCTAGTCTTATATTCAAGCCAACAGGGTATATATTATATATTTTTACATGAACCACTTGAACCCTAGCATATACTGAGTAGAACTTTAGCCAAATATAGCTGCTTTACAAGTGGTTTGGTGTATGTAGAGGGAAATAAGAACAGGCTAAGTACTTTATTAGTATTGACGGTTTAGGTGGTTAAAATGTCTGAAAATAACATTTATGTGAATCCAACATAAACTCACGACAATGCTGTCACACAAGTCTACAAAGCTATGAAAACGTTTAATCTGCAACACAAATTTATACAATATGTATGTAGTGGGGGTCCCTGCTGAGCGGTTTCGGATGTTATTCCCCGTATTTAATGTCCGTAATCAGCCGTTATCAACACCATTCAATGCAGCCAGTATGGACGTTTCCAGCCACGTAATTCCCATAACCTCATATCAGTCTTAACCGTACAGTAAGTCAGTTTCACAATGTTTTCGCTTTGGCTGCAATAATTTCACTTCCGCATTTCCTAGTCGCCTACTCTCCATACTGGCTCCATTGAATGGTCTTGATAATTAGAACACACTGGTGATTATAGGTAACCTGACGCTGCCAGATGAGGGCGGTATTGGGGAAACATATTCCCCAACACAACACTCATCTGGGATCTCTGACGGAGTTGAGCTGAGTCAGATCTGCTTCGTACCGAACCAATCAGCGTGAGCTAAAGGCGGGATATGTGCAAAAGCGGATGTGACGGTATATAGGCACGTCGATATGATTGGTTGTGTTTGCACGCCCACACGGTGATAGACAGACGCTCCCATCCAATCATCTACCATGTATCTTGAAAAAAAGGAACAGCCCCGTCATTGAATTTGCTTCCGCGATCCCAGATCCAAATAAGCTGTGAAACAAATTTGTGTAGCAAGCTTTTTGGATCTGGCAGCGTCAGGTTAGATTATAGGTTGATAACATTCAAAGCGGGCGCCCTGCTTCATCTGTCTGGTTGCTGTTTTCAGCTCCTATTTTGATGAGAAAGGTCTGGTGCGTCAACAACTGGACTCATTTGATGAGTTCATCCAGATGTCGGTCCAGAGGATCGTGGAAGACGCTCCGCCCATTGACCTGCAGGCTGAGGCCCAACACACCTCTGGAGAGGTGGAGGAACCGGTGGGTGGAGACTGGAGACATGTGTTACTGCTAATAACGGTGCACAAACATTAGTATCGGCCCGGCAGCAAATGTATGTCCTTCTGGCAAATTCGGTTGTTTGATCTAATTTGGAGGTGCTCCGAACATTCTCCCCTTCCTCCCCACACACAGGAACAGTGATAAAGTGGGTTTGGACATAATCATTTTGGAAATATTCAAATTTTGTCTCTACAGAGAAAGCTTGTTGTTATAATCAAATAGTTTGTTTCTTTTGTGTCTACCTACTTACTTAAATATAAGTAAGTAGTGTTTCAGCTTTCTCTAGTTTTTTTTTGTTTATTGACAATGTTTACATGCACAGAAAATACACATAATTAATTATACACCACCATCAAAAGGATAAATGCAAGTAAAACGGCTTATTTCCGTTGCAGTCCCTTCTCTACATATAAAGTCTGGTATAACTAAAAGTTTGTTGCTCTTTGTCTCTCTATAGCCTCGCTACCTGTTAAAGTTTGAACAGATCTATTTGTCCAAACCAACTCACTGGGAGAGAGACGGTGCACCATCTCCCATGATGCCCAATGAAGCTCGACTACGCAACCTCACGTATGTTTAATACCTACCGTGGCGTCATGCGTCTATTCCCTTTTTAGAAATGCCTCTAGTCTCCACTTGCAATATACAAGACTACAAACTCTTGTTTATCAGTAGAGCAACATTTCTTTTAACATTTCTTTGTCTAATTTGTTCTCGATCAGAATTGTATCTCTTACTTTGGTGTCACTGGCACTGCTGATTACAAAAGGCTATTATTGAAAATAGGCTTCTATATTTAGTTATAAAGCTACATTTATGCTTTTAGCTCTCTTCCTTCCTTGCTCAGGAATAGTTTGTCAGATGAATTCACTTATACAACTGTGGGACCAACACATAATTATAAAAATTACATTATTTATTTTGTGTGTTAAAGCTCTATATTCTGATAGTAATCATTGTTATACAGCAGTGGTTTTCAACCAGTGGTCCGGGGACCGCCAGTGATCCTTGAGGGTGTCCCAGGTGGTCCCCAGCTTAATGACGGAGAGTTGGTAACCCAATGGACCCTTATAGATCTTTAACTCTTGAGAAACCATTTGGTTTCATTTTATGCTCTCAACAGTTAAATTATTGTTATACATCTGCATTATCGGTAGTTAATTTACAAGAAGTCTACCCAATTGGAGAATGCAGAATAATTGTTATTTTGATCCAACATTTGCCGTATCCAAGGACAAGAAAAAAGTCTAGGGTCTGAGAGGCTAAATCTCATCAAATGGTGGTCCGTGGAAAACCACTGTTATATAGTATTTGGTCAGTAACACGTGTCCCTGTCACTCCAGCTCAAAACAGAAAATACATTTCAGGTCGGGATACCATTTTTATCCAATCGGGGGAGAGAACTAGCTGAAGCTGATGAATGGGTTCTCTCTCCTGGGGAGACCACTGTTACAGAACAAACCTCTCTACAGAAATGATTACTATCACAATAGACCGCTTTAACCTTTTAACATATCGCTTACAGCACCTTTAATTGTTACTTGAAATGTCCTATCTGTGGCTGTATGTAGACAGCAATTCAATATTTGTCTTTAACATACTGTAATGAATTGTTTATTACAGGTACTCTGCCCCGCTGTATGTAGACATAACTAAAACCATCATCAAAGAAGGTGAAGACCAGCTTCAAACTCAACACCAGAAGACCTTCATCGGTAAAATACCCATCATGCTTCGCTCCACCTACTGCCTACTGAGTGGCCTGACGGACCGTGATCTCTGTGAGCTGAACGAGTGTCCGTTGGACCCTGGAGGTTACTTCATCATCAATGGCTCAGAGAAGGTAACTCGACCTCACAGGTTCAATTCCCAGTGTGTACAGTCACAGTGTTATAGGTACGCATGTCCCAACTGTGTGCTTTCTATGTCAGCTGATTACTTCTCAGTGACTCTTCTCGATGCATTCAGGGATGCACGCATTGGCCAAGACGATCTGCTGCAATTCAAACCATTAAGACAAGGGAAAGCATCTGTGCCATTTTAAAATTGACTTAAACTTTTGCTATTTAAAAATAGTGGAAATTTGTGCAAATCTTTGAATATATAACGGTATATACTTTTTTTTAAGCGTACATATTTACTAGAGTTGTACCGATACTGGTATCGGTTACTCGGGCCGATACCACCCTCAAGTACTCGGTACTCGGAACCGGCCCCGATACTCTGACCCGATTACCAAAACATTCAATTCACACTAGTTAGAACAAGATGTTTTATTTATTGCTAATAAGCAAAATAAAGAACAGTTTGGAATTTGATATTTTTTCAAAATCGTTTCAGGATATTATTATTGTGGTAATTGAACATTACAATATCATTATTGTAATGTTATCAGTTTGGAATTTGATATTTTTTCAAAATCGTTTCAGGATATTATTATTGTGGTAATTGAACATTACAATATCATTTTAAGTACAAAACATGACAATGAAATTAAATTGGAGAAAAAATGGTAAAATAAGTGGTTACTCAACTACTAGTAACATAATAGTTTGAAAACTTTAGAAACATTTAGAAGACATTGTTTAGAATCAGATCTTCAGGTCTTAATGGGTGAATCATTTCAGTTTTTTTATTTATTTTTTTGTTGTGTCTAGGTGCTGATTGCCCAGGAGAAGATGGCCACCAACACGGTGTACGTGTTTGCTAAAAAGGACAGTAAATATGCGTACACCGGAGAGTGCCGCTCCTGTCTAGAGAACTCCTCCAGACCCACCAGCTCCATCTGGGTCAGCATGATGGCCAGAGGAGGACAGGTACTCTCTACGCATCACTTACAACAATGGTTCTGTTAAACATAAATAGCGTTGATTGTGACAGCAACATTTGATTTTAGTTTTTGCCATAGTCTTTGGAATTAAACTGAATTTAGTTTTAGTCATATTTTAGTCATCTGAAATGTTTTTGTGTTAGTGTAATTTTAGTCGACTAAGTATCACAACATTTTAGTCAACTAAAGGTACAGTTGATTTAGTCGACTAGAATGTATTTTGGCGGGCCTTGATGGCGTCGTAATGGCTGATCAGTACCGGCTTTGTTTGAACATCCTGTTCGAAGCAGCCCCAGAAATTGGTAGCTCAAAATCAAATAATTAAAAACCCTGAGATGTACTAGCTGCAGTATATTTATGTTTGTGCATATTTCTGTGTGGTCGATCACCAGGGTGTGAAGAAGAGTGCTATTGGCCAGAGGATCGTCTCAACCCTTCCTTACATCAGACAGGAAGTCCCCATCATCATCGTGTTTCGAGCGCTGGGCTTTGTGTCCGACAGAGACATCCTGGAACACATCATCTATGACTTTGATGACCCGGAGATGATGGAAATGGTAAAATATCTGCCCTGTGCTGCGTTGTAATGTTGTAAAACAGTGGCTCTCAAACTATTTCATGTCAAGGACCCCCAAAATTAGCCTGCGGACACCCCCATTTGAAAATATATGCCAAAGAAGAGACAATTTGTACGGTTCTAGCAGTGATTCTCAACCTTTTTCATTTAATTATTAGGTGAAACCCTCCCTGGACGAGGCCTTTGTGATCCAGGAACAGAACGTGGCTCTGAACTTCATCGGGTCGAGAGGAGCCAAGCCTGGTGTTACGAAGGAGAGGAGGATCAAATACGCCAAAGAGGTTCTACAGAAGGAGGTCCTGCCACACGTTGGAGTCAGTGACTTCTGTGAGACAAAGAAGGCTTATTTTCTAGGGTAAGAAACAAGAAAGGAAGTGGTGGGCCTGGGCCGTGGCTCAGTGGTCCTGGGCCGTGGCTCAGCGGTCCTGGGCCGTGGCTCAGCGGTCCTGGGCCGTGGCTCAGCGGTCCTGGGCCGTGGCTCAGCGGTCCTGGGCCGTGGCTCAGCGGTCCTGGGCCGTGGCTCAGCGGTCCAGGCACCTTGGCTGGTAACCCAGTCCGGCAGTGTGCCGCGGGTTCTGGTACTCCAGATCCCGACGGCCTTTACTGCATGTCACACCCCCATCTCTCTCCCCATTTCCAGTCAGCCTACTGTCTATCCCTCCATAAAAAAAAATAAAGGCACAAAAAACATCTAAAGAAAAAGTGGTGGTATAGACCAGGTGTTCCCAAACTTTTTTGGACCAGGTACCCCTTTTGGGGTAGATATTTTTCCAGGTACCCCCTCATCCTCGCAACACGGATAACAATATATTTACAACCACAAGCAGTGTTTCCTGCAGGAAAAAGCTTTGGCATGGTGCTGGGCACAGGCCGCAATTTTGATTAATTAATTAATTTAATTAAGGAGTTAAGGACCTCAGTATTGATGTTAATGTTTAATATTGTTTTATGAAGGTACATGGTACACAGACTCCTCCTGGCTGCTCTGGGCAGAAGAGAACTGGATGACAGAGATCACTATGGCAACAAGAGGCTGGATCTGGCTGGACCGCTATTGGCTTTCCTCTTCAGAGGGTGAGACTTATTTTATGTCTGTCAACATAATGTCCCGACAAAACACCTTATCAAAATGAATAATATTTTATTCCGACTGCCTTCAGTGGCAAAAGTATTGTTCTTTATTATGTAATAAGACCTGAGCATCATGGTTTATTTAATAATTATTTATATTGATTTTTGTTTTGTTTTTATCTAGTATGTTTAAGAACCTGCTGAAGGAAATCAGGATTTATGCCCAGAAGTTCATTGACAGAGGAAAAGACTTCAACCTGGAATTGGCCATCAAAACCAGAATCATCTCTGATGGTCTGAAGTATTCTCTGGCTACTGGCAACTGGGGAGATGTCAAGAAAGCTCACCAGGCCAGAGCTGGAGTGTCCCAGGTCAGAAAACCTTAAAAACCGTAATGTTAATTACCCTGCATACAGTGAATGTGTGAAAGGGTATTATAATCACTCCTATTTTTCGCTGTTGGGAATGTTGGGAATTTGTGGAACATTTCACATATAATGGTGACATGCCCAAAATGAAAGTGGTTACTTCTCGTACAGCTAGTGTCGTGTCACACTCCGCCTCCCTCCACCCTGTCTCAATTCATTAATCTGTTATATTTTTATATGTAATTAATATTCTATTATTTTAAGGTGTTGAACCGGCTCACCTTTGCTTCCACCCTCTCCCATCTTCGGAGAGTCAACTCCCCTATTGGCCGAGACGGAAAACTGGCCAAACCACGTCAGCTCCACAACACACTGTGGGGAATGGTGTGTCCGGCTGAGACCCCTGAGGTGAGCCTTACGCACAGCTACACCAGTATAGTACGCAACTACATTTAAACTTAAATCTGCAACAGTGGTTCTCAAACATTTTCTTGTCAAGGACCCCCAAATGAATATACACTTGGCCACAGACACCCATTTGAAAAGAGTTGGTGCCAAGGATTCCCAATAAAGATAAAGATTTGTCAAAACAAAAGAAAACTGAAATGGCAGATCTACAAACTAACATCTTCTAGATCTGCTATTTTTGAATAGTCGGAAGTTTGAATTTGGGGGCTTATGTGTTAAAACTGTTCTCATTGTCCTTGGGACCCCCTGAAGCCCCTCAAGGACTAAAGACTTCACTTTGAGTACCAGAAATGTACAACACAAACCAGTGAAACCACAAAAACGCGGAAAAGGAGAAGGTGCTTAAATATATATTTTTCCTGTGGACTGTAGGGACATGCTGTAGGCCTTGTGAAGAATCTAGCTCTGATGGCCTACATCTCAGTAGGATCTCAGCCATCTCCCATCCTGGAGTTCTTAGAGGAGTGGAGCATGGAGAACCTTGAGGAAATATCGCCTGCTGCTATCGCTGAGTATGGCCCTGTCTGTCTACTTCAAAGTCGTTCTTTGATTTTTCTAAAATAGCAGACCTACAAGGTCATAGCGCGCTATGACCTTGAAGATCTGCTATCTTTCAATAGCTAAAGCAAAACATAATGCTAACACCAAAAGGGGTTCCCGCCCAAAATGGGTTAAGCAGCCTGTAATGACGTTAACGTTTTTAACTGATCGTTGCCAACAGATTGTTTTTTTGTTGATCTCATGTTGATTTGTTAGCTCTGCATCATTACAAATGAAGGTCTACCTCGATACAATGATCTCTAAAGGTTGAATGAATGTCCAACAATGTTAATTTAGCTATGGTAGTGGAACCAAGTGGACCCATACAATCTCAAGAGTTGAATTTACACGACAGACAAGAAAACATATTTTCTTGTTTCTCGTCTAGTTAATGCTTTAATAGTATTCTGTGTGTTTCTAACGATATGAAATGTTTCCCCGTCTCCAGTGCGACCAAGATCTTTGTGAATGGATGTTGGGTTGGCATCCATAAAGACCCAGAGCAGTTGATGAACACACTGAGGAAACTGAGAAGGCAAATGGACATCATTGTGTCTGAGGTAAAACACCAGCTATATCCTGGCCTATAATATAAACCAGAAGGCACTGTAATAGGAGGCATATCTATTATCTAAGGTTACATCATCATTAATATTATTGCTGTATACTTTCACTACGGAGAGAGATGAGGTTGTGCCTCTGTATACAAAGTCACCCCCTGTTGGTCTACTACAGTACTGTCCTTAATGATTTAATAATGACATTAAGATTTAAGAATCAATTATAAATACTAATTATAATACATTTGTAGGTGTCTATGATCAGAGACATCAGAGAAAGGGAGATCAGGATCTATACAGACGCTGGTAGGATCTGTCGCCCCCTGTTGATCGTGGAGAAACAGAAACTGTTGCTGAAGAGACGTCACATCGATCAACTGAAAGAGAGAGAGTACAACAACTACAGGTAAGTTGACCATTAAATGGTAAACGGTGCATTTATATAGCGCTTTGATCCAACTCGCTTTACATAGATTGTGCATCACATTCACCCATTCATACACCGATGAACACCAACCTTCACATTGGGAGCAATTAGGGGTTCAGAGTCTTGCTCAGGGACACTTTGACACCAACTCTGGGGGAGCCCGGGATCGAACTGGGAACCTCGTGGTACCCATCTGGCTGCTCTACCGGCCACTCTACCGGAAACTCTAGTTACTCTACCCCTGAGCCACTCCTGCCCAATTAACTGTTGCACACTTATTAAGTCCAAACCACACCAATGGGTTGCCATGCAACTCCTTCCCTTGCAACCGTTTGGTTGTGAGTAGATGCATGGCGACCAAGTCACCCTTTGGACAAAAATCCTCTCTCTCCACCCACTACCATTGAAATAACATGTTTTTCAGTTGCTTCATAAGTTCATATTGATATTCTGTGCACTCAATTCTTTGTGTCAGTAAAAAGGAACATCACAGCTGCAGCATGGTGACACAGCATGGGCACCATTTCAATTAGGGTATATGATCCTGTCGGGAGCGGATGATATCGTTACGTCATGTTGTGGGCAGCAGGGCGGCAACTTCCTTTGCTACAGGCTACGAGAGATTTTATTGTTCCTGACTTGACATGACGTAACGATATCATCCGCTCCCGACCGGATCACACAGACTTTTGAAACAGAGGCTTTCCTCCGAGGTGGTGGAAAGCCTGGTGAGGCGAGGTTAGGGCGGAACAAGGCAGAAAGAGCCTGCTGGTTAGTCAGTCAGGGACCAATCAGAAAGCTGACAAAGGGTGAATTGGTGTGGTTTAGGCCAGTGGTTCCCAAAGTGGGGTCCGGGGACCCCCAGGGGTACCTGAGGGAGTTCCAGGGGGGACGCATCTATTTTGTTCATGTTCATAAAGTGCTAAAGTGTTTAAAGCAGTGGTTCCCAAACTCTTTCATGTCAAGGACCCCCAAATTGACACTACTTAGCCCGTGGACCCCCATTTGAAAAGATATGCCAGGGACCCCCATAAGAGAAGACGTCTACATTTAGACGTCTTTTCAATCCCATTCAATCCCATTTTTAGACACACGTCTAATAGCCGGCTATTGCTCAGTAGGATGGTCAAAAATGATGAAAAACGAGGATTCAAATTTTCTTCAAAAAATCAAAAAACATGGGCTATAACCCATCGTTTTTTTCATTTTTTTAAAAATCCTCAAAAATGATGAAAAACGGCGTGCCATAGTATGCCGTACGATATGGGCTATAGCCCACGGTCCAAAATGATGAGAAACGAGGCTAACTTTTTTTTTCAAAATTTCAAAAAACATGGGCTATAACCCATCGTTTTTTTCATTTTTTCATTTTTTTCAAATCCTCAAAAATGATGAAAAACGGCGTGCCATAGTATGCCGTACGATATGGGCTATAGCCCACGGTCCAAAATGATGAGAAACGAGGCTAACTTTTTTTTCCAAAATTTCAAAAAACATGGGCTATAACCCATCGTTTTTTTCATTTTTTCATTTTTTTCAAATCCTCAAAAATGATGAAAAACGGCGTGCCATAGTATGCCGTACGATATGGCCTATAGCCCATGGTCCAAAATGATGAGAAACGAGGATAACCTTTTTTTTTTTCAAAATTTCAAAAAACATGGGCTATAACCCATCGTTTTTGTCATTTCGTCATTTTTTTCAAATCCTCAAAAATGATGAAAAACGGCGTGCTATAGTATGCCGTACGATATGGGCTATAGCCCATGGTCCAAAATGATGAAAAACGAGGGTAATTATTTTTTCTAAAAGTCTAAAAATAGACGTCTAAAACACGTCTAATAGCCGGCTATTGCTCAGTAGGATGGTCAAAAATGGGCTATAACCCATCGTTTTTTTAATTTTTTTCAAATCCTCAAAAATGATGAAAAACGGCGTGCCATAGTATGCCGTACGATATGGGCTATAGCCCACGGTCCAAAATGATGAGAAACGAGGCTAACTTTTTTTTTCAAAATTTCAAAAAACATGGGCTATAACCCATCGTTTTTTTCATTTTTTCATTTTTTTCAAATCCTCAAGTGTTGTCTAAAACACGTCTAAAAATAGACGTGTTTTAGACGTCTATTTTTAGACGTTTTTTATCCCATTTTTAGACACACGTCTAATAGCCGGCTATTGCTCAGTAGGATGGTCAAAAATGATGAAAAACGAGGATTCAAATTTTCTTCAAAAAATCAAAAAACATTGGCTATAACCCATCGTTTTTTTCATTTTTTTTTAAAATCCTCAAAAATGATGAAAAACGGCGTGCCATAGTATGCCGTACGATATGGGCTATAGCCCATGGTCCAAAATGATGAGAAACGAGGATAACTTTTTTTTTCAAAATTTCAAAAAACATGGGCTATAACCCATCGTTTTTGTCATTTCGTCATTTTTTTCAAATCCTCAAAAATGATGAAAAACGGCGTGCCATAGTATGCCGTACGATATGGCCTATAGCCCATGGTCCAAAATGATGAGAAACGAGGATAACTTTTTTTTTCAAAATTTCAAAAAACATGGGCTATAACCCATCGTTTTTTTCATTTTTTTCAAATCCTCAAAAATGATGAAAAACGGCGTGCTATAGTATGCCGTACGATATGGGCTATAGCCCATGGTCCAAAATGATGAAAAACGAGGGTAATTTTTTTTTCTAAAAGTCTAAAAATAGACGTCTAAAACACGTCTAAAAATAGACGTGTTTTAGACGTCTACTTTTAGACGTTTTTTATCCCATTTTTAGACACACGTCTAATAGCCGGCTATTGCTCAGTAGGATGGTCAAAAATGATGAAAAACGAGGATTCAAATTTTCTTCAAAATTAAAAAAAACATGGGCTATAACCCATCGTTTTTTTCCTTTTTTTTCAAATCCTCAAAAATGATGAAAAACGGCGTGCTATAGTATGCCGTACGATATGGGCTATAGCCCATGGTCCAAAATGATGAAAAACGAGGGTAATTTTTTTTTCTAAAAGTCTAAAAATAGACGTGTTTTAGACGTCTATTTTTAGACGTTTTTTATCCCATTTTTAGACACACGTCTAATAGCCGGCTATTGCTCAGTAGGATGGTCAAAAATGATGAAAAACGAGGATTCAAATTTTCTTCAAAAAATCAAAAAACATTGGCTATAACCCATCGTTTTTTTCATTTTTTAAAAATCCTCAAAAATGATGAAAAACGGCGTGCCATAGTATGCCGTACGATATGGGCTATAGCCCACGGTCCAAAATGATGAGAAACGAGGCTAACTTTTTTTTTCAAAATTTCAAAAAACATGGGCTATAACCCATCGTTTTTTTCATTTTTTCATTTTTTTCAAATCCTCAAAAATGATGAAAAACGGCGTGCCATAGTATGCCGTACGATATGGCCTATAGCCCATGGTCCAAAATGATGAGAAACGAGGATAACTTTTTTTTTCAAAATTTCAAAAAACATGGGCTATAACCCATCGTTTTTGTCATTTCGTCATTTTTTTCAAATCCTCAAAAATGATGAAAAACGGCGTGCTATAGTATGCCGTACGATATGGGCTATAGCCCATGGTCCAAAATGATGAAAAACGAGGGTAATTTCTTTTTCTAAAAGTCTAAAAATAGACGTCTAAAACACGTCTAAAAATAGACGTGTTTTAGACGTCTACTTTTAGACGTTTTTTATCCCATTTTTAGACACACGTCTAATAGCCGGCTATTGCTCAGTAGGATGGTCAAAAATGATGAAAAACGAGGATTCAAATTTTCTTCAAAATTTCAAAAAACATGGGCTATAACCCATCGTTTTTTTCATTTTTTCATTTTTTTCAAATCCTCAAAAATGATGAAAAACGGCGTGCCATAGTATGCCGTACGATATGGCCTATAGCCCATGGTCCAAAATGATGAGAAACGAGGATAACCTTTTTTTTTTTCAAAATTTCAAAAAACATGGGCTATAACCCATCGTTTTTGTCATTTCGTCATTTTTTTCAAATCCTCAAAAATGATGAAAAACGGCGTGCTATAGTATGCCGTACGATATGGGCTATAGCCCATGGTCCAAAATGATGAAAAACGAGGGTAATTATTTTTTCTAAAAGTCTAAAAATAGACGTCTAAAACACGTCTAATAGCCGGCTATTGCTCAGTAGGATGGTCAAAAATGGGCTATAACCCATCGTTTTTTTAATTTTTTTCAAATCCTCAAAAATGATGAAAAACGGCGTGCCATAGTATGCCGTACGATATGGGCTATAGCCCACGGTCCAAAATGATGAGAAACGAGGCTAACTTTTTTTTTCAAAATTTCAAAAAACATGGGCTATAACCCATCGTTTTTTTCATTTTTTCATTTTTTTCAAATCCTCAAGTGTTGTCTAAAACACGTCTAAAAATAGACGTGTTTTAGACGTCTATTTTTAGACGTTTTTTATCCCATTTTTAGACACACGTCTAATAGCCGGCTATTGCTCAGTAGGATGGTCAAAAATGATGAAAAACGAGGATTCAAATTTTCTTCAAAAAATCAAAAAACATTGGCTATAACCCATCGTTTTTTTCATTTTTTTAAAATCCTCAAAAATGATGAAAAACGGCGTGCCATAGTATGCCGTACGATATGGGCTATAGCCCATGGTCCAAAATGATGAGAAACGAGGATAACTTTTTTTTTCAAAATTTCAAAAAACATGGGCTATAACCCATCGTTTTTGTCATTTCGTCATTTTTTTCAAATCCTCAAAAATGATGAAAAACGGCGTGCCATAGTATGCCGTACGATATGGCCTATAGCCCATGGTCCAAAATGATGAGAAACGAGGATAACTTTTTTTTTCAAAATTTCAAAAAACATGGGCTATAACCCATCGTTTTTTTCATTTTTTTCAAATCCTCAAAAATGATGAAAAACGGCGTGCTATAGTATGCCGTACGATATGGGCTATAGCCCATGGTCCAAAATGATGAAAAACGAGGGTAATTTTTTTTTCTAAAAGTCTAAAAATAGACGTCTAAAACACGTCTAAAAATAGACGTGTTTTAGACGTCTACTTTTAGACGTTTTTTATCCCATTTTTAGACACACGTCTAATAGCCGGCTATTGCTCAGTAGGATGGTCAAAAATGATGAAAAACGAGGATTCAAATTTTCTTCAAAATTAAAAAAAACATGGGCTATAACCCATCGTTTTTTTCCTTTTTTTTCAAATCCTCAAAAATGATGAAAAACGGCGTGCTATAGTATGCCGTACGATATGGGCTATAGCCCATGGTCCAAAATGATGAAAAACGAGGGTAATTTTTTTTTCTAAAAGTCTAAAAATAGACGTGTTTTAGACGTCTATTTTTAGACGTTTTTTATCCCATTTTTAGACACACGTCTAATAGCCGGCTATTGCTCAGTAGGATGGTCAAAAATGATGAAAAACGAGGATTCAAATTTTCTTCAAAAAATCAAAAAACATTGGCTATAACCCATCGTTTTTTTCATTTTTTAAAAATCCTCAAAAATGATGAAAAACGGCGTGCCATAGTATGCCGTACGATATGGGCTATAGCCCACGGTCCAAAATGATGAGAAACGAGGCTAACTTTTTTTTTCAAAATTTCAAAAAACATGGGCTATAACCCATCGTTTTTTTCATTTTTTCATTTTTTTCAAATCCTCAAAAATGATGAAAAACGGCGTGCCATAGTATGCCGTACGATATGGCCTATAGCCCATGGTCCAAAATGATGAGAAACGAGGATAACTTTTTTTTTCAAAATTTCAAAAAACATGGGCTATAACCCATCGTTTTTGTCATTTCGTCATTTTTTTCAAATCCTCAAAAATGATGAAAAACGGCGTGCTATAGTATGCCGTACGATATGGGCTATAGCCCATGGTCCAAAATGATGAAAAACGAGGGTAATTTCTTTTTCTAAAAGTCTAAAAATAGACGTCTAAAACACGTCTAAAAATAGACGTGTTTTAGACGTCTACTTTTAGACGTTTTTTATCCCATTTTTAGACACACGTCTAATAGCCGGCTATTGCTCAGTAGGATGGTCAAAAATGATGAAAAACGAGGATTCAAATTTTCTTCAAAATTTCAAAAAACATGGGCTATAACCCATCGTTTTTTTCATTTTTTCATTTTTTTCAAATCCTCAAAAATGATGAAAAACGGCGTGCCATAGTATGCCGTACGATATGGCCTATAGCCCATGGTCCAAAATGATGAGAAACGAGGATAACTTTTTTTTTCAAAATTTCAAAAAACATGGGCTATAACCCATCGTTTTTTTCATTTTTTCATTTTTTTCAAAAATGATGAAAAACGGCGTGCTATAGTATGCCGTACGATATGGGCTATGTTTTTTGAAATTTTGAAAAAAAAAGTTAGCCTCGTTTCTCATCATTTTGGACCGTGGGCTATAGCCCATATCGTACGGCATACTATGGCACGCCGTTTTTCATCATTTTTGAGGATTTTTAAAAAATGAAAAAAACGATGGGTTATAGCCCATGTTTTTTGATTTTTTGAAGAAAATTTTAATCCTCGTTTTTCATCATTTTTGACCATCCTACTGAGCAATAGCCGGCTATTAGACGTGTGTCTAAAAATGGGATAAAAAACGTCTAAAAATAGACGTCTAAAACACGTCTATTTTTAGACTTTTAGAAAAAAAAATTACCCTCGTTTTTCATCATTTTGGACCATGGGCTATAGCCCATATCGTACTGCATACTATAGCACGCCGTTTTTCATCATTTTTGAGGATTTGAAAAAAATGAAAAAATCGATGGGTTATAGCCCATGTTTTTTGAAATTTTGAAAAAAAAAGTTAGCCTCGTTTCTCATCATTTTGGACCGTAGATTTTTTTTTTTCTAGACGTGTTTTAGACGTCTACATTTTGTTCATGTTCATAAAGTGCTAAAGTGTTTAAAGCTAAATGTAGACGTCTACATTTAGACGTCTACATTTTGTTCATGTTCATAAAGTGCTAAAGTGTTTAAAGCTAAATGTAGACGTCTACATTTAGACGTCTACATTTAGACGTCTACATTTTGTTCATGTTCATAAAGTGCTAAAGTGTTTAAAGCTAAATGTAGACGTCTACATTTAGACGTCTACATTTAGACGTCTACATTTTGTTCATGTTCATAAAGTGCTAAAGTGTTTAAAGCTAAATGTAGACGTCTACATTTAGACGTCTACATTTTGTTCATGTTCATAAAGTGCTAAAGTGTTTAAAGCTAAATGTAGACGTCTACATTTAGACGTCTACATTTAGACGTATACATTTAGACAGTGTCTCCCTGAGTGCCTCCCCAGTGTGCCTCCCGAGTGCCTTCCCAATGCCTCCCCAGTGTGCCCCTGAGTGCCTCCCCAGTGCCTCCCCAGTGTGCCCCCCGAGTGCCTTCCCAGTGACCCCCAGTGTGCCCCTGAGTGCCTCCCCAGTGTCTCCTCCAGTGCCTCCTCAGTGCCTGCCCAGTGTCCCCCCAGTGTCTCCAATAGCAATACAAGAGCAATAATACAAATTAATCTTAATGTATTAATCTTATTAATTAATGAATCTAATTAATTAATCAAAATTGCGGCCTTTGCCCAGCACCATGCCAAAGCTTTTTCCTGCAGGAAACACTGCTTGTGGTTGTAAATATATTGTTATCCGTGTTGCGAGGATGAGAGGGTACCTGGAAAAATATCTACCCCAAAAGGGGTACCTGGTCCAAAAAAGTTTGGGATTTAGGCCATTGAATTGAACCAGTTGAATCACTTGGGTCGACGTGCAACAGGACATGTCACACCGCTGGGAAGAGCGCTAAAACCGCCTCGACCCTTTGGTGTGGTTTGGGCTTTACAATGTGTACTACTAAATAATGTGTTTGTTTGGGCTTTACAACGTGTACTACTAAATAATGTGTTTGTTTGGGCTTTACAACGTGTACTACTAAATAATGTGTTTGTTTGGGCTTTACAACGTGTACTACTAAATAATGTGTTTGTTTGGGCTTTACAACGTGTACTACCAAATAATGTGTTTGTTTGGGCTTTACAACGTGTACTACCAAATAATGTGTGTTGTGATGTGTGCAGTTGGCAGGATCTGGTGGCCAGCGGTGTTGTGGAGTACATTGACACATTGGAGGAGGAGACTGTGATGTTGGCCATGACCCCTGATGACCTCCAGGAGAAAGGTGTAGCCTACTGCTCCACCTACACCCACTGTGAGATCCACCCGTCCATGATCCTGGGAGTCTGCGCTTCCATTATACCCTTCCCTGATCACAACCAGGTGACCTATAATACCCCCTACTACTGCTGCACAACTAATCCAAAAATTATTGCGATCTCCTATGACACCTACTGTATGCAATCTCATTTTGTGAAGAATCGTGCAGAACTAGTTGGCTGTCCAATTCATTTTCTTACTTACTCTTGTGTTCTTGCTACGAGAGTGAGACTTGTACAGCAACTACAGACTAAATATTTTCATATTTTCAAAAAAAAATTAGAATCGTGTGAGAATCGTGATTTCAATTCTTGTGGAGGAAAATTGAGATTCACATTTGAGCAAGAATCGTGCAGCGCTGAACCCTAAAACATACCATCATGTTGAAGATAGCGGATCTACAAGCTCACACACTGACACGTTGTGAGCTTGTAGATCTTCTGTATTAATTTGGAATAGTTCTAAGTCATATTGCCCTGGCCCTACAGTCAGATATGTTGATGTTGTTACATGAGTTTGTTATGTGGTGTTACATTATGATATTTTGTCTGTTTAGTCTCCCAGGAACACATACCAGTCGGCTATGGGGAAACAGGCGATGGGTGTTTACATCACCAACTTCCATGTTCGTATGGACACTTTAGCCCACGTGCTGTATTACCCCCAGAAGCCCCTTGTCACCACCAGATCTATGGAGTACCTCCGCTTCAGAGAACTGCCTGCCGGTACGACATAAAATATGTATACACACGTGACACGTCATGCATGTAATTATATGGCCCATGTTGGTTTTCTTTATTGACTTAATTGACCATCTTGATGTTTCAGGTATCAACTCCATTGTTGCCATTGCGTCATACACCGGTTACAACCAGGAGGATTCTGTCATTATGAACCGCTCGGCTGTTGACCGAGGATTCTTTAGGTTGGATATTTAGCATTTTGCACAAATATGATTATTTTATATGAAATGGTCTTTTAAATGTTTTTGTCATTGTTTTGTAATTGAATGTGTCTGTTGTAAGGGTACAAAGTGATTTGTAAGGTGGTATTTTGTGCTCCAGGTCCGTGTTCTACCGGTCCTACAAGGAACAGGAGTCAAAGAAAGGCTTTGACCAGGAGGAGATTTTTGAGAAACCCACCAGGGAGACGTGCCAGGGTATGTCGTCTGCTGATGTTAAACTTTATCCCTAAACCTAATACCCATCTCTCATGTATGAACCCAGCCATTCATATCTTTATACCTAAACCTAACAACCTATAACCTGCAGCCATTTATAACTTACCCTTAAAGATCTCTAACATGAGGTCTAACAATAAGTTAAACCTAAACTATCTCTAACCATAGCATGTGCATATGTGAGATGATTTGATGCTATAGCTGCGGTTCTTTCTGCACTTCACCCTTTTAAAGTAAAGGCGCTATACACAGTTTACACACAATCACACATAGCTCATGACAGCCATAATCCCACATAAAAAATACACCATGCTACATTACGGCATGAATTTCACCTTACACATTTACTTGGTGGTCAGAGTTAGACTCACCTCTCCTGCTTTTCCCCCAGGCATGAGACATGCCATCTACGACAAGCTAGACGACGACGGGCTGATAGCTCCAGGGGTTCGAGTCTCCGGAGAAGACGTGATCATTGGGAAAACAGTCACCCTGCCGGAGAACGACGACGAACTGGACAGCACCAACCGCCGCTACACCAAGAGAGACTGCAGCACGTTCCTCCGAACCAGCGAGACTGGCATCGTAGACCAGGTCATGGTCACTCTCAACCAGGAGGGATACAAGTTCTGTAAGATCAGGGTGAGTCTTGGCTGACCTATGATGCCTGGAGCCCAAACTCTGAGGCCTAACCATGAATTGGCCCCATCACGTGTTGTCCACTCTGCTGTCTAATGTATTAATGTTTCACTAATGTCTTCTGTTTGCAGGTTCGATCTGTTCGAATTCCACAGATTGGAGACAAGTTTGCCAGTCGACACGGACAAAAGGGAACCTGTGGAATACAGTACAGACAGGAGGTAATACACACCAGAACTATATTATACTACTGAAAAACTGTATATTACTGCTGTAGTACAGATAATCTACAGATAAATTACTTGGTGGACGTAGTGATTAAACCAATCAGTTATAACTACAAAGTGATTTGTGTTCTCACTGCTGTGTGTGAACATCACATAGCAATGAGAAACATTATACTGGGACTTCTTAACACAAAATACTTAACATAACAGTTTATTCCATATTTTGCATATAAGATCAAATTAAATGTGTGCCTTATGTCTGATGGAAGAATGTTTGGATGTCCTAGGAATGAGTTGTGTTTAATGGTGGGCTACAATTCCATTTAACTGAAAACAATTGATTCTGTATGTGAAAGAAATTCAAACGGCAGTCGATTTTATTTGTATTATTCTGTTCAGTCATGAACATCCCTAGTTAAATCGTTTTATTGGCTCTTTAACATTAGTTGCAATAATCAAACCAGAACTAACAAATGACAGGTGTAGTAATAGTAACGGTATTAATCATTCTTTTTGTTGTGTATTTTAGGACATGCCGTTTACATGTGAAGGAATCACTCCTGACATCATCATAAACCCTCACGCCATCCCGTCTCGTATGACGGTCGGCCATTTAATCGAGTGTCTGCAGGGAAAGGTATGATTGACATTTGAATAATTTACTGTGTTCACAAGGTGTTACAGCCAAGTGTTAAGTGCCATACTACTATTTGACCAGGAGATGGGGTCGTTGACCAGTGCCAGCCGCATTTGGAAAAAGGTCAAAGTTCAGCTAGTTGATGTAAACATGGCATGAACCCCCGATGGAAGTCCACCATCTTACTGAGGTCCATATCGGCCACAGTAAGATGGCGAATGGCGATCCGTGTTATTATCATAACTAAGTCAATCTAAGGTGTAATCAAGCGCCGAATATCAAATTTTTTGCATATTTTGAGCCATAATGCATATAGACACGGCTTGTGCGCGTGCACGGGCATGCACATTTGGCGTGAGAATCGTTCGGCGCAAGATAAAACAAATAAAAAATGCTAACGTGATGCTAATCAAGCGGCGATTAACGTGGATTTTACGGCTCTGGCACCGCGGCCAAAGTAAGGACAAGCTCGTCTTAATGTCCCTGGCACTTAAACTGCTTATAGTATAGGTCAGTGGTTCCCAAAGTGGGGTCCGGGGACCCTCAGGGGTCCTTGAGGGAGTTCCAGGGGGTCCCTAGCTAAATGATAGTTTGGAACCAAATGTGAGTCTGTAACTCTGAGAGTGTACAAATGGTCCATTTGTACACTCAAGTTAAATTAACTTCGATTTTACAATACAAATTGGCGGTCCCAGAGATAGAAATGCCATTACATGGGTGTCCGTATTGGGGGTCCCAGAGATAGAAATGCCATTACATGGGTGTCCGTAGACTAATATGAATGTCAAACTGGCTGTCATTGAAATTAAATGGGTTGAGTATCACTGCTAGAGCCGTAAAAGTCTTCTGGTCCCTGGAATATGTTTTCAAATGGGGGTCTGCAGGCTAATTACTGTCAATAAGGTGACAGAATTAGAATAAACCATATATATTAGTATAATGTAGGACAATGGTTCTCAACCTTTTATGGATCAGGGGCACAATTGAAAATCATTCACGGCCTCTTGCATTTTCAGTGCAAATTCCTATATATCACAATGAAAACTAACTTCAAGGGTCCACGAAAACATCAACCACTCCTTGAGAACCACTGGTGTAGTACTGGTAGTATCGTCAACATCACTATTATCAGTATAATAATAATTTGTTTTATATTGTAGGTGTCGGCTAATAAAGGGGAGATTGGCGACGCCACTCCATTTAACGATGCCGTTAATGTCCAGAAAGTTTCCAACCTGCTGTCAGAGTACGGCTATCACCTGAGAGGAAATGAGGTACCGTCTTTTACCTGTTTGTTTTTTGTAATCTGTTTCTAGATTGGTAATAATAAAAATATAGTTATAAATTATGATTTAATTGTCATAATTTTTTTAATCCTTTGCTAGATCAAATACATTGAGATGAATTGATGGTCTCCCTCCCCCTTCAGGTGTTGTATAACGGCTTCACAGGTCGTAAACTGACGTCTCAGATATTCATCGGTCCAACATACTATCAACGTCTCAAACATATGGTGGATGACAAGATCCACTCCAGAGCCAGAGGACCCGTCCAGATCCTCAACAGACAACCAATGGAGGGAAGATCACGGTAAATTACTAAAGGGGGGTCTCTTCCTGTCCACAACCTTCACCAAGTAATGCCAAAACCTCTTAAACCCCAGGGGGGTAAAGGGGGTAAATCCGCAACGGGGAGCGGCGGGGGCAATGGGGCTCAAGAGGTTTTAATAGAACTAATAACTTAACCTATTAATAACAGCCTCAGGCTATAATCTACAAACTATAAGCTTTATATCGTTGCTGTCCGGTTTACAGACAAATCTTCCTGACTGTTTTGTTTCCTGGTGACTGTCCTTCATTTCGCTGACCTTGACCTTTTGTGTTGTCACAGTGACGGAGGCCTTCGGTTCGGGGAGATGGAGCGTGATTGTCAGATCGCTCACGGAGCTGCTCAGTTCCTGAGAGAACGTCTGTTTGAAGCTTCGGATCCGTACCAGGTCCACGTCTGTAACCTGTGTGGTCTGATGGCCATCGCCAACACCAGAACACACACCTATGAATGTAGAGGGTGTCGCAACAAGACACAGGTAAATGCACACACACACACACACACACACACACACACACACACACACACACACAGAAAGATAAAGAGTTTAATATTATAAACATCCACATTAGATGGGGATGCACTTGGCTATGTGAGGGCTGTGCTATCAATTATCCACTGGTACTTGGCTTTGTTCCATGGTAGTAACACCATTCTGCCAGCAGTCTGTTAAATACCGGTAGTCCATTTACAACATTATAAATATCACAGTTAGTCCAGCGTAGGGATGGAGCTCGTACATTTTTTATTGATAACAAGCACCTTATCAATTAGGCTTATCGAGCCGGGTTCTTATCGAGCCCACTATGGTGAATTTTCTATTATTTTGTGGGAAGATGGGAGACGAGAAATTCTGAACAGATATTTTTTTAATCAAATACAGTACATTTCCAACAGACGAAGGCAATTTTTGGCCTTTTTACCAATACAATTATATCAAAGAAAATGTCAACTGGTTAATATGTGTACCGTCACTTTAAAAGTGTCCTTTTGTTTAACCGGACAGCGCTGGTTGGCATGCAGGTATCAATACACTTTTAGACCGACATGTTTGTGCCAGCATGGGCGATTTGAATTATTTGTTTAAACATGACGTCATGGGCCGCTATATGCTCGATAACAGGCTTGAAAAGCCCAAAGCTAATTGATAACAGGTACTCGATAAGCTTGTTATGGGATTTTTTCGGGTATCGGTTAGCGAGCTCCATCCCTATTCCAGCGTCTTCTCCTTCCTCAACTATTGTCCCTGTTCCTGTGATGCAACGGACTAGCCGTTTCAGGCTTGACTGTTCAAATCTATTTAATCTATAGAGGGTATGCACGTGACATCATCAAACCCGGAAGTTATGCAAGAACGCCTACTGAGTGTCAAAAAACTGCTTTCTGGCCTTGACAGCCCATTCATCCGAACAGAAAAGTTGTATTTGATTGTATTAAATGATGTCGACATGATGAACGACATTAAACTCGATTTGCCATTCACTTTATGCATGTGCATATCCTCTATTATTTGTAAAACCCTGTACCTCTGTTGTATTCTATTCTTCTGTGTTCTGCTCGATTTTAGTCTATTCTATAATTATTCTGTTCTGTTGTTTAGATCTCTCTGGTTCGGATGCCATACGCCTGTAAACTTCTGTTCCAGGAGCTGATGTCAATGAGCATCGCTCCACGGATGATGACCAGCTAGGAACACTTAATTTCTCCTGTCTTCCTAGAACTTCATCTTCCTGAAACCTGAAACGATAACTGTTTAAAACCTTTTTTCCACCCTTCCCATTGTCAGTAGTAATTGTGTTAGTTAGTTCACACTATTATCCCAGAAAGCTAATTAAACTTGACACTTTTGTCAAAGATTCCACCTTTTCGAGATATTTTTGTAAGAATGACTGAAAGGTCTTTTTTTGGGGGGGGGGGGACAAAAGAAAGAAAGAAAGAAAGATTTTTTTTTTTTTTTTTTACTTGACCTACTTGAGTTGACAAAGGACAATAAATGATTATCACAAATACAACTAAAGTGTAGAGAACAAAAGCATCCAATTTATTGTTATGTTTGTAAACGTGAATAAACATTCTTGATTGTTTAATATTTGTCTTTGAAATGTAGTGGCGTGAAGTATATCTTAAATGTAAATACTGATGCCATCACGCATATGACTAAAGGGCATTGCAAACGTGAAGCGGGAACACTTCACGTTTGTCTGAGTGATCTTCTTTTTTTTTTAATCCTCGTTTTTCATCCTTTTTTGTCTCGGACGCCATACTATAGCATGCAGTTTCCGTTTTTCATCATTGAGGATTTGAATAAAAAAAGACGAAAATCACCCCAAGATCATGGACTATAGCCCATGGTCTCGGAGCGATTTTCATCTTTTTTTCAAATCCTCGTTTTTCATCCTTTGACCATTTGCTATAGCCCATGGTCTCGGACGGCGTACTATAGCATGCCGTTTTCGGTTTATCATTTTTGAGGATTGAAAAAAAAAAGACGAAAATAACTCTAACTACAAAACATTTAAGTAAAAAGTTCCAGCATGTGTCTCCACAGTAAGCTGAATAATAAAAAGTGTGAATGGAGTTTCTAGGTGAAAGTGCTTTTTTGACGTGCCAATGTCTGCCATTGAGCCCCATTGTAAAATTCTCAAATTTGAAAGCACTATATTTCTAAAACTATGAAACATTTCTGTTATGCACCAGTCTAGGGGGTCTGGTACACAACATAAAATATGACGCTCCCGCCTTCCCCAACTCCCAAGCAGCCACTCAAACAAGGGTTAAGGGTGAATTTCCATTTCCGCAATTTCCATTTCCGCAATTCCCCAATTTCCATTTCTGCAATTTCCGCAATTCCGCAATTCCCATTTCCCCAATTTTTGCAATTTCCAATTTCCGCAATTTCCATTTCCGCAATTAGCATTTCCGCAATTTCCATTTCCGCAATTCCGCAATTTCCCCAATTTCCATTTCTGCAATTTCCGCAATTTCCATTTCCGCAATTCCGCAATTAGCATTTCCGCAATTTCCGCAATTTCCATTTCCGCAATTCCGCAATTAGCATTTCCGCAATTTCGCAATTTCCGCAATTTCCATTTCCGCAATTGCGCAATTTCCGCAATTTCGCAATTTTTCCTCAATTCTTTCCGCAATTTTTCCGCAACACTCCGCAATTTCCGCAATTACCATTTCCGCAATTTCCATTTCCGCAATTCCGCAATTTCCCCAATTTCCATTTCTGCAATTTCCGCAATTTCCGCAATTTCCATTTCCGCAATTCCGCAATTAGCATTTCCGCAATTTCCATTTCCGCAATTTCCGCAATTTCGCAATTTTTCCTCAATTTTTTCCGCAATTTTTCCGCAACACTCCGCAATTTTCCTCAATTTTCACCTTTTTTTCTGCAATTCCGCAATTTCCATTTCCGCAATTTCCGCAATTACCATTTCCGCAATTTCCATTTCCGCAATTCCGCAATTTCCCCAATTTCCATTTCCGCAATTTCCATTTCCGCAATTCCGCAATTAGCATTTCCGCAATTTCCGCAATTCCGCAATTAGCATTTCCGCAATTTCCGCAATTTCCATTTCCGCAATTCCGCAATTTTCAATTTCCGCAATTTCGCAATTTTCCTCAATTTTCACCTTTTTTAAATCCTCAAAAATGATGAAGACTATAACGATGACCTCTGAGACCATGGACCAATGAACCATGTAAATACAACAAATTGAGCAGGGCACTGCAGGGAGTTGCACCCCGTTCCGGTAAACCAGAAGTACGACACCAGTGCCTTAGTTTTTGTGTTGTCATTTACAGGTCCTTTGGTTAAAATGTAAATTTTACATTTTGTAATGATTAACTGTATTCTACGTATTGGACCCTCATCCGGTTGGCCTTTCCATGGTTCGGCGGCGGACAGACAGACAGGCCGGCCCGGGAGAAGAGATTAACATGACACAAACCTTGTGAACGTTTTAATGTGACCATGTCTCTATTACACTTACAGCAGCATATATAGCTTGGATACTTCATGTCCTAATGACGTCACAGACTAGACATCACAATCACTGCCTGCCAGCAGCGGCCTTCAGCGTGCTCTAACACAGCTCCACAGTATGTTACCATTCAGGCAGGCAGTACACCATACATATAAGTACATTGCACGTGACGTATCAGTATCCGAACACAGCACCAAGTATCAGAACACTATAATACAACACATTTCAACAGTAAAGTAATATATAAAGAAGAGAAACACAAAAGTACAAAAATAACATTTTCGAATTACCTGTATTTGCTTTGATTTTTTAAAACTTTCTCTAACCATTATTTGACATTTTTGGCTGTTGGGTAATAATAATAATGGTTGGAAGCTATTTTTCATCGTTTTTGTCATTTCGTCATTTTTTTCAAATCTTCAAAAATGATGAAAAACTGCGCACTATAGTATGCCGTACCATATGGGCTATAGCCCATGGTCCAAAATGATGAGAAACGAGGATCTTTTTTTTTCAAAATTTCAAAAAACATGGGCTATAACCCATCGTTTTTGTCATTTCGTCATTTTTTTCAAATCTTCAAAAATGATGAAAAACTGCGCGCTATAGTATGCCGTACCATATGGGCTATAGCCCATGGTCCAAAATGATGAGAAACGAGGATCTTTTTTTTTCAAATTTTCAAAAAACATGGGCTATAACCCATCGTTTTTGTCATTTCGTCATTTTTTTCAAATCTTCAAAAATGATGAAAAACTGCGCGCTATAGTATGCCGTACGATATGGGCTATAGCCCACCGTCCAAAATGATGAGAAACAAGGCTAACTTTTTTTTTCAAAATTTCAAAAAACATGGGCTATAACCCATCGTTTTTGTCATTTCGTCATTTTTTTCAAATCTTCAAAAATGATGAAAAACTGTGCGCTATAGTATGCTGTACGATTTGGGCTATAGCCCATGGTCCAAAATGATGAGAAACAAGGCTAACTTTTTTTTTCAAAATTTCAAAAAACATGGGCTATAACCCATCGTTTTTGTCATTTCGTCATTTTTTTCAAATCTTCAAAAATGATGAAAAACTGCGCGCTATAGTATGCCGTACGATATGGGCTATAGCCCATGGTCCAAAATGATGAGAAACAAGGCTAACTTTTTTTTTCAAAATTTCAAAACACATGGGCTATAACCCATCGTTTTTGTCATTTCGTCATTTTTTTCAAATCTTCAAAAATGATGAAAAACTGCGCGCTATAGTATGCCGTACGATATGGGCTATAGCCCATGGTCCAAAATGATGAGAAACAAGGCTAACTTTTTTTTTCAAAATTTCAAAAAACATGGGATATTTATAACCCATCGTTTTTGTCATTTCGTCATTTTTTTCAAATCTTCAAAAATGATGAAAAACTGCGCGCTATAGTATGCCGTACGATATGGGCTATAGCCCATGGTCCAAAATGATGAGAAACAAGGCTAACTTTTTTTTTCAAAATTAAAAAAAACATGGGCTATAACCCATCGTTTTTGTCATTTCGTCATTTTTTTCAAATCTTCAAAAATGATGAAAAACTGCGCGCTATAGTATGCCGTACCATATGGGCTATAGCCCATGGTCCAAAATGATGAAAAAACGAGGATCTTTTTTTTTCAAAATTTCAAAAAACATGGGCTATAACCCATCGTTTTTGTCATTTCGTCATTTTTTTCAAATCTTCAAAAATGATGAAAAACTGCGCGCTATAGTATGCCGTACGATATGGGCTATAGCCCATGGTCCAAAATGATGAGAAACAAGGCTAACTTTTTTTTTCAAAATTTAAAAAAACATGGGCTATAACCCATCGTTTTTGTCATTTCGTAATTTTTTTCAAATCTTCAAAAATGATGAAAAACTGCGCGCTATAGTATGCCGTACGATATGGGCTATAGCCCATGGTCCAAAATGATGAGAAACAAGGCTAACTTTTTTTTTCAAAATTTCAAAAAACATGGGCTATAACCCATCGTTTTTGTCATTTCGTCATTTTTTTCAAATCTTCAAAAATGATGAAAAACTGCGCGCTATAGTATGCCGTACGATATGGGCTATAGCCCATGGTCCAAAATGATGAGAAACAAGGCTAACTTTTTTTTTCAAAATTAAAAAAAACATGGGCTATAACCCATCGTTTTTGTCATTTCGTCATTTTTTTCAAATCTTCAAAAATGATGAAAAACTGCGCGCTATAGTATGCCGTACCATATGGGCTATAGCCCATGGTCCAAAATGATGAAAAAACGAGGATCTTTTTTTTTCAAAATTTCAAAAAACATGGGCTATAACCCATCGTTTTTGTCATTTCGTCATTTTTTTCAAATCTTCAAAAATGATGAAAAACTACGCGCTATAGTATGCCGTACGATATGGGCTATAGCCCATGGTCCAAAATGATGAGAAACAAGGCTAACTTTTTTTTTCAAAATTTAAAAAAACATGGGCTATAACCCATCGTTTTTGTCATTTCGTCATTTTTTTCAAATCTTCAAAAATGATGAAAAACTGCGCGCTATAGTATGCCGTACCATATGGGCTATAGCCCATGGTCCAAAATGATGAGAAACGAGGATCTTTTTTTTTCAAATTTTCAAAAAACATGGGCTATAACCCATCGTTTTTGTCATTTCGTCATTTTTTTCAAATCTTCAAAAATGATGAAAAACTGCGCGCTATAGTATGCCGTACGATATGGGCTATAGCCCACCGTCCAAAATGATGAGAAACAAGGCTAACTTTTTTTTTCAAAATTTCAAAAAACATGGGCTATAACCCATCGTTTTTGTCATTTCGTCATTTTTTTCAAATCTTCAAAAATGATGAAAAACTGTGCGCTATAGTATGCTGTACGATTTGGGCTATAGCCCATGGTCCAAAATGATGAGAAACAAGGCTAACTTTTTTTTTCAAAATTTCAAAAAACATGGGCTATAACCCATCGTTTTTGTCATTTCGTCATTTTTTTCAAATCTTCAAAAATGATGAAAAACTGCGCGCTATAGTATGCCGTACGATATGGGCTATAGCCCATGGTCCAAAATGATGAGAAACAAGGCTAACTTTTTTTTTCAAAATTTCAAAACACATGGGCTATAACCCATCGTTTTTGTCATTTCGTCATTTTTTTCAAATCTTCAAAAATGATGAAAAACTGCGCGCTATAGTATGCCGTACGATATGGGCTATAGCCCATGGTCCAAAATGATGAGAAACAAGGCTAACTTTTTTTTTCAAAATTTCAAAAAACATGGGATATTTATAACCCATCGTTTTTGTCATTTCGTCATTTTTTTCAAATCTTCAAAAATGATGAAAAACTGCGCGCTATAGTATGCCGTACGATATGGGCTATAGCCCATGGTCCAAAATGATGAGAAACAAGGCTAACTTTTTTTTTCAAAATTAAAAAAAACATGGGCTATAACCCATCGTTTTTGTCATTTCGTCATTTTTTTCAAATCTTCAAAAATGATGAAAAACTGCGCGCTATAGTATGCCGTACCATATGGGCTATAGCCCATGGTCCAAAATGATGAAAAAACGAGGATCTTTTTTTTTCAAAATTTCAAAAAACATGGGCTATAACCCATCGTTTTTGTCATTTCGTCATTTTTTTCAAATCTTCAAAAATGATGAAAAACTGCGCGCTATAGTATGCCGTACGATATGGGCTATAGCCCATGGTCCAAAATGATGAGAAACAAGGCTAACTTTTTTTTTCAAAATTTCAAAAAACATGGGCTATAACCCATCGTTTTTGTCATTTCGTCATTTTTTTCAAATCTTCAAAAATGATGAAAAACTGCGCGCTATAGTATGCCGTACGATATGGGCTATAGCCCATGGTCCAAAATGATGAGAAACAAGGCTAACTTTTTTTTTCAAAATTTCAAAAAACATGGGCTATAACCCATCGTTTTTGTCATTTCGTCATTTTTTTCAAATCTTCAAAAATGATGAAAAACTGCGCGCTATAGTATGCCGTACGATATGGGCTATAGCCCATGGTCCAAAATGATGAGAAACAAGGCTAACTTTTTTTTTCAAAATTTCAAAAAACATGGGCTATAACCCATCGTTTTTGTCATTTCGTCATTTTTTTCAAATCTTCAAAAATGATGAAAAACTGCGCGCTATAGTATGCCGTACGATATGGGCTATAGCCCATGGTCCAAAATGATGAGAAACAAGGCTAACTTTTTTTTCCAAAATTTCAAAAAACATGGGCTATAACCCATCGTTTTTGTCATTTCGTCATTTTTTTCAAATCTTCAAAAATGATGAAAAACTGCGCGCTATAGTATGCCGTACGATATGGGCTATAGCCCATGGTCCAAAATGATGAGAAACAAGGCTAACTTTTTTTTTCAAAATTTCAAAAAACATGGGCTATAACCCATCGTTTTTGTCATTTCGTCATTTTTTTCAAATCTTCAAAAATGATGAAAAACTGCGCGCTATAGTATGCCGTACGATATGGGCTATAGCCCATGGTCCAAAATGATGAGAAACAAGGCTAACTTTTTTTTTCAAAATTTCAAAAAACATGGGCTATAACCCATCGTTTTTGTCATTTCGTCATTTTTTTCAAATCTTCAAAAATGATGAAAAACTGCGCGCTATAGTATGCCGTACGATATGGGCTATAGCCCATGGTCCAAAATGATGAGAAACAAGGCTAACTTTTTTTTTCAAGATTTCAAAAAACATGGGCTATAACCCATCGTTTTTGTCATTTCGTCATTTTTTTCAAATCTTCAAAAATGATGAAAAACTGCGCGCTATAGTATGCCGTACGATATGGGCTATAGCCCATAATCCAAAATGATGAGAAACAAGGCTAACTTTTTTTTTCAAAATTTAAAAAAACATGGGCTATAACCCATCGTTTTTGTCATTTCGTCATTTTTTTCAAATCTTCAAAAATGATGAAAAACTGCGCACTATAGTATGCCGTACGATATGGGCTATAGCCCATGGTCCAAAATGATGAGAAACAAGGCTAACTTTTTTTTTCAAAATTTCAAAAAACATGGGCTATAACCCATCGTTTTTGTCATTTCGTCATTTTTTTCAAATCTTCAAAAATGATGAAAAACTGCGCGCTATAGTATGCCGTACCATATGGGCTATAGCCCGTGGTCCAAAATGATGAGAAACAAGGCTAACTTTTTTTTTCAAAATTTCAAAAAACATGGGCTATAACCCATCGTTTTTGTCATTTCGTCATTTTTTTCAAATCTTCAAAAATGATGAAAAACTGCGCGCTATAGTATGCCGTACGATATGGGCTATAGCCCATGGTCCAAAATGATGAGAAACAAGGCTAACTTTTTTTTCCAAAATTTCAAAAAACATGGGCTATAACCCATCGTTTTTGTCATTTCGTCATTTTTTTCAAATCTTCAAAAATGATGAAAAACTGCGCGCTATAGTATGCCGTACGATATGGGCTATAGCCCATGGTCCAAAATGATGAGAAACAAGGCTAACTTTTTTTTTCAAAATTTCAAAAAACATGGGCTATAACCCATCGTTTTTGTCATTTCGTCATTTTTTTCAAATCTTCAAAAATGATGAAAAACTGCGCGCTATAGTATGCCGTACGATATGGGCTATAGCCCATGGTCCAAAATGATGAGAAACAAGGCTAACTTTTTTTTTCAAAATTTCAAAAAACATGGGCTATAACCCATCGTTTTTGTCATTTCGTCATTTTTTTCAAATCTTCAAAAATGATGAAAAACTGCGCGCTATAGTATGCCGTACGATATGGGCTATAGCCCATGGTCCAAAATGATGAGAAACAAGGCTAACTTTTTTTTTCAAAATTTCAAAAAACATGGGCTATAACCCATCGTTTTTGTCATTTCGTCATTTTTTTCAAATCTTCAAAAATGATGAAAAACTGCGCGCTATAGTATGCCGTACGATATGGGCTATAGCCCATAATCCAAAATGATGAGAAACAAGGCTAACTTTTTTTTTCAAAATTTAAAAAAACATGGGCTATAACCCATCGTTTTTGTCATTTCGTCATTTTTTTCAAATCTTCAAAAATGATGAAAAACTGCGCACTATAGTATGCCGTACGATATGGGCTATAGCCCATGGTCCAAAATGATGAGAAACAAGGCTAACTTTTTTTTTCAAAATTTCAAAAAACATGGGCTATAACCCATCGTTTTTGTCATTTCGTCATTTTTTTCAAATCTTCAAAAATGATGAAAAACTGCGCGCTATAGTATGCCGTACCATATGGGCTATAGCCCGTGGTCCAAAATGATGAGAAACAAGGCTAACTTTTTTTTTCAAAATTTCAAAAAACATGGGCTATAACCCATCGTTTTTGTCATTTCGTCATTTTTTTCAAATATTCAAAAATGATGAAAAACTGCGCGCTATAGTATGCCGTACGATATGGGCTATAGCCCATGGTCCAAAATGATGAGAAACAAGGCTAACTTTTTTTTTCAAAATTTCAAAAAACATGGGCTATAACCCATCGTTTTTGTCATTTCGTCATTTTTTTCAAATCTTCAAAAATGATGAAAAACTGCGCGCTATAGTATGCCGTACGATATGGGCTATAGCCCATGGTCCAAAATGATGAGAAACAAGGCTAACTTTTTTTTTCAAAATTTCAAAAAACATGGGCTATAACCCATCGTTTTTGTCATTTCGTAATTTTTTAAAAATCTTCAAAAATGATAAAAAACTGCGCGCTATAGTATGCCGTACGATATGGGCTATAGCCCATGGTCCAAAATGATGAGAAACAAGGCTAACTTTTTTTTTCCAAATTTCAAAAAACATGGGATATAACCCATCGTTTTTGTCATTTCGTCATTTTTTTCAAATCTTCAAAAATGATGAAAAACTGCGCGCTATAGTATGCCGTACGATATGGGCTATAGCCCATGGTCCAAAATGATGAGAAACAAGGCTAACTTTTTTTTTCAAAATTAAAAAAAACATGGGCTATAACCCATCGTTTTTGTCATTTCGTCATTTTTTTCAAATCTTCAAAAATGATGAAAAACTGCGCGCTATAGTATGCCGTACCATATGGGCTATAGCCCATGGTCCAAAATGATGAAAAAACGAGGATCTTTTTTTTTCAAAATTTCAAAAAACATGGGCTATAACCCATCGTTTTTGTCATTTCGTCATTTTTTTCAAATCTTCAAAAATGATGAAAAACTGCGCGCTATAGTATGCCGTACGATATGGGCTATAGCCCATGGTCCAAAATGATGAGAAACAAGGCTAACTTTTTTTTTCAAAATTTCAAAAAACATGGGCTATAACCCATCGTTTTTGTCATTTCGTCATTTTTTTCAAATCTTCAAAAATGATGAAAAACTGCGCGCTATAGTATGCCGTACGATATGGGCTATAGCCCATGGTCCAAAATGATGAGAAACAAGGCTAACTTTTTTTTTCAAAATTTCAAAAAACATGGGCTATAACCCATCGTTTTTGTCATTTCGTAATTTTTTTCAAATCTTCAAAAATGATGAAAAACTGCGCGCTATAGTATGCCGTACGATATGGGCTATAGCCCATGGTCCAAAATGATGAGAAACAAGGCGAACTTTTTTTTTCAAAATTTCAAAAAACATGGGCTATAACCCATCGTTTTTGTCATTTCGTCATTTTTTTCAAATCTTCAAAAATGATGAAAAACTGCGCGCTATAGTATGCCGTACGATATGGGCTATAGCCCATGGTCCAAAATGATGAGAAACAAGGCTAACTTTTTTTTTCAAAATTAAAAAAAACATGGGCTATAACCCATCGTTTTTGTCATTTCGTCATTTTTTTCAAATCTTCAAAAATGATGAAAAACTGCGCGCTATAGTATGCCGTACCATATGGGCTATAGCCCATGGTCCAAAATGATGAAAAAACGAGGATCTTTTTTTTTCAAAATTTCAAAAAACATGGGCTATAACCCATCGTTTTTGTCATTTCGTCATTTTTTTCAAATCTTCAAAAATGATGAAAAACTGCGCGCTATAGTATGCCGTACGATATGGGCTATAGCCCATGGTCCAAAATGATGAGAAACAAGGCTAACTTTTTTTTTCAAAATTTCAAAAAACATGGGCTATAACCCATCGTTTTTGTCATTTCGTCATTTTTTTCAAATCTTCAAAAATGATGAAAAACTGCGCGCTATAGTATGCCGTACGATATGGGCTATAGCCCATGGTCCAAAATGATGAGAAACAAGGCTAACTTTTTTTTTCAAAATTTCAAAAAACATGGGCTATAACCCATCGTTTTTGTCATTTCGTCATTTTTTTCAAATCTTCAAAAATGATGAAAAACTGCGCGCTATAGTATGCCGTACCATATGGGCTATAGCCCATGGTCCAAAATGATGAGAAACAAGGCTAACTTTTTTTTTCAAAATTTCAAAAAACATGGGCTATAACCCATCGTTTTTGTCATTTCGTCATTTTTTTCAAATCTTCAAAAATGATGAAAAACTGCGCGCTATAGTATGCCGTACGATATGGGCTATAGCCCATGGTCCAAAATGATGAGAAACAAGGCTAACTTTTTTTTTCAAAATTTAAAAAAACATGGGCTATAACCCATCGTTTTTGTCATTTCGTCATTTTTTTCAAATCTTCAAAAATGATGAAAAACTGCGCACTATAGTATGCCGTACGATATGGGCTATAGCCCATGGTCCAAAATGATGAGAAACAAGGCTAACTTTTTTTTTCAAAATTTCAAAAAACATGGGCTATAACCCATCGTTTTTGTCATTTCGTCATTTTTTTCAAATCTTCAAAAATGATGAAAAACTGCGCGCTATAGTATGCCGTACGATATGGGCTATAGCCCATGGTCCAAAATGATGAGAAACAAGGCTAACTTTTTTTTTCAAAATTTAAAAAAACATGGGCTATAACCCATCGTTTTTGTCATTTCGTCATTTTTTTCAAATCTTCAAAAATGATGAAAAACTGCGCGCTATAGTATGCCGTACGATATGGGCTATAGGCCATGGTCCAAAATGATGAGAAACAAGGCTAACTTTTTTTTTCAAAATTTCAAAAAACATGGGCTATAACCCATCGTTTTTGTCATTTCGTCATTTTTTTTTCAAATCTTCAAAAATGATGAAAAACTGCGCACTATAGTATGCCGTACGATATGGGCTATAGCCCATGGTCCAAAATGATGAGAAACAAGGCTAACTTTTTTTTTCAAAATTTCAAAAAACATGGGCTATAACCCATCGTTTTTGTCATTTCGTCATTTTTTTCAAATCTTCAAAAATGATGAAAAACTGCGCGCTATAGTATGCCGTACCATATGGGCTATAGCCCATGGTCCAAAATGATGAGAAACAAGGCTAACTTTTTTTTTCAAAATTTCAAAAAACATGGGCTATAACCCATCGTTTTTGTCATTTCGTCATTTTTTTCAAATCTTCAAAAATGATGAAAAACTGCGCGCTATAGTATGCCGTACGATATGGGCTATAGCCCATGGTCCAAAATGATGAGAAACAAGGCTAACTTTTTTTTTCAAAATTTCAAAAAACATGGGCTATAACCCATCGTTTTTGTCATTTCGTCATTTTTTTCAAATCTTCAAAAATGATGAAAAACTGCGCGCTATAGTATGCCGTACCATATGGGCTATAGCCCATGGTCCAAAATGATGAGAAACAAGGCTAACTTTTTTTTTCAAAATTTCAAAAAACATGGGCTATAACCCATCGTTTTTGTCATTTCGTCATTTTTTTCAAATCTTCAAAAATGATGAAAAACTGCGCGCTATAGTATGCCGTACGATATGGGCTATAGCCCATGGTCCAAAATGATGAGAAACAAGGCTAACTTTTTTTTTCAAAATTTAAAAAAACATGGGCTATAACCCATCGTTTTTGTCATTTCGTCATTTTTTTCAAATCTTCAAAAATGATGAAAAACTGCGCACTATAGTATGCCGTACGATATGGGCTATAGCCCATGGTCCAAAATGATGAGAAACAAGGCTAACTTTTTTTTTCAAAATTTCAAAAAACATGGGCTATAACCCATCGTTTTTGTCATTTCGTCATTTTTTTCAAATCTTCAAAAATGATGAAAAACTGCGCGCTATAGTATGCCGTACGATATGGGCTATAGCCCATGGTCCAAAATGATGAGAAACAAGGCTAACTTTTTTTTTCAAAATTTAAAAAAACATGGGCTATAACCCATCGTTTTTGTCATTTCGTCATTTTTTTCAAATCTTCAAAAATGATGAAAAACTGCGCGCTATAGTATGCCGTACGATATGGGCTATAGGCCATGGTCCAAAATGATGAGAAACAAGGCTAACTTTTTTTTTCAAAATTTCAAAAAACATGGGCTATAACCCATCGTTTTTGTCATTTCGTCATTTTTTTTTCAAATCTTCAAAAATGATGAAAAACTGCGCACTATAGTATGCCGTACGATATGGGCTATAGCCCATGGTCCAAAATGATGAGAAACAAGGCTAACTTTTTTTTTCAAAATTTCAAAAAACATGGGCTATAACCCATCGTTTTTGTCATTTCGTCATTTTTTTCAAATCTTCAAAAATGATGAAAAACTGCGCGCTATAGTATGCCGTACCATATGGGCTATAGCCCATGGTCCAAAATGATGAGAAACAAGGCTAACTTTTTTTTTCAAAATTTCAAAAAACATGGGCTATAACCCATCGTTTTTGTCATTTCGTCATTTTTTTCAAATCTTCAAAAATGATGAAAAACTGCGCGCTATAGTATGCCGTACGATATGGGCTATAGCCCATGGTCCAAAATGATGAGAAACAAGGCTAACTTTTTTTTTCAAAATTTCAAAAAACATGGGCTATAACCCATCGTTTTTGTCATTTCGTCATTTTTTTCAAATCTTCAAAAATGATGAAAAACTGCGCGCTATAGTATGCCGTACGATATGGGCTATAGCCCATGGTCCAAAATGATGAGAAACAAGGCTAACTTTTTTTTTCAAAATTTAAAAAAACATGGGCTATAACCCATCGTTTTTGTCATTTCGTCATTTTTTTCAAATCTTCAAAAATGATGAAAAACTGCGCACTATAGTATGCCGTACGATATGGGCTATAGCCCATGGTCCAAAATGATGAGAAACAAGGCTAACTTTTTTTTTCAAAATTTCAAAAAACATGGGCTATAACCCATCGTTTTTGTCATTTCGTCATTTTTTTCAAATCTTCAAAAATGATGAAAAACTGCGCGCTATAGTATGCCGTACCATATGGGCTATAGCCCATGGTCCAAAATGATGAGAAACAAGGCTAACTTTTTTTTTCAAAATTTCAAAAAACATGGGCTATAACCCATCGTTTTTGTCATTTCGTCATTTTTTTAAAATATTCAAAAATGATGAAAAACTGCGCGCTATAGTATGCCGTACGATATGGGCTATAGCCCATGGTCCAAAATGATGAGAAACAAGGATAACTTTTTTTTTCAAAATTTCAAAAAACATGGGCTATAACCCATCGTTTTTGTCATTTCGTCATTTTTTTTCAAATCTTCAAAAATGATGAAAAACTGCGCGCTATAGTATGCCGTACGATATGGGCTATAGCCCATGGTCCAAAATGATGAGAAACAAGGCTAACTTTTTTTTCCAAAATTTCAAAAAACATGGGCTATAACCCATCGTTTTTGTCATTTCGTCATTTTTTTCAAATCTTCAAAAATGATGAAAAACTGCGCGCTATAGTATGCCGTACGATATGGGCTATAGCCCACCGTCCAAAATGATGAGAAACAAGGCTAACTTTTTTTTTCAAAATTTCAAAAAACATGGGCTATAACCCATCGTTTTTGTCATTTTGTCATTTTTTTCAAATCTTCAAAAATGATGAAAAACTGCGCGCTATAGTATGCCGTACGATATGGGCTATAGCCCATGGTCCAAAATGATGAGAAACAAGGCTAACTTTTTTTTTCAAAATTTCAAAAAACATGGGCTATAACCCATCGTTTTTGTCATTTCGTCATTTTTTTCAAATCTTCAAAAATGATGAAAAACTGCGCGCTATAGTATGCCGTACCATATGGGCTATAGCCCATGGTCCAAAATGATGAGAAACAAGGCTAACTTTTTTTTTCAAAATTTCAAAAAACATGGGCTATAACCCATCGTTTTTGTCATTTCGTCATTTTTTTCAAATCTTCAAAAATGATGAAAAACTGCGCGCTATAGTATGCCGTACGATATGGGCTATATCCCATGGTCCAAAATGATGAGAAACAAGGCTAACTTTTTTTTTCAAAATTTCAAAAAACATGGGCTATAACCCATCGTTTTTGTCATTTCGTCATTTTTTTCAAATCTTCAAAAATGATGAAAAACTGCGCGCTATAGTATGCTGTACGATATGGGCTATAGCCCATGGTCCAAAATGATGAGAAACAAGGCTAACTTTTTTTTTCAAAATTTCAAAAAACATGGGCTATAACCCATCGTTTTTGTCATTTCGTCATTTTTTTCAAATCTTCAAAAATGATGAAAAACTGCGCGCTATAGTATGCCGTACGATATGGGCTATAGCCCATGGTCCAAAATGATGAGAAACAAGGCTAACTTTTTTTTTCAAAATTAAAAAAAACATGGGCTATAACCCATCGTTTTTGTCATTTCGTCATTTTTTTCAAATCTTCAAAAATGATGAAAAACTGCGCGCTATAGTATGCCGTACCATATGGGCTATAGCCCATGGTCCAAAATGATGAGAAACAAGGATAACTTTTTTTTTCAAAATTTCAAAAAACATGGGCTATAACCCATCGTTTTTGTCATTTCGTCATTTTTTTCAAATCTTCAAAAATGATGAAAAACTGCGCGCTATAGTATGCCGTACCATATGGGCTATAGCCCATGGTCCAAAATGATGAGAAACAAGGCTAACTTTTTTTTTCAAAATTTCAAAAAACATGGGCTATAACCCATCGTTTTTGTCATTTCGTCATTTTTTTCAAATCTTCAAAAATGATGAAAAACTGCGCGCTATAGTATGCCGTACGATATGGGCTATAGCCCATGGTCCAAAATGATGAGAAACAAGGCTAACTTTTTTTTTCAAAATTTCAAAAAACATGGGCTATAACCCATCGTTTTTGTCATTTCGTCATTTTTTTCAAATCTTCAAAAATGATGAAAAACTGCGCGCTATAGTATGCCGTACGATATGGGCTATAGCCCATGGTCCAAAATGATGAGAAACAAGGCTAACTTTTTTTTTCAAAATTTAAAAAAACATGGGCTATAACCCATCGTTTTTGTCATTTCGTCATTTTTTTCAAATCTTCAAAAATGATGAAAAACTGCGCACTATAGTATGCCGTACGATATGGGCTATAGCCCATGGTCCAAAATGATGAGAAACAAGGCTAACTTTTTTTTTCAAAATTTCAAAAAACATGGGCTATAACCCATCGTTTTTGTCATTTCGTCATTTTTTTCAAATCTTCAAAAATGATGAAAAACTGCGCGCTATAGTATGCTGTACGATATGGGCTATAGCCCATGGTCCAAAATGATGAGAAACAAGGCTAACTTTTTTTTTCAAAATTTCAAAAAACATGGGCTATAACCCATCGTTTTTGTCATTTCGTCATTTTTTTCAAATCTTCAAAAATGATGAAAAACTGCGCGCTATAGTATGCCGTACGATATGGGCTATAGCCCATGGTCCAAAATGATGAGAAACAAGGATAACTTTTTTTTTCAAAATTTCAAAAAACATGGGCTATAACCCATCGTTTTTGTCATTTCGTCATTTTTTTTCAAATCTTCAAAAATGATGAAAAACTGCGCGCTATAGTATGCCGTACGATATGGGCTATAGCCCATGGTCCAAAATGATGAGAAACAAGGCTAACTTTTTTTTCCAAAATTTCAAAAAACATGGGCTATAACCCATCGTTTTTGTCATTTCGTCATTTTTTTCAAATCTTCAAAAATGATGAAAAACTGCGCGCTATAGTATGCCGTACGATATGGGCTATAGCCCACCGTCCAAAATGATGAGAAACAAGGCTAACTTTTTTTTTCAAAATTTCAAAAAACATGGGCTATAACCCATCGTTTTTGTCATTTTGTCATTTTTTTCAAATCTTCAAAAATGATGAAAAACTGCGCGCTATAGTATGCCGTACGATATGGGCTATAGCCCATGGTCCAAAATGATGAGAAACAAGGCTAACTTTTTTTTTCAAAATTTCAAAAAACATGGGCTATAACCCATCGTTTTTGTCATTTCGTCATTTTTTTCAAATCTTCAAAAATGATGAAAAACTGCGCGCTATAGTATGCCGTACCATATGGGCTATAGCCCATGGTCCAAAATGATGAGAAACAAGGCTAACTTTTTTTTTCAAAATTTCAAAAAACATGGGCTATAACCCATCGTTTTTGTCATTTCGTCATTTTTTTCAAATCTTCAAAAATGATGAAAAACTGCGCGCTATAGTATGCCGTACGATATGGGCTATAGCCCATGGTCCAAAATGATGAGAAACAAGGCTAACTTTTTTTTTCAAAATTTCAAAAAACATGGGCTATAACCCATCGTTTTTGTCATTTCGTCATTTTTTTCAAATCTTCAAAAATGATGAAAAACTGCGCGCTATAGTATGCTGTACGATATGGGCTATAGCCCATGGTCCAAAATGATGAGAAACAAGGCTAACTTTTTTTTTCAAAATTTCAAAAAACATGGGCTATAACCCATCGTTTTTGTCATTTCGTCATTTTTTTCAAATCTTCAAAAATGATGAAAAACTGCGCGCTATAGTATGCCGTACGATATGGGCTATAGCCCATGGTCCAAAATGATGAGAAACAAGGCTAACTTTTTTTTTCAAAATAAAAAAAAACATGGGCTATAACCCATCGTTTTTGTCATTTCGTCATTTTTTTCAAATCTTCAAAAATGATGAAAAACTGCGCGCTATAGTATGCCGTACCATATGGGCTATAGCCCATGGTCCAAAATGATGAGAAACAAGGATAACTTTTTTTTTCAAAATTTCAAAAAACATGGGCTATAACCCATCGTTTTTGTCATTTCGTCATTTTTTTTCAAATCTTCAAAAATGATGAAAAACTGCGCGCTATAGTATGCCGTACGATATGGGCTATAGCCCATGGTCCAAAATGATGAGAAACAAGGCTAACTTTTTTTTTCAAAATTTCAAAAAACATGGGCTATAACCCATCGTTTGTCATTTCGTCATTTTTTTCAAATCTTCAAAAATGATGAAAAACTGCGCGCTATAGTATGCCGTACCATATGGGCTATAGCCCATGGTCCAAAATGATGAGAAACAAGGCTAACTTTTTTTTTCAAAATTTCAAAAAACATGGGCTATAACCCATCGTTTTTGTCATTTCGTCATTTTTTTCAAATCTTCAAAAATGATGAAAAACTGCGCGCTATAGTATGCCGTACGATATGGGCTATAGCCCATGGTCCAAAATGATGAGAAACAAGGCTAACTTTTTTTTTCAAAATTAAAAAAAACATGGGCTATAACCCATCGTTTTTGTCATTTCGTCATTTTTTTCAAATCTTCAAAAATGATGAAAAACTGCGCGCTATAGTATGCCGTACCATATGGGCTATAGCCCATGGTCCAAAATGATGAAAAAACGAGGATCTTTTTTTTTCAAAATTTCAAAAAACATGGGCTATAACCCATCGTTTTTGTCATTTCGTCATTTTTTTCAAATCTTCAAAAATGATGAAAAACTGCGCGCTATAGTATGCCGTACGATATGGGCTATAGCCCATGGTCCAAAATGATGAGAAACAAGGCTAACTTTTTTTTTCAAAATTTCAAAAAACATGGGCTATAACCCATCGTTTTTGTCATTTCGTCATTTTTTTCAAATCTTCAAAAATGATGAAAAACTGCGCGCTATAGTATGCCGTACGATATGGGCTATAGCCCATGGTCCAAAATGATGAGAAACAAGGCTAACTTTTTTTTTCAAAATTTCAAAAAACATGGGCTATAACCCATCGTTTTTGTCATTTCGTCATTTTTTTCAAATCTTCAAAAATGATGAAAAACTGCGCGCTATAGTATGCCGTACCATATGGGCTATAGCCCATGGTCCAAAATGATGAGAAACAAGGCTAACTTTTTTTTTCAAAATTTCAAAAAACATGGGCTATAACCCATCGTTTTTGTCATTTCGTCATTTTTTTCAAATCTTCAAAAATGATGAAAAACTGCGCGCTATAGTATGCCGTACGATATGGGCTATAGCCCATGGTCCAAAATGATGAGAAACAAGGCTAACTTTTTTTTTCAAAATTTAAAAAAACATGGGCTATAACCCATCGTTTTTGTCATTTCGTCATTTTTTTCAAATCTTCAAAAATGATGAAAAACTGCGCACTATAGTATGCCGTACGATATGGGCTATAGCCCATGGTCCAAAATGATGAGAAACAAGGCTAACTTTTTTTTTCAAAATTTCAAAAAACATGGGCTATAACCCATCGTTTTTGTCATTTCGTCATTTTTTTCAAATCTTCAAAAATGATGAAAAACTGCGCGCTATAGTATGCCGTACGATATGGGCTATAGCCCATGGTCCAAAATGATGAGAAACAAGGCTAACTTTTTTTTTCAAAATTTAAAAAAACATGGGCTATAACCCATCGTTTTTGTCATTTCGTCATTTTTTTCAAATCTTCAAAAATGATGAAAAACTGCGCGCTATAGTATGCCGTACGATATGGGCTATAGCCCATGGTCCAAAATGATGAGAAACAAGGCTAACTTTTTTTTTCAAAATTTCAAAAAACATGGGCTATAACCCATCGTTTTTGTCATTTCGTCATTTTTTTCAAATCTTCAAAAATGATGAAAAACTGCGCGCTATAGTATGCCGTACCATATGGGCTATAGCCCATGGTCCAAAATGATGAGAAACAAGGCTAACTTTTTTTTTCAAAATTTCAAAAAACATGGGCTATAACCCATCGTTTTTGTCATTTCGTCATTTTTTTCAAATCTTCAAAAATGATGAAAAACTGCGCGCTATAGTATGCCGTACGATATGGGCTATAGCCCATGGTCCAAAATGATGAGAAACAAGGCTAACTTTTTTTTTCAAAATTTAAAAAAACATGGGCTAGAACCCATCGTTTTTGTCATTTCGTCATTTTTTTCAAATCTTCAAAAATGATGAAAAACTGCGCGCTATAGTATGCCGTACGATATGGGCTATAGCCCATGGTCCAAAATGATGAGAAACAAGGCTAACTTTTTTTTTCAAAATTTAAAAAAACATGGGCTATAACCCATCGTTTTTGTCATTTCGTCATTTTTTTCAAATCTTCAAAAATGATGAAAAACTGCGCACTATAGTATGCCGTACGATATGGGCTATAGCCCATGGTCCAAAATGATGAGAAACAAGGCTAACTTTTTTTTTCAAAATTTCAAAAACATGGGCTATAACCCATCGTTTTTGTCATTTCGTCATTTTTTTCAAATCTTCAAAAATGATGAAAAACTGCGCGCTATAGTATGCCGTACCATATGGGCTATAGCCCATGGTCCAAAATGATGAGAAACAAGGCTAACTTTTTTTTTCAAAATTTCAAAAAACATGGGCTATAACCCATCGTTTTTGTCATTTCGTCATTTTTTTCAAATCTTCAAAAATGATGAAAAACTGCGCGCTATAGTATGCCGTACGATATGGGCTATAGCCCATGGTCCAAAATGATGAGAAACAAGGCTAACTTTTTTTTTCAAAATTTAAAAAAACATGGGCTATAACCCATCGTTTTTGTCATTTCGTCATTTTTTTCAAATCTTCAAAAATGATGAAAAACTGCGCGCTATAGTATGCCGTACGATATGGGCTATAGCCCATGGTCCAAAATGATGAGAAACAAGGCTAACTTTTTTTTTCAAAATTTAAAAAAACATGGGCTATAACCCATCGTTTTTGTCATTTCGTCATTTTTTTCAAATCTTCAAAAATGATGAAAAACTGCGCACTATAGTATGCCGTACGATATGGGCTATAGCCCATGGTCCAAAATGATGAGAAACAAGGCTAACTTTTTTTTTCAAAATTTCAAAAACATGGGCTATAACCCATCGTTTTTGTCATTTCGTCATTTTTTTCAAATCTTCAAAAATGATGAAAAACTGCGCGCTATAGTATGCCGTACCATATGGGCTATAGCCCATGGTCCAAAATGATGAGAAACAAGGCTAACTTTTTTTTTCAAAATTTCAAAAAACATGGGCTATAACCCATCGTTTTTGTCATTTCGTCATTTTTTTAAAATATTCAAAAATGATGAAAAACTGCGCGCTATAGTATGCCGTACGATATGGGCTATAGCCCATGGTCCAAAATGATGAGAAACAAGGATAACTTTTTTTTTCAAAATTTCAAAAAACATGGGCTATAACCCATCGTTTTTGTCATTTCGTCATTTTTTTTCAAATCTTCAAAAATGATGAAAAACTGCGCGCTATAGTATGCCGTACGATATGGGCTATAGCCCATGGTCCAAAATGATGAGAAACAAGGCTAACTTTTTTTTCCAAAATTTCAAAAAACATGGGCTATAACCCATCGTTTTTGTCATTTCGTCATTTTTTTCAAATCTTCAAAAATGATGAAAAACTGCGCGCTATAGTATGCCGTACGATATGGGCTATAGCCCACCGTCCAAAATGATGAGAAACAAGGCTAACTTTTTTTTTCAAAATTTCAAAAAACATGGGCTATAACCCATCGTTTTTGTCATTTTGTCATTTTTTTCAAATCTTCAAAAATGATGAAAAACTGCGCGCTATAGTATGCCGTACGATATGGGCTATAGCCCATGGTCCAAAATGATGAGAAACAAGGCTAACTTTTTTTTTCAAAATTTCAAAAAACATGGGCTATAACCCATCGTTTTTGTCATTTCGTCATTTTTTTCAAATCTTCAAAAATGATGAAAAACTGCGCGCTATAGTATGCCGTACCATATGGGCTATAGCCCATGGTCCAAAATGATGAGAAACAAGGCTAACTTTTTTTTTCAAAATTTCAAAAAACATGGGCTATAACCCATCGTTTTTGTCATTTCGTCATTTTTTTCAAATCTTCAAAAATGATGAAAAACTGCGCGCTATAGTATGCCGTACGATATGGGCTATATCCCATGGTCCAAAATGATGAGAAACAAGGCTAACTTTTTTTTTCAAAATTTCAAAAAACATGGGCTATAACCCATCGTTTTTGTCATTTCGTCATTTTTTTCAAATCTTCAAAAATGATGAAAAACTGCGCGCTATAGTATGCTGTACGATATGGGCTATAGCCCATGGTCCAAAATGATGAGAAACAAGGCTAACTTTTTTTTTCAAAATTTCAAAAAACATGGGCTATAACCCATCGTTTTTGTCATTTCGTCATTTTTTTCAAATCTTCAAAAATGATGAAAAACTGCGCGCTATAGTATGCCGTACGATATGGGCTATAGCCCATGGTCCAAAATGATGAGAAACAAGGCTAACTTTTTTTTTCAAAATTAAAAAAAACATGGGCTATAACCCATCGTTTTTGTCATTTCGTCATTTTTTTCAAATCTTCAAAAATGATGAAAAACTGCGCGCTATAGTATGCCGTACCATATGGGCTATAGCCCATGGTCCAAAATGATGAGAAACAAGGATAACTTTTTTTTTCAAAATTTCAAAAAACATGGGCTATAACCCATCGTTTTTGTCATTTCGTCATTTTTTTCAAATCTTCAAAAATGATGAAAAACTGCGCGCTATAGTATGCCGTACCATATGGGCTATAGCCCATGGTCCAAAATGATGAGAAACAAGGCTAACTTTTTTTTTCAAAATTTCAAAAAACATGGGCTATAACCCATCGTTTTTGTCATTTCGTCATTTTTTTCAAATCTTCAAAAATGATGAAAAACTGCGCGCTATAGTATGCCGTACGATATGGGCTATAGCCCATGGTCCAAAATGATGAGAAACAAGGCTAACTTTTTTTTTCAAAATTTCAAAAAACATGGGCTATAACCCATCGTTTTTGTCATTTCGTCATTTTTTTCAAATCTTCAAAAATGATGAAAAACTGCGCGCTATAGTATGCCGTACGATATGGGCTATAGCCCATGGTCCAAAATGATGAGAAACAAGGCTAACTTTTTTTTTCAAAATTTAAAAAAACATGGGCTATAACCCATCGTTTTTGTCATTTCGTCATTTTTTTCAAATCTTCAAAAATGATGAAAAACTGCGCACTATAGTATGCCGTACGATATGGGCTATAGCCCATGGTCCAAAATGATGAGAAACAAGGCTAACTTTTTTTTTCAAAATTTCAAAAAACATGGGCTATAACCCATCGTTTTTGTCATTTCGTCATTTTTTTCAAATCTTCAAAAATGATGAAAAACTGCGCGCTATAGTATGCTGTACGATATGGGCTATAGCCCATGGTCCAAAATGATGAGAAACAAGGCTAACTTTTTTTTTCAAAATTTCAAAAAACATGGGCTATAACCCATCGTTTTTGTCATTTCGTCATTTTTTTCAAATCTTCAAAAATGATGAAAAACTGCGCGCTATAGTATGCCGTACAATATGGGCTATAGCCCATGGTCCAAAATGATGAGAAACAAGGATAACTTTTTTTTTCAAAATTTCAAAAAACATGGGCTATAACCCATCGTTTTTGTCATTTCGTCATTTTTTTTCAAATCTTCAAAAATGATGAAAAACTGCGCGCTATAGTATGCCGTACGATATGGGCTATAGCCCATGGTCCAAAATGATGAGAAACAAGGCTAACTTTTTTTTCCAAAATTTCAAAAAACATGGGCTATAACCCATCGTTTTTGTCATTTCGTCATTTTTTTCAAATCTTCAAAAATGATGAAAAACTGCGCGCTATAGTATGCCGTACGATATGGGCTATAGCCCACCGTCCAAAATGATGAGAAACAAGGCTAACTTTTTTTTTCAAAATTTCAAAAAACATGGGCTATAACCCATCGTTTTTGTCATTTTGTCATTTTTTTCAAATCTTCAAAAATGATGAAAAACTGCGCGCTATAGTATGCCGTACGATATGGGCTATAGCCCATGGTCCAAAATGATGAGAAACAAGGCTAACTTTTTTTTTCAAAATTTCAAAAAACATGGGCTATAACCCATCGTTTTTGTCATTTCGTCATTTTTTTCAAATCTTCAAAAATGATGAAAAACTGCGCGCTATAGTATGCCGTACCATATGGGCTATAGCCCATGGTCCAAAATGATGAGAAACAAGGCTAACTTTTTTTTTCAAAATTTCAAAAAACATGGGCTATAACCCATCGTTTTTGTCATTTCGTCATTTTTTTCAAATCTTCAAAAATGATGAAAAACTGCGCGCTATAGTATGCCGTACGATATGGGCTATAGCCCATGGTCCAAAATGATGAGAAACAAGGCTAACTTTTTTTTTCAAAATTTCAAAAAACATGGGCTATAACCCATCGTTTTTGTCATTTCGTCATTTTTTTCAAATCTTCAAAAATGATGAAAAACTGCGCGCTATAGTATGCTGTACGATATGGGCTATAGCCCATGGTCCAAAATGATGAGAAACAAGGCTAACTTTTTTTTTCAAAATTTCAAAAAACATGGGCTATAACCCATCGTTTTTGTCATTTCGTCATTTTTTTCAAATCTTCAAAAATGATGAAAAACTGCGCGCTATAGTATGCCGTACGATATGGGCTATAGCCCATGGTCCAAAATGATGAGAAACAAGGCTAACTTTTTTTTTCAAAATAAAAAAAAACATGGGCTATAACCCATCGTTTTTGTCATTTCGTCATTTTTTTCAAATCTTCAAAAATGATGAAAAACTGCGCGCTATAGTATGCCGTACCATATGGGCTATAGCCCATGGTCCAAAATGATGAGAAACAAGGATAACTTTTTTTTTCAAAATTTCAAAAAACATGGGCTATAACCCATCGTTTTTGTCATTTCGTCATTTTTTTTCAAATCTTCAAAAATGATGAAAAACTGCGCGCTATAGTATGCCGTACGATATGGGCTATAGCCCATGGTCCAAAATGATGAGAAACAAGGCTAACTTTTTTTTTCAAAATTTCAAAAAACATGGGCTATAACCCATCGTTTGTCATTTCGTCATTTTTTTCAAATCTTCAAAAATGATGAAAAACTGCGCGCTATAGTATGCCGTACCATATGGGCTATAGCCCATGGTCCAAAATGATGAGAAACAAGGCTAACTTTTTTTTTCAAAATTTCAAAAAACATGGGCTATAACCCATCGTTTTTGTCATTTCGTCATTTTTTTCAAATCTTCAAAAATGATGAAAAACTGCGCGCTATAGTATGCCGTACGATATGGGCTATAGCCCATGGTCCAAAATGATGAGAAACAAGGCTAACTTTTTTTTTCAAAATTTCAAAAAACATGGGCTATAACCCATCGTTTTTGTCATTTCGTCATTTTTTTCAAATCTTCAAAAATGATGAAAAACTGCGCGCTATAGTATGCCGTACGATATGGGCTATATAGCCCATGGTCCAAAATGATGAGAAACAAGGCTAACTTTTTTTTTCAAAATTTAAAAAAACATGGGCTATAACCCATCGTTTTTGTCATTTCGTCATTTTTTTCAAATCTTCAAAAATGATGAAAAACTGCGCACTATAGTATGCCGTACGATATGGGCTATAGCCCATGGTCCAAAATGATGAGAAACAAGGCTAACTTTTTTTTTCAAAATTTCAAAGAACATGGGCTATAACCCATCGTTTTTGTCATTTCGTCATTTTTTTCAAATCTTCAAAAATGATGAAAAACTGCGCGCTATAGTATGCCGTACCATATGGGCTATAGCCCATGGTCCAAAATGATGAGAAACAAGGCTAACTTTTTTTTTCAAAATTTCAAAAAACATGGGCTATAACCCATCGTTTTTGTCATTTCGTCATTTTTTTCAAATATTCAAAAATGATGAAAAACTGCGCGCTATAGTATGCCGTACGATATGGGCTATAGCCCATGGTCCAAAATGATGAGAAACAAGGATAACTTTTTTTTTCAAAATTTCAAAAAACATGGGCTATAACCCATCGTTTTTGTCATTTCGTCATTTTTTTTCAAATCTTCAAAAATGATGAAAAACTGCGCGCTATAGTATGCCGTACGATATGGGCTATAGCCCATGGTCCAAAATGATGAGAAACAAGGCTAACTTTTTTTTCCAAAATTTCAAAAAACATGGGCTATAACCCATCGTTTTTGTCATTTCGTCATTTTTTTCAAATCTTCAAAAATGATGAAAAACTGCGCGCTATAGTATGCCGTACGATATGGGCTATAGCCCACCGTCCAAAATGATGAGAAACAAGGCTAACTTTTTTTTTCAAAATTTCAAAAAACATGGGCTATAACCCATCGTTTTTGTCATTTTGTCATTTTTTTCAAATCTTCAAAAATGATGAAAAACTGCGCGCTATAGTATGCCGTACGATATGGGCTATAGCCCATGGTCCAAAATGATGAGAAACAAGGCTAACTTTTTTTTTCAAAATTTCAAAAAACATGGGCTATAACCCATCGTTTTTGTCATTTCGTCATTTTTTTCAAATCTTCAAAAATGATGAAAAACTGCGCGCTATAGTATGCCGTACCATATGGGCTATAGCCCATGGTCCAAAATGATGAGAAACAAGGCTAACTTTTTTTTTCAAAATTTCAAAAAACATGGGCTATAACCCATCGTTTTTGTCATTTCGTCATTTTTTTCAAATCTTCAAAAATGATGAAAAACTGCGCGCTATAGTATGCCGTACGATATGGGCTATAGCCCATGGTCCAAAATGATGAGAAACAAGGCTAACTTTTTTTTTCAAAATTTCAAAAAACATGGGCTATAACCCATCGTTTTTGTCATTTCGTCATTTTTTTCAAATCTTCAAAAATGATGAAAAACTGCACGCTATAGTATGCTGTACGATATGGGCTATAGCCCATGGTCCAAAATGATGAGAAACAAGGCTAACTTTTTTTTTCAAAATTTCAAAAAACATGGGCTATAACCCATCGTTTTTGTCATTTCGTCATTTTTTTCAAATCTTCAAAAATGATGAAAAACTGCGCGCTATAGTATGCCGTACGATATGGGCTATAGCCCATGGTCCAAAATGATGAGAAACAAGGCTAACTTTTTTTTTCAAAATTAAAAAAAACATGGGCTATAACCCATCGTTTTTGTCATTTCGTCATTTTTTTCAAATCTTCAAAAATGATGAAAAACTGCGCGCTATAGTATGCCGTACCATATGGGCTATAGCCCATGGTCCAAAATGATGAGAAACAAGGATAACTTTTTTTTTCAAAATTTCAAAAAACATGGGCTATAACCCATCGTTTTTGTCATTTCGTCATTTTTTTTCAAATCTTCAAAAATGATGAAAAACTGCGCGCTATAGTATGCCGTACGATATGGGCTATAGCCCATGGTCCAAAATGATGAGAAACAAGGCTAACTTTTTTTTTCAAAATTTCAAAAAACATGGGCTATAACCCATCGTTTGTCATTTCGTCATTTTTTTCAAATCTTCAAAAATGATGAAAAACTGCGCGCTATAGTATGCCGTACCATATGGGCTATAGCCCATGGTCCAAAATGATGAGAAACAAGGCTAACTTTTTTTTTCAAAATTTCAAAAAACATGGGCTATAACCCATCGTTTTTGTCATTTCGTCATTTTTTTCAAATCTTCAAAAATGATGAAAAACTGCGCGCTATAGTATGCCGTACGATATGGGCTATAGCCCATGGTCCAAAATGATGAGAAACAAGGCTAACTTTTTTTTTCAAAATTTCAAAAAACATGGGCTATAACCCATCGTTTTTGTCATTTCGTCATTTTTTTCAAATCTTCAAAAATGATGAAAGACTGCGCGCTATAGTATGCCGTACGATATGGGCTATAGCCCATGGTCCAAAATGATGAGAAACAAGGCTAACTTTTTTTTTTCAAAATTTCAAAAAACATGGGCTATAACCCATCGTTTTTGTCATTTCGTCATTTTTTTCAAATCTTCAAAAATGATGAAAAACTGCACGCTATAGTATGCCGTACGATATGGGCTATAGCCCACCGTCCAAAATGATGAGAAACAAGGCTAACTTTTTTTTTCAAAATTTCTAAAAACATGGGCTATAACCCATCGTTTTTGTCATTTCGTCATTTTTTTCAAATCTTCAAAAATGATGAAAAACTGCGCGCTATAGTATGCCGTACGATATGGGCTATAGCCCATGGTCCAAAATGATGAGAAACAAGGCTAACTTTTTTTTCCAAAATTTCAAAAAACATGGGCTATAACCCATCGTTTTTGTCATTTCGTCATTTTTTTTAAATCTTCAAAAATGATGAAAAACTGCGCGCTATAGTATGCCGTACGATATGGGCTATAGCCCATGGTCCAAAATGATGAGAAACAAGGCTAACTTTTTTTTTCAAAATTTCAAAAAACATGGGCTATAACCCATCGTTTTTGTCATTTCGTCATTTTTTTCAAATCTTCAAAAATGATGAAAGACTGCGCGCTATAGTATGCCGTACGATATGGGCTATAGCCCATGGTCCAAAATGATGAGAAACAAGGCTAACTTTTTTTTTTCAAATTTTCAAAAAACATGGGCTATAACCCATCGTTTTTGTCATTTCGTCATTTTTTTCAAATCTTCAAAAATGATGAAAAACTGCGCGCTATAGTATGCCGTACGATATGGGCTATAGCCCACCGTCCAAAATGATGAGAAACAAGGCTAACTTTTTTTTTCAAAATTTCTAAAAACATGGGCTATAACCCATCGTTTTTGTCATTTCGTCATTTTTTTCAAATCTTCAAAAATGATGAAAAACTGCGCGCTATAGTATGCCGTACGATATGGGCTATAGCCCATGGTCCAAAATGATGAGAAACAAGGCTAACTTTTTTTTCCAAAATTTCAAAAAACATGGGCTATAACCCATCGTTTTTGTCATTTCGTCATTTTTTTCAAATCTTCAAAAATGATGAAAAACTGCACGCTATAGTATGCCGTACGATATGGGCTATAGCCCATGGTCCAAAATGATGAGAAACAAGGCTAACTTTTTTTTTCAAAATTTCAAAAAACATGGGCTATAACCCATCGTTTTTTCCGCAATTTTCCGCAATTCCTCCGCAATCTTTCCGCAATACTCTGCAATTTAAAAAAAAAACTAAAAAAACGGCGGTATTCCTCAGGTACACGTTCATATATCTTCAGTACTGCAGCCTTAACTTTTCCATAGTCAGTGCTGTCTTCTGCAGACATTGAGGCAAATGCCTCCTGCGCACGTCCAGTTAAGACACATTGTAGAAGGACAGTGCAATCTGAATTGTTCCAGCCTCTCGCATCAGCAACACGCTCAAACAAGGTGAAAAACACCTCAACCTCCTGCTCATCAAACTTGGGAACCAGACGTAGGCTATTTACAATGTCAGTAGGCCCAGTTTGACCCACAGCAGACTCTTGCTTCAGTCTCTCATTCTCTATGTCCAGTTTAGCCATTTCAACTTTGTGTCTCAACCTCTCCATCTCCAAATCCTTTTCCTTTAATTTTATCTGTAAGTCAGCATCACTCTCCTTCAACTTCAACTGCCAGGTTAACTGTAAGGTTAACAACTCCTTCTGCTCTTCGAAGTTTAGCCCAGTGGCCCCCGCGGGCATCGAGACTGCGGCTACAGTGGACTGAGGTGCAGTCAAAACATCCATATCATATAGACATGCTTTAACAATAGCTTTTATATCCGTTTTTAGTCTTTGATCACTCACATCAATGTTATAATGTTCAGCTATTTTTATCAGCTGATCTCTATTGAAGGTATTTAACCCTTCCTCTGACGGAGCATCCACAAATGCCTTAACCTCTGCCATGACAAAAAAAACAACAAAACAAAAAACCCAGGAACCAGGACAGAGTATTGGCCATCCAAATGGATTCTCAAGACAGTAAATTGAGCCTCCCCTCTTACCTGCCTATCCAAAACTTCCCTTACACTGCACACTAGTCTTCAAGGGATACTTGGGCGGGTATTTATGCACTGTAAACGCTAGCGTGGAAAAGGCGACCAGCAAGCTGGCAACCCCCCCAAGACTAGAGATGTGCCCCCGAGCATATAGCTCTAACCACTTTCTCCCCACACTACTTTTTAGAATGCTCACGAGTCCCAAGGGGAAACGCGCTTTACCTATAGGGTTAGCTCAAAATACTGCTAGAGATTAACAAAGGCCAATACTTACCCCAGTGCAAGCTTTGTCCATCCTGTGACTGACTAGTAACAAAACAAAAAAACTCTCAAAATCCCATTGCCGTTTCCCAATTTAGCGCCAACGAACTACTGCGCTCTTTAACCAAAATTTATTTTTTTTAACCACCAACTACAGGTAACTGTTTGAACGAGCCCCCATTTGTTAAGGCCCGGCTCGCAGACCATAACAAAGAAGGGAAACAAGCATGGGATAAATGTAAAAATGTAATTTATTAAATAGAATAATTAAGTTTAAAGTAGAACGAACAAATGTTTCCAACAAAAACTTGGCAGGGAAACTGAACTGCCACCACAAACTGAGAACTGAACAGTCAAACAAACAATATGCTCTGTGTGGCCATGCTCGGGTGTGGCCCAGGTGGAAGAGAAAGAACCACTGGCAAGGTGGCTCTTTTATAGTGATTGGAGGTACTGGCCAGCTGCCTCCAATCCTTGATTGCCACAACTCCCCAACCAGGTCCCATCACACAGGCCGCAGTCACTACCAGACAAGAGAAAAGCATCAGACAAGACAGCTCCCAATGCATTTCTAATGGGAGTCACTTGGTTTCATCAGACAAACGTGTAACAATCGCCCCCTTGTATCTTAAGGCAAATTATTACTAAGGAAAATAAACAACGGATTCGTAGGGATATAGTTCACTTATTTATATAGAGATGCTGCAAACTTATGTTGTCAAACAAACAGTGTAACCGAAAACCAAACACAGTGCATCTGTCCCTGTCGCTATCCCTATGACATCAAAGAATATACAGGCAGACAAACCGAAATCATACAAACAATTCTTTCAACCCACCCCGCCCCAAACAAGTCCCGACGCTCGCTGTCGCGTCCTGCGCCACACTGTTTACACAAACAAAACAATCCAATCCCCGTTCAAAGTCAAGTGCGCGCGACCGCACTAAGAGATAAATGAATAAATAAATAAAGTCCGCGCTCGTCCTCTTCTTTAATTGACCGCGGCCCGCCCGCGATAGTCCTTAGCAATCCTTACTCCTTATCCAAAGAAAAGAGCTCCTCGCTCCGAATGAATAAACAAAACAAATGGGGTACCCCTTATAGTAAATAAATAGATCCAACAGAAAGCCCTCGGCTCGATCTCACCGGCATGCAGGTACAGGTTGTTCAACTCCAGTGGCAGAAAACCTTCGACCGGCTTCCAGTCCAAACGCCGACTCTCCGACGGCGGCAGCAATTAAGCGATGACTTAATTCCCCGACGGTCCTGTTGCTAGTAAGGGCTGCAGATAGCGTGATCAAACTTGATACTTGGATTTGACTGCTACCTGGCGCTCCTCATCCCCCGTGTAGGCCTACACTGTCTTTGTGATTCCCCCTGTTCCCCGTGTGTCACTTCCTCCTGAAGTAACCTTGGGTGACGACACCAGTGGCGTGTCAATCACCCATGTGTCAGACCTGTTACCTTTTCCTCATGAATAGGAAATATTATCATCACATTCATTTCACATGTAATATTTCTCCTTAAATAAATAACACGTACAGAACAACAAAGTAGAACGACATAAATAATGTGCTTTTGTCACAGAATTACAGTACATTTCAAGCACAAACTCAATACAAAGACTGTTAACTGTGAGTGGACGACCCAATTAAGCATTACACTTGTTTACAACAGGGTCCACATTGTTCAATTCATCAAAATATTTAGAGACGTACAAATAGACACATCTATGTAGTTAAAAACAGAACAGGAATTCATGATATAGGAAGCAAAAAGGGAAAAGATACTATACTACTATATAAACGTCGAAATACAAAGGGACATTATGCTCTTTGTGCAAACATAGGCTTGTACATTAACAAACATAGGCCTAACTAGTAGGCTCTTCACCCTGGTAGCGCTCCCGTAGACTTCTCTCCTCTCGGCTGATCTCATTGTCTCTCTCTGCAAGGATTTTCTCCTGTGTTTCCCTGATCTTCCTCTCTTTCCGTGGGTACAGGCCAGGGCCGTGTGGTACTGGTAATGGCCGCCTCCATTTAGAGCCACCATGGGTCTGGACTTTTGACAGTAGGACTTCCACCTGCCTTTGGGTCTTCTGCATTCTTGTTGTTGAAGACGTGAAACCCACCGCTGCACTTGCGTATGAAGTTGCGGAGGGCATTGAAGTGTTTATTAACAGCTTGCAGAACTATTTCAAGCACAACTCAATACAAACTGTGAGTGGACGACCAATAAAGCACTAGACTTGTTTACCTTGTTCACTTCATAACATTTAGAGACAAATATACACTTCTAGAGAGAGAGAGAGAGAGAGCAGGTGAAACTACATGTTTAAAGTAGTTTGTCATGGACAGACTGGGAAACCGACGTTTTGCTGCCATCTAGTGTTCACCAGCAGACACTGCATGTGTCTGAAGATTATTATGGATCTGCAGCAGTTCGTGACAAACCTTTTCATCCTGCTACCCTAATAGACAGGGGGTACATGAGCACATGGCCGTTCATTCGTGCTCTATCTCCGACCAAACCACACTTCCACCACACATCTCTCTATGCAAAATAAAACCTGCACACTCCCACAAAACATATAGACTACATTGCATTCGCCAAAAATGTCTTATTTACTGTTTAAATATTACTTTTCTGACCTAATAGACAGGGGGTACATGAGCACATGGGCGTTCATTCGTGCTCTATCTCCGACCAAACCACACTTCCACCACACATCTCTCTATGCAAAATAAAACCTGCACACTCCCACAAAACATATACCGGTAGACTACATTGCATTCGCCAAAAATGTCTTATTTACTGTTTAAATATTACTTTTCTGACCTAATAGACAGGGGGTACATGAGCACATGGCTATAGCCTATATGGTATGGCATACTATAGCGCGCCGTTTTTCATCATTTTTGAGGATTTGAAAAAAATGAAAAAAAAATCAAAAAACATGGGCTATAACCCATCGTTTTTTTTTAAACACTCCGCAATTTGCTAATGCCAAAGTTTGTGCTATTGCCATAGAGAATGCATTGGGCGTTTAAGTTAAATAACTCAGAAACTACAAAACATTTCAAAGTGGGGGGAAAGGGGGGAAAAATAGCCTACAATTGTACTTCAGTACAGTAAATGTAAGCCTACTCAGTGCTTGAATAGTCTAGTAAAGCAAAAATACCTAATAATTGTACTTAAACTTACTTTGCACCATTGATTATGGCTGCTTGGCTGGGAACAACAACCAACAGAGGGCAGTATAGCATATTTTATTCAAACAAATGAGAAGCTTTGAGTGTTTTGGTTTTCTAAGTACAGGAGAGGAAGATTTACAGTCCAAATAGAGGATTGCAGGTGGATTTGTGGAAGGTCTGCTTGGGTCACAATGTCTGATTAATTTCGAAAGATAATTCAAACTTAATGCTTAATAATTTGAAAAACACGTCAATGAAATGTATTGATACAAAGGTTAAATAAAACCAATTAAAACAAAAGGACTGATGGTAAATATTTCCTTTTTATTTATCTGGCAAAATAATGAAAAGGGAAGCATTTGGAAACATCCTCAAAGTTAACAGTCAGGAAATACAAAAATATAGATAAAGCAATTCTAACTGCTGATTGGATTTCTCTCCTCTCCAAATTAAAAAAAAAAGAAAAGAAAAAAGCTATGTTTCTTTGGATCAACATAATATATGGACTGTATACGTATCAGACATATTTTACACAGGATGTACACATTCATGTCCAAATCATGCAACCACTGACACTCCAACATGAATCACCTGATGATCCAGCATTGTCCTTCCATCAGTTGGCAACTCAAACCTCTCCTACTATTCATTTGTCACATGACATAATTCTCTCATAATGCACACATAAACACCCCCCCCCCCCCCCCCACCCATTCCCTCCCTTATCCTCTGACCCTCCAGTCTATCTCTGGTGAAAATGATCACAGCAATTCCTCCTCGCGGTGCGTTAGGAAGCCTGGAGACCGACAGCATTTTAACTCAGAATGCTCATGGCTCATGTACGCATTTTCCAGCCTAGCACGGCGCTTAGGTGCAGTTGATAGAGAAGCCCTGAATTGATATGCATTAGGCCATGGACCCCATTTGAAAATATTTTGTGGCAGGGACACTCATAACATAAGATTTTCACTGTTATATTAGATTTAGTACAGAATTCTACAACCGTCTATGCTGTAGGTGGGAGATACAATAACAGTGGAGAGACCAAAATCTATTGATCTGAATAGTCATTTATATAGATTCTCTGAGTCATTAGGCTAACTACTAGCTGGTGAAATAATTGTGAAATTAAACTTTTCCTCGTACTGGGGAGACCCTGGAACCCCCTGAATGACCCCAGGGGGTCTCCAGACCCCAGTTTCAGAACCACTGCCCTAAGTACAGCGCAAGGCTGTGACACGGTTGGTCTCCAGGCTGCTCGTCTCTGCCCTGGATCACTCATCCTCCAACAACGCTGCACGCTTGGATGGCGGCACAAGGTGTTCAGGCAGCTTGGCAGGAAGCTCATGACCTTCCAGCTTAACTTTGATCAGATGGTTAGCCAGGGCAAACTCCTCATCATCGAGGAAGCCGTCTTTATCCACGTCAGCCAGCTTCCAGATCTTCCCTAGGACTGTGTTGGGGAGCTTGGACTTCACCATCTCCTTCTTGGCCGCAGCACCTGACACTTTACCATTAATGGGAGAGAGAGTGTAGAAGATCTCATCGTATGTGGGCTTGTCACGGCCCACCACCCACTCCATCTCGTCAATACCCTCGCTGGCCCCCTCGCCATATCCGTGACCGAAGGGCCCGCTCATGGTCCCCGCGAAGGCTCCACCCTGGACTGACTGGCTGGGCATAGCTGCCTCCTCCTGGCGAACCAAGGACATAAGGCGGGCAATGTCATTGGCCAGCATGTCCTCCACGGCTTCCAGCAGCTTGGGCTTCAGCGGTGGGAACTTGGAGAAGTCCTGGCCGTTCAGCAGCTCCTAAAATGAGGGAAAGGGAAGGGAGCGTTTGAGGTAAAAACAGGAATTGGTGATGGAAATAGATCTGTCTTGCCTGGCTACCAAGGGGGAGTAAGTGCACAAGGAGCAGGATTTCCTGACACCAGGAAAAATAAATCTCATGTCCATCCTGCCCTGGAGGGGGGCAAGGGGAGGAAGAAGAGGGCAGAAAGGGGAGCAAGTGTAAAGGTTGAAGTTCATTTTGACTGCAAAACGATCTATTTCACAACACCACTCCCTTTAGTTTACTTAAAACCCCTGCAACTTGTTTCAATTTCCTCTCACCTGCATCTTGTTGATGTTGGGGAAGTCTCCAGGTGAGATCTGGTGTTCCTTTTCAATCTTCAGGTAGATTTCACCCAGGTTGGAGATGAGCTCCTTCTTCTTGGTATCCTTCCCAAACACACTGGGCATCTCTTTCTTCAGGGAGGTGATGATATAGGCTTGCACCTGGACAGCACAAACAATATAGTCTGACACTTTCTCATTGATACATTCACACAGAAATAAACAAGACGGGGTCTAATAACAGCATGGCTGTTCTCAAAATGTGTAACTCAAGACTTCTTCTAGACTACTTCTTCCAGTTTATGACTTCAGAAATCTCAGAAGGTATTTAATTTATGACGTATAGATCCATATTTGTGGATCAGAGTTACACCCGGGACAGACGGACTCAAACAGAGATTCTGCAACTTTTACATAATATATAGAGAAGAAGAGAACCACATTGTAAGATTCCCATGTTACTAAAACAAACGTAAAATTCACTTCGCTAATTTAGAAACATAATCTAGGGATTTTTCTGGGGATGTCTTAACCCATTGACGCCTGGTGCAACGTATACGTTGTTCTACCCTTGATGCCGGCCGTGCTCTCTGTGTCTCATCAGCTATTGCTATACATGTAGCAACATAACTATTTAAAAAAAAAATCATCAGAATTTGAAGGTTTTCAGAAACCTTAGGTCAGGCCCTAGAAGGCGTTCCCAGATTCGGCCTCAGGCATCAATGGGTTAAGGAATTGGCCAAGAAAGGAGTGAATGTCATTCAATCATCAATTAGTTTGAGGCATTTAATTAGCCGTGTATCTTCTGTCTCGTCTGTCTGGACATAATCTCACAAACTCCTGGACAGATCAGCACTAAATTGAGTTAGCACACTGTCACTAGATTAACATAGAATCCTACTTTTTGGTCCACTGCTATACTTTGTGAAATATTTAACCATTTTTAGATCAAAGTAAATGGGTGTCAATCTGGACATGGATAGACTCTTTCAGAGCCTAGCTATCTATAAGGAAGTGAAACCTTTCCCAAAAAGTAAGTTATGCATCACAGACTTAGATCCACATCTACGTCATAGTCATAGTTCAAGATCCACATGAAGCCACGTCGTTGTGGTCCAGTTTAATTTTTAACCCATTCTGACCTGAGATCAGATTCATACGAGGTTTCCACTGGACACACACTGGTCTGATGAACCCATTCTGACCTGAGATCAGATTCTAAAAATGTCAGTCGTTCTTCGATTTTTCAAAAATAGCAGACCTACAAGCTCGTAGCGCGCCACTCGGTGGCGCGCTATGAGCTTGTAGATCTGCTATTTTTCAATAGCTAAAGCATAACATGATGCCGACACCAAAACGGGTTCCCGGTCAGAATGGGTTAAGTTGTATTTTTGGGGGGGATTTTATGCTTTATTACAGACCGCTACAGTGAGAGAGATAGAAAAGGCAAGGGAGAGAGGGCTGAGGACATGCAGTGAAGTGACTCAGGGCGGATTCAACACAGGGGTTAGCTGCGAGGAGGACTAACCTTGGCGAGGCGCGCCCGTTTAATGAGGTCATTAAGCTTGCGAAGTGCTGCATTGCGTGGTAGGGATTGGATGTCCAGAAACAGGTCTTGCTCCTCTGCTTCAAACAACTTCCTGTTGTCAGGGACCAATAGCGGCTGGGCCCAGAATGAGCCAATATACACACGTACCACCTGGAATTAAGAGTGACGGTTAGTTAGATTACTCCCATACTGTCTATCAAGTGGTCGTTCACAGTCAACACCCCCCCAGGGGAAGGAAATTCTTTACATGGGTCTCAGGCATGTTGACGCCACAGTCCAGGCGAGGCATTATGTATTGTAAATGGCCACGAGATTACTTACGTCAGTTACGTGCACCAAAAAAAGACGCTCAGGATGTCAAGAGATGTACACAGGATGGTCAGGTTGACAATAAATCAACGCAGAATGATAACAAGCACTTTTATGCACACTGTGCTTGTGTAGAGTGGGTGTGTGCAGTACATTGCTATTCCAATGTCAGTGAATAATTATCCAGAACGTCCAAAGGTTACAGTCTGGGTTTGGTTTATGATTATCACCATAGTCCAAACATTAACCAAACAAATCATAAGACATGGCAGGCCACATGATTTCACATGATCTATATAAATTAATGTGGTATTAAAAGCTGTAACACTGCCACTTTCATTGTCCACAATCTCCACATACAGTATGGGCGATTTACAAATGTCCTATACTTGAACACATGTCACATCGAAAATCTGGTCCAGGACGACCCCTCTTATTACCGTAGATTGCATACCGTCTTCTTTTATCACTGTGCCCTTGAGCAGGTCATATGCACTAAAAAGCTCCTTCTTAGAATGAACAGACTGCTGACAATGCCCTGTCACACCTCCGGTGACCTCACCAACCATGTGCAAATTGTTAAGTGAATATATAACAAACTATTCCGACAACTGATTTCTAAAAGGCACAAGCTTGTATTCATGGTAGAGAATTGACACCAGTTCAATACCGGTCAATGTGGAGGTTACATTACATACTGTGTATCCTTTCCAAGCTAACTTTATCACTGTTGTGCAATCATCGTTGTTTTGTGAAAATGAATACAGTAGGAGAAATTTTACTGTCATTGTGTTTAGTCAACAATACTACCCAAACCTTGCTGTAAGAGAAAATGAAGGATGAAAAATATAAAACTACTGATGTTTTCCGTTCTTGAAGATTGAAAACGTGCAGTTCTCCATTTGTGTGTGTGAAAAAAGATAAAATGTCATGGTTTCCCTTTAACACAATCTGGAACCCCTTTTGGTGTTTTACCCCCTCAGGCCAGGAACCCATTTTGGGGTTCTGTACAGTATGTACAGACAGTATTCAAAAATCTAAAAATGTTGATGCTGCTATATAAATATTTGACATTTCTCAGAAAACTTTTTAACCCAAGAGCTGTGCCTACCTCAGGCGTGTTGATGATTTTTCCCAGGGACCACATCAGTGCGCCATAGACCCTCATCAGCTGCTGTGTGCTGATCTGGTCGGCCTTATTGAGTACCACGCGCATCTTGTCTTCATGGTTCTTCAAGGCTCGAATGACCTCAGAGAACTCGTCAGAGATGTCCAGCTTGTGAGCATCAAACAGGAGGATGATGCGGTCTACGCGCTCAGCGAACCACTCCAACACAGCAGCAAAGTCATAACCTAGAGGGGGGAAGGGGGCACAATTAGTGTTTTCTACCCCAATAGCCGAACATGGAACGTAGAGCATGGCGCTGATTCACTGTCATCACTGCAACTGGCATTGGTTAGGAATGTATTCATTGTGAAACGGTTGGTTGTACAATTTCTACATAAATCAAGCTCTGCTGCGGCTTACTTTAGACCAGGGGTTTTCAACAGGTGGTCCGTGGACCACTGGTGGTCCGTGGAGGTATTGCATGTGGTCCCCGACCACGCATTTAGTAATGTAGCAAAGTGAAGATTTTGTATTTTCTTCCACGGAACAGTGCACTAAACATCTGTGCACTCACTGTTCCGTGGAAGTGCGTCAATGTTATCAGAATTACTGGGAAGTCTGAGGTTAAGAAATATTCCACAGAAAAGGCAGTTAGAATCTCAAGATATATATATATATATATATATATATATATATATATATATATATATATATATATACAGTGCATATATATATATATATATATATATATGCACTGTTCCGTGGAAGAAAATACAAAATCTTCACTTTGCTACATTACTAAATGCATGGTCAGGGACCACATGCAATACCTCCACGGACCACCTGTTGAAAACCCCTGCATTACAACACAACAGTGGACCCCAGGTTGATCCTTAGTCAAGGTGGTGGTCCCTGGTTCACAATCAGTTGAAAACCCCTGCTTTAGACCCATTTAACTTCTGTATTTGGAGTTTAAAAATGTAATTGTTGAAGTCAGTTCACTTAAAGGACAACTTTAGTTTTTTTCAACCAAGGTTCATGTTTTAGGTTGTTATTAGAGAAAGTAAAAGATGAGTGTTCATTTCTTTTCATTTGCAGCTTTCTTTCGTTTTAGGGATTTTAGCTGTTTTTGACAGGGGCATTCGAGCACAGGGCTAAATATGTATTTCTTTACAACATTTTATAGCGATTTTTTTTTTTATTATTTACTATAGTCCTACTAGACCCCAAGAAATCTGGCCACAGAAGATCACAGGATCTACTGAATGTGAAGGTAGCCTACTGGTGGGAAGCCACACTGTGTCATAGGCTCAACATGCCAGTTTGACACATTCAGTAGATCCCGTGATCTTTTGTGGCCACATGTAATTTCTTGGGGTCTAGTAGGACTATAGTAAAGAATAAAAAAATAAATCGCTATACATTTTTGTAAAGAAATACATATTTAGCCCTGTGCTCGAATGCCCCCGCCCCCCTGTCAAAAACAGCTAGAATCCCAAAAACGAAAGAAAGCAGCAAATGAAAAAACAATTACCACCTTTTACTTTCTCGAATAACAACCTAAAACATGAACTTTAATTGAAAAAAACTAAAGTTGTCCTTTAAGGTTAACTGGCTTAGATTAAGATTCATGATTAAGATTATATTAAGATTAATTGGTTTAAGTGAAAAGAAATGAAGGGTAGAAATGGAGGACATAGGAATTTGAATGAGAGATGGAAGAGATTTCACTACAAAATGCTTGTTTAGAGAGGACTGAAAAGCTATCAGTGATAGCTATCAGATCCTTTGTAATGCACCTGTCACCACAAGTGCATTACAACAGGAGATGACACACCCATGCTGCATGAGGTGTTCTACAAACATCGCTAACCTATTCAAATTCTGAAGGAAGAATTGAAACAGTGAGAAAATGACAACATATTTTAACATGCCTCTCTCCCCAACCCGGGAGTTGGGGAGAGAGGGATAGAATTATGGTTTTGATTAGTGTCTGTATCATCTGATCTGAGAAGAATGCTATTGGTCTAAATATCTAAGCTGCCATACAATCAGTGCCAAATCTGCTGCACACGCATTCCAACAGATTGAGCCTTTGTCTGTGCCTGTGAGAAAGAGGAGGTAGAAAAAGAGGAAGGTGGGAGAGGGTCCAAAGTGAAAATGAAACCAAGTGAGTAGTAGCAAGATGAAGAATCAAGTCTTAATGAAAGAGAAACCTGTGCAGGAGTAATACAGTAACAATCCCGAGAGAGAGAGAGAGAGAGAGAGAGAGAGAGAGAGAGAGAGAGAGAGAGAGAGAGAGAGAGAGAGAGATGTTATGGGGATAAAAGTGGGATTTTAAAGTCCAACATTCCTGTGGGACACAGCTGAGGACATTCCCTGCTTGTCCAATGGCTGCTTTCAACACACATCCCTGTGCGGGCAGACAATGACAGCTGCTCCTCTCTCCCTACAGTGTGGTATCTCCCCACCCTGGCCCCTGCTTTACTAAAGACTACATTGACAACTGCTAGCACACGAGCGTGTGAGCCAGGAATGTGCCCGTAGAACTTTTTCATCTGACCGATCCAAATACATGACCATTAGAAATTGGCTGCCACTTAGTGCTGATCCTCTCAATTATATATTTGTGAACAGCCTACACCGAACAATACAACCCATTGTCACTGTGGTAATAGAAATAAGTCTCAACGTCCTTTTATCAGTGGAAAAAGGTGTGGCAACAGCCAGGCATCATATTCTCCAAGTGGTGTAATTCTCTTACTCATGCCATTACCATGTTCTAGTCTGATATCAGCCTCATGCCAGCACATTCCTTGTACATGCACACACGAGCCCGTCATACATCAGCTGAACAATCCAGACAGCCCTGTTTATAGTAGACATAAGGTACAGTATATCTGTGGAGTCCAGTACTGTATCTGTGTTTACACAGAAACACAGACCAATAGCGATGAAGATAGTGTGTGCGTGTTACGTGCATGAAACAGGAAGAGTGAGAGAACCTGTGTGTACTGCATAGATGAGTGACTCCAAAAGTATACATGTACAGTATCCATCTACTGTATATATTGTGTGCGTGTGTGTGTGTGTGTGTGTGTGTGTGTGTGTGTGTGTGTGTGTGTCTGTCGGTAGATGACAGAGTGGAGACTGTGTAAGTGTGTTAATATTGGAGAGAGTATGTATCAATAGAACCATAATTGTCTAAGGTATGTGGTATTCTCTGGCATCAAATTACTTCTCTTCCTACTGAGCCTCAAAGTCTGGAAAGGGTCACCTCAGCGTACACAAGACACTGCAGACTCACACACTTCCTTTTGTGGCTTATCAGAAGCCACTTATACATGCTGTCGCTTGTCTGTTTACAGTCGCTTCTTTGGCATTTCAGGGTCTAAGCCAGATATCCCTCATGCACTTTCTCTTGTCCACATCCCTGCCTGCTATGTCCTTTGCATTCTCCTTCACCTTATAATTCAGTCTCTCTGACGCTTATGAGAAATTGGAGTCCATAAAGAGCGTATCGACTGACTATGTCAGACCACTGTTCTTGGCTACATTTCTCTGTATTACTCAGCTTAACCTCCCCAAAGTAGAAAGAACACAGTCGCCCCCGGGGGTACAGCGGGAGGAATTACTCAGGCTGGTATTCCTAAACGTAACCCAAGTAAACTATGCTTAAACGGTTAACTAACCTTATTCCTAACCTTAACCTCAGTAAAACAGTGCCAAAGGCTAACCCAATTCCTAAACCCAACCCCAGTATAACTATGCCTAACACTAAACTTATTTCTAACCTTATTCTCAGTCAAAACAGAACCGCTGCACTGAGCGGTCAGCGCAAGGTCGGCGGAAAAAAACGAGGGCGAGTGTGTTTTGAGGCGAGCATTCAGGAAAGAGCAGGTACAAAAAGCATGAGTCTGTTACTTCCTCTGATACCTTCTCTTGCCATTCGGAAAACTCTGCAACATAAAGGGGGGATGGGAAATGTATTCCTGGTTGAAAGAAGGGGTCTGGCAGAGAAAGATGACAAGCTATCACATGTCCTGAAAAAACCCAGGATGTGGCAGTTATGCAGTCAGCAGCACACTGAATGGCAGAGGCCCTGAAGTGACACTTAAGTGACCCTGGAAGTGAAGGAATCGTTTCAGTGAATAAATGATTCTCTCTGGAATCATTTATTTCCTGACAATACCAGAAAGACAAAAATAGAGGGAAAGGTACTGAGGGGGGGGGGGGGGAAATATATGAGGGAAAGAGGTGTGTGTGTGACCCAAGAGGACGGATTATGCTGACAACATAGCAGAGAAGTGAAAATTGCAAAACAAAAGAGAAGACAAGGAGGAAGGGGGGAGAGGGCGTAAAAACAAGAATATGTAGATTGTATTTACATAGTGGAACATGTTTACTCTGGGCCTCCCTGTACGTTTGACTGAAAGGCATGGGATCAGGTGTGTGCAGATTCTTGAGAAGTAGGTACCGGTATATACAAATACTAAGGAAAGGTTGCGTGTGTGGCATGTGTACCAGTGTGTGAGAGAAAGAGTGAGAGTTGGCGTGCGTGTGTTATAAATACCTCTGCTGATCCTCTGTTTCTCCCCTGAAAGAATTCCAGGAGTATCGATGATACTGATGCTCTCCAGGACTGCATTAGGCATCTGGGCACACATGAACCTGGTGGGGAGGGGAAAGGGAGACAGAACCGGTCAGGTGAGAATGTTGATACACAAGCTTGTCATTAAACAGACCTGCCCGCATCTCACTGATGGTTGGCTTGCAGTGGAACGAATGACGGCACTGGAAAAGACAACTGGAACACAAAGGGCGCTGCCTGGCTTCCTGTGAGATTCAGTCCCGCGTGAGTTGTGGAAATGGGGTTTCCCGTTGAAACTCCACGGGGGGTGGGGGGCTGTGCATGAACTGAATTAACACTCAACCTTGTACGCCTGTTGTACGTTACCCATGTGTAAAAAAAAAAAGACTATAGGAATGTGATCACTGTGTCATAATTGGCATCCCCTGGCTGATGCAGACAATAAGCCTCTCTAACTCACTTGACTTACTTAATTGGCATAGACAACTGTAGCCACGGCCAATCCAGTGGAGGGCCTAATTGAAGTATTCAGTCAAACACTTCGAGTGGCTATTTCTAGCCTTTCCTTAGGTTGGTGCTTAAACGGGATGGACGAGAGTAGTCGATGGGACATCATGCTGTGACGTCACACTGCTGTCCGTTGTTACAAAGTGAATAATGGGGAAACATGAAAGTCACCCAAATTACAATGGTTTCCATTCAGCTGGAACACTGGGGTTTTAAACTTTAGAAGGCTAAGCGGAGGTGTGGCATTGTCCAGCTGAGACACGCACACACAGATAAATCGCATGTCATGAATGATGAGAGAATGAGCGGGCTGCAAAGAACCCTTCGGAGTACCGCACGGAGGACAAAGAGGGCGATTGTTAGCCCACGCTTCAGAGTCCTCCTCGCTCTAGCGCTCAGTCAGTCACTCTGAACCAATATTCAAAACATAAACTTAGAGACACAAGGTCAGACATGGAGAACCCGGTCTTTACATTCCTGCAGAAACCGCAGTCAGGGAAGCCAGGCAGGCGGGCAAGTACACGCACGCGCACACACGCAGTCACGCACACACCACAACCTCTAACACAGAGGTCTCATACCACATGCAGGGAAAGGGGGAAAAAATCCAAGGACTAACAAAAAGTCAAAGACATTTGAGAGCATGCGTGTATATAGTGATCCTATACATAGTATTTTACTGCAATGTCTTGCCAAATAAAACAAAAACATGTTGATTTCCCCCCTCTGTCTCTCTCAGAGTACAATATCCAGTCGGAATCTTGGCTAAGGTTTTCCACTCAGCCATCAAGCCCAACATTTTCCACACACAGCCTCTAGCAAAGGAAGAAAAAAAAGAAACCCCTGTGATGAACTCTCCAGCAGAATACTCGGAAACAAGAGACTCCTGCAACGCACTGGGGCAGGAGAATCTCCTCCTGGCTGAATTCCCATTCTGTTGAAATAATGTGAGGCGAAAGTGTGAAACCCGCCCCCGTTTGTGGGGCCGGGGTGCTTGCATCCTGGAGAGGGTGAACATTCTGTGTCATACAGTCATGTGATTGGAAGTCAGGCTCCACTTTGACATATGTTTTTTTTTTTTTTTACCCTACCCTCTGTCCTATGACCCCTCCCTCGCACCGCAGACACAACCTCTCCTAGGATGAGGGGAAATAGGCTGGCTGGCGTTAGCACTGAGGACGTGGACAGAGAGATTGCAACTGCGACGCTTTTCCACATGTTTGCTTCCTGTAACATCTTGATGTGTGTATTTACGTGTGTGGACTCGCTGCTGCATACTGCTTTTTCTGTGAGTGTGTGTGTGTGTGTGTGTGTGTGTGTGTGTGTGTGTGTGTGTGTGTGTGTGTGTGTGTAAGCCCCTATCCAACAAAATTTGCAGTGTCAGAGTCCTGGAATAACAGCCTGCGAATGGGACAGCACGGATCAGGACAGTGCAGGCCTGGTGTGGGCCAGAGCGGAACTTGCACTCTGCTGACTCGGGCCTTGCTGGCTACTGGCTCACAGAGAGCAGTCGGCGCACACAACAAACACACTGGGGGCCCACAGCCTGCTCTGCCACACAGAGTGGAGGGCAGGACGGGCCACAAAGACTCGCAAAAGCGTAACATGTGTGTGTGCGGTGGGGGGGGGTTCACTCCAAAGTAGAACTATGATGATACACTTGAAACTAGTGGAAAAACATGGACATTCATCATAAAGTCAACAATCAGCCTCCAGGCTTCTCAATCACACGACACGAGTACTATATTGTATATGTGGAGATCACCTGACCTAGCACTGTTTACTCTCCTCATAAATTACTGGTTCTGGTATGTGGCAGACCTATCAAGGTCCGGTAGTTAAAGGATAATTCTGCAGGCTGAATAACTATGGTTAGAGAGCTGCATTATAGACCCATCATCATCATATAACTAGGCCCAGGACCGATACAATTCAGAAAATGTAGCATGTTCCCCCCCCTCCCCCAAACCAGAAAATGATCGAATCGACCCTATTCACTATCTAGTTTTATGTGCAAGGAGATGCTAAGCCAAACCATACTTGGAGGCCAATCTAACTACCGTTGGCCTTGTGTAAGGAAAATGGAAAATTACAGAGTCGCAGTCAAAAACAGCCTAATGTAAAATGTGGTCACAATTTGCATGCAGTATAGCATGGGTTTTCAACTGGTGGTCCGTAGACCACTGGTGGTCCACAGACCGCTGGTGGTCCGCGAAGGTATTGCATGTGGTCCCTGACCACGCATTTAATATGTAGGAAAGTATTGTGTAGGAAAGATTTGTATTTTATTTTATCGACCACTAGTGGAGAAATAGTAAATGAGAAATAGTCAATTGCAGTAAATGACCTGGTGACCGCGACGTATGATGATGGCTTGTCAATGTTGTCAGTTACTGGAAAGTCAGACATCAAGACTTACCACAGAAAAGAGATAGAAACTCAAGGGAAACTGTACGGGACTTCGTGGTTGAGTCACCATTATAAGGAAATGTCAAACTGTCATGTGACTCATGTCTGCTCGTTCATACATAAGTTGCAATGAACAGCATCGTGAGTTTCATATGGAAGGTCAATTAGCCCCCACTCCATGCCCATATCCCCCCTCCCAACACAACAGTGGTCCCAGGTTGATTCTCAGTCAGGGTTCACAATCAGTTGAAAACCCCTGCAGTATAGTACTATGTAGGCCACTTACAGTAGAGTACTATGTAGGCCTAGTAGCCTACAGCTATTCATGTGATGTCATTCATGTCTACCGTGGTTATGTATTGGGACTCCACATACGCTGTACAGAGACCAAACACCTGCAACCACAGTATTACTCACAAGTTAACCTTACCCAGCATGACGACCTGATTTACAATAGGCTCTTGTAAGTCCAGTGTGTGACCATTGGACCCTCTATGTGCCTCTGACACAAAAGAGGCTGAATTCAAAGAAAACCACAAGTCCTGTGGTACCATATGATTCAGTCCAACAATTTGACTAGGGGGGCTACAATGGACAATAGCCTATATTTACACAAGTTGTTAGCCGCTTCCTTCTGGGGTCTATAGACTACTTAGGGATGAGTTCTGAATTGTGTGGCTGTAGTCCATAGTTGAGTTCAGTCAAGCAAAACAAAGTATGTTTAAAATCTATCATGATTGAGTCCTGCTTTTGGGATTGAATTATCTGCTAGAGCATAATAGTTGCCAATACATTGTTCAAAAAGTGCAAATACCACCCACTTAGCGTTAGCGCTCCAGGCAGGCTAAAACTAATTCTAAATATCTGAAGGAATCTGAGGGCATATTGTGTGAATTAATCTTGATGCTAATACACATTACAGAGTCGTATTTGGCAATGAATAAAGATTAATTCACACAATATGCCCTCAGATTCAATCATCAAGGACCTCATGAGTCATGACACAATACATGGGTCACAATTTGATTCACATTCCAATACTTGTTAATACGCAACACAGAACAAAAATGTATAAACAGAGCTACAATACATAGGCTGGCACTCAGCCTGAATTTTCATTTCGTTTCACTATTCACTATATTTCACTTAATTATTCAGTTTTTCAGTCTGGAAGCCCTTCCCACGACAGACGTTTCTGGGATGGGCATTGTCAAAGCGGCAGTCTTTGGCGATTGGTTCACACCAACCAATCAAAATAGTAGCAAAGCAGATGTGGCTAACCCAGTTGCTAACCAAACAAACGTGGTCAAAGAGAGCTACTAGCATGTAATCAAACACGGTAAAATATGTTGGATGATGATGTTTCTAAAACCTTATTTATCATAGGGCGATTTACTAGCCAGATCGATATGGTAAGTTATCGCAGTGGCCAGTGGGGGCAGCCATGTTTGTTGATTCTCAGCGCTTAAGTAAGTAGCTGTTGTTTAACATCATCGAGTTGATTGACCAGATTTTCATAGACAGTCACCAGACCCTGAATCGCAAATAAAAATAATTGAGGGGGGCAAGCTCATCCTATGCCCAGCTTTGTGTGTTTGTGTGTACCGCATTTGAGATGATTTCATTGATCTATGCCCAGCTTTGTGCGTATCAAATTTGAGATGATTTGATAGGCGGAGCACAGAATGTGATGATGTATGACTGATGACGATAAGAGCAGCCCTCACTTCACAAGAGTGTGATGTTTTTAATGGCCGTGACTAGAGATTCAGGGGCTGGAGCCAGGCTAACAAATACAACTTAACTTACTCATTGCATACCACATGGGCACTAGACCAGCATAAGACTGTAGGCAGTGGGCACAACACATTATAGGATAATGTGCACACATGCACGATTAAAGTAGAATGTAGACTGTGTCCACAGTCACACTTGAGCTAACACAAACGTATCCTAAAATCATCCTAGTCAATCAGCTAGTCAAATAGCTAGCCATTGCCAATTCCAGTGTCATCCGTTGCTCAGCTGGCAAGATCCTCTCTCCTAAGATAACGTGTCCATAACAGCCATCTGACAGTTTCCTGAATAGGATGATATTGTTGTTTGGCGCATTTTCTTTCTATTTTAAGTGTGTTAAAGTGTGTTTTTGTGTGGATTAAGTGTGTTGTGTCTGCCTTTTGGGACCTTAGCGCTCTTACAGTCTCTGTGGCGTATGAGAAGAGAATGGATAATCAAAACAGTATAGTGACAATTTGACAAATTAATGATATGATTAATAAGCCCCCCTATACAGCGTCGCAGTCCCGCCCCCTTTCATGACGACGCCAGGCCCAGGAAATGAATCCCAATGCATTTTTCCCATAGACATTTCAAAAAGTATTTATTTAAAGACCTTTTAAGCGTTGTACGAAGCCAACTCGAGTCGTGACAAATCATGACAACAAACAATATTTTAGACCAAACAAATAATTACAAAGCAAAAAACAACAAAAAAAGTGTTGTAACCTGCCGTTTTTTTCTACTTTCTAATTCTTTGTTTGGCCAAAAACATTGTGTTTATTGTCATGATTTGTCACAACAAGAGTTGGTGTCTTTAAATAAATACTTTCTGAAAAGTCTATGAGGAAAATGAACAGGGATTTATTTTCCGGGTCTCTCGAGGGGGCGGGACTGCGACGCTCTATTGCTATGTGTCATCCAGAGTTAATTGGTGTTGTTCCGTTTGTCTCAGCTTCAGATTATCAGAAGGGTGATGCAGCCATATGCCACATCACCCTTCTGATAATCTGAAGCTGCTGGGGCAGATTAAGATCATGACAGTCTACAGAATTAGATAGTAATTGGGTGTATGTGTTAGTTTGCATGCATTATCTAGCCATCTGTTTGGCTGACTCCTCCTGAAAAGGGTGACACGAGTCACGACATAGGCCACAAGGGAGAGAGAGGCACTATACCACTACATCCCCCAGCATCACCACAGGAAATGAATACATAAACAACCAGTTGCTGTTGGTCATCATCATAATCCCATTGAAGAAACTGGACCATGAACCTTCATGGCGTCAAGCATGAACGTATATAGATAAAAACTCCTTGCTCCTCTGATAATGCACTGTCTGTGTCATAATTATATAATAGCCTACTAGCCTAGTACTACAGTATAGGACTGTCCCTGGCCCTGCACATACCGGTACTTACTTACATACATATACTTACTTGGTTGTTGCGTGTCGCTGTCTCGCACCACTGAAATAGCTGATCTCTACAACCTCACAACACATGCTGCCAACACATTGTGAGCTTGTAGATCTGCTATTTTCTGTGTGAGACACAATGCGCAAGTTCACAACCAAGTATAAATCAAGCTTAAGCTATGATGCTTTAAAGCTTTGGGCATGCCCTGGAACGAGGAGAAGAAAGTCCAGTCACCATTGGCCTTTCGCCAAGACTCTTAACTTAAGTAATATCCTGTGTATTTCCCAATGCTGCGTCATGGGAGACTGACTCAAAGAGTGACTGAGTGACACAGTGTGACCCCGTCATAATTCTAAGATTCTCTAGAGCTCTACGGAGCCAGTGGGCTCCGGAAGGACTCAAGGTCACGAGGTGCACAGACTCACTCTGACTGACAAGCTGGCTGAACATCTACACAAGTAAGAGCTGATGACTGAACGCCGCCTACAACCGCTCTCATCAAAGAAGCAATGTCACATACAACAAAAGGCAATCACCAAAACCTTTAAACCTTATGGATAAGATTTAATAAGGACTCCTCAAAGGCAAGCGGACAAGGGAGGTGGCCTGCTGGCTTCCACAGATGTGGCAACATTTGTATCACCCGGGGGTGCGAAACAAACATCTGAGGACAGGAAAAGGTCACGATGTTGCCTAGCAGCATTAATCACAACCATTTCCTATGTCCAAGGTGCCCTACTGTGATTGTGTGATATAAGGCCAATAAATCTGCCAGCGGGTGAAATAATTCTGCCAGGTGCTTAGGATGAGGTGATTGTACACAGCTCATGCTACAAGATTGTTTACTTCAATGTTCTTTCCAAATTGGCAGGGGCAAAAAGCTTGCCTCAACACGGCAGGCCATTCTTCCAGCAAGGATAGCAGTCATAAAGGTGTTTGTGGAAAGTAACAACCTGCTTTTAACCGTCTGTGCCAGACACTCACAGGCACCTCCACCTACCTATTGACAGTGAACACATACATTCTCTTCAGATGACACACTTGGCTCAGTGACACCTGGGGAAATTGTGAGACATTTTTTGTCTTCTTTTCTTCAAAGAGTAAACTACACCTCCTAGACCTAGACCCTAGGTGTAGTTTACTGTCTGGAAGCCAAGGGACTTGAAAGTTTTTGTGATGTGTAAATATAATTACCGGTACTAAGGAGGACTGTCTGTACTGATTACTGAACACAAAATGGCAAATAATTATATCAACAATTCAACATTGCATGTTATTCTATCAATATACATGTCTCATTACTCTATTGCTCTGGGTTTTGTCCTATTAATGCCTCCTAATCCTACTGTATTAAATATTTCTTCTGCAGCGTGGGAACTTTATTTTTTTGCTTTACCTGTTGAGAAACGCGTTGCCAAAAGCGTTCAGCTTGCGGAATGGCTTTTTGGGGTCGACCACCAGAGCGTTGCCTGGGATCACCCCCTCCTGATCCCCGTGCATCACCGCGATGAAAGAGTCCGTCGTTGGCTCGGGGCCGATCCGCATGCCGGGGAAGTCCTGCTCCATTAGGTGCCGAATGAAGGTGGTCTTGCCGGTGGAGTACTGGCCCACCAGCAGCACCATGGGCTTGTTGTCGAAGTCGGCATCTTCGAGGGCCGGGGAGTGGAAGTCGTGGAATCGATAAGCGTCCTCCAGAGGGAAGAGTTTGTTCCGGTAGAGCCTCTTCAGCCCCTCCGACACATTCTGAAACAACTCGGGGTCCTTCTTTCCGTTCTTTCTGAACATGGTGGTTTTGTCCTTTTTTTCCTCCTGTGAACCGGGTTCAGTTCAGTTGCGGTGTGCCTTCTTCTGTCACACACCGTTAGGAGAGAAGAGCAGCTGCCTGGTGGAATGAAGTGACGTTAAGGGCGAGGTCTTGGAAGTTTGTGTCCCACCCTCCTCTCTACCATCTCTGCTCAGCCGCACACAGCCAGTCAATCATCCGGAGAAGGACACCCTCTCGACTTGCGTTAGCTAGCTACAAACACAATGTACACGGCGGCTACGCGTAAACCGTAAACTCGGATTAACCTCGCCCACAAACAACTATAAATAATGTAGTATTGCCTGCAAAATGGGATTATTTAACCCGGTTCTGTGAGGTTAGCTTGCTGCTATGCTATGCTACTACTAGAGTAGACTCATGTAACTAGTACTACCCGGTTGTGTGTGTATCAGCTGTACGACGAAACATAAGAATGATGACGATGGCACGCAGTAGATACCGGAAACGTCATTATTTCACAATAAAGGTTCAACGAGGCCTTCCTTGCTTTCTTGGCCACATGAGTCATGAGGGTCATGAGGCCGATTGGTCCGTCGTACGGTGCAACGTGGTCACGTGAATTACAGTAAATGTTTTAGCGTTATACGAACTGGAGGACCCTATATGTAAACAATTTATTGTTTTTTAATTGTTTTGTCCTCTTGGCAGATTTTGTATTGACCTGTAACTTCGTTGAACTGTAGCCTACCTATAGCCTACGGAACCTCAAACTACCCATTCTACAAACTGAGTGAATACAATTTTCAATCAATCAATTTGACTTTATATGACTTATTCTTATGTATGATGCTCCACGGGCTAATTATGTTAGTTCAGGTAGGCTACATGTATTCACAGTCAGTTTATCTGAATTTAGACACTGTCATCTTTCGCTTTCATTATTATTATCAGGGTTTTGATTGATTGATTGTTTGATTGAATATATAGTTTATTGAAAATTAATCCAAAAGGATACTAAACACAATTAAGAAAGCCGGCAGGCTTGTTTCCATTGTGGGGTGTTTCCATTGTTCATTGATTTATATAGCGCTTTTCTAGATACTCAAAGCGCTTTATAAAACACTAGCCAGTTGCAACCGACTTTATTCAAGAAAACAAATAAAAACAAGTACAAGATCAGTGCAAGGTTAAACACATAAATGTTTAAACAAGGGATGGGGGGACATCTTAACCAGACCTCAGTTGGGGAAAGCTATCTTGAAGAGGTGGTTATAGATTTCAGTCTTTCACACACACACACACACACACACACACACACACACCACTCATTATCTGATCTAACACATACACACAACTCATTATCTGATCTAACACACACACACACCCCACGCACGCACGCACACACGCGCACACACACACACACACACACACACACTGTGTGGGGCATGCAGCATCCTTCAACATTTTGAGAAGAAATAGCATTATAAATAAACTGAGACTATCTGAGTTTATAACCTTTACTTTATTGTGAATAGGAAATTCAACAGAAAAAACATGTACGGTAATCACAAAAAACAGATGTCCAGTATTATTTGTCTCTCTTTCTCTAACACACACACACACACACACACACACACACACACACACACACACAAGACAGTGTCTTTTAGTCACAGTGTTTTTTTGTGGCGTTTAGATGACATGGGGTGCCCCTCCACAAATAACAGCAGCTCCACTGGAAGCCTCAACATTTCCATATGGAGATGCTGTTACAGCTGGTGGGACCCACTCAAGCAGCATTTTGTAGGCCTCATCTGATCGTGGTGCCATTCACTTCACATCACACAGGAGGGGCCGGTGCTTGTCCTGTTGCTTGCAACAGACCTGTATTAAATAAGATAGAGGTTGAGAGCAAGACAGACAGTCAAATTGTGAAGGACAGATCGAGAGATGGGCATACAGACAGGCAGGCAGTCATGACATCATATTCACTTTCACTTCTCTGTCCCACACAATGTGAGACCAATTGGTATTCATGATGGAACTATTGCGATATGCGCTATGGGTATATTTAAATATATTATTTTCATTTGAATATAAAATATTCTTCAACCACCATATCCTTGTAAGATAACAAAGACATAAATTAGTCTTCATCATTCATAATGGTTTAGCTTCACATGGTTTCTTTACATGCAACAATACTGCCCTCTTTCGGTAAAGAAATAACTGCTGGCTGCCTAAAATCTTTTTACAGTGGACATATCTAAGCCATCATGTGATATGACAATACCACTGAGACTTAATAACTAGTCAATAAAGAATTATACATTGTCCTTTGATCTTGATTTTTATTGCCTCCGAGATTACACTGTCCTCACTATAATGGTAGCAATAAAAACCAGGTTTATTGAATGAAACAAATGAGGAGTAAAGGAATATGATGAGTCAAGAAGGTGTGCCACACTAGAGGAAAGGAAAATTAACCATGCAATTCATTTCTATTAATATTTTACTTATAAGCATTGCTTGATTGATAGGCACTCAAAGGGCAGTGGACATTATAACTGCCCTGTGCACTTGCATTAATGCAATGGCCTTCACTCCTAGGTTCCCCAGAATCTCTGTACTTATCCTGACTGAGCTTTGACCCTTAACCCTTCCATGATGTGAAAAACAGGGCCATAAAACAATATAAGGGTGGGCTAAGTGACCTTAGTTCCGATTACCTCCTCCAACTGTCTTCGCCCTCCAGCCTTCTGTTGTTCTGTGATGTTGTTCTACTATTGCATTCAAAGACTCAGTATCTTCTATCTCAGTATCTGACGAATGGAGCTGCAATTACAGAATACTTTTGAAGAGTTAATTCTATTTAAATCGTATTAAAGGGCCTCTGCACTTCATGTTCATGGAACTAGTTTATGTTGCTAAGCAATACTTGCCAAAAATCTGCTTACTGACTGGCATTATATTTGTTTCCTAGCAACTATAAGTTTCTATCTGGAAGCAGTGGTGGGAGCTATTCTCTGTTGTCACTCATTTTAACATTTTTTCTGGCAGCCATTATGTGTCCCGCCAAGTAAGTATTCAAGTCAAATTAAGTGGTAGAGGCAAAACTAAACAATAATGAAACACAATGTAATCCATCATATTATAGGATGGTACAAATGCTAAATACTAGCCTTAGGGCTCAACTATAAATATATAATAAAGTATTACTCAATTGAATTCTATTAGTAAATTTGCCACAAATAATACCTGTACACAAGGAAGTTAATACTCACAGGGGTGAACAAAGCCGGATTCAGTCATTCAAGTTCAGAAAAAATAAAACAAAGGAAAGACAATGACAAAAACATGAATTGGGAAGAAAAAAGCGAGATTGGGAGTAAAGAAGTGCAAGGACAAAGGGAGGAGGTTAGAGGGAGAGAGCAAGAAATGTGTAGCCTACTGGGGCAATGGTAAATGGGAGCTGCTTAAGACTGTGTGGGGAAGAGAGAAATTAATCATTACACTTACTGTAAATATGTAACTGGCCCAACCTGCTCATAAAACTCAGCAAACTCTGCATTATATGTTTGAACGTACACATAGACACAAGGGGATAGGCTACTTTCATACTAGATTGAGTTCAGCCAATAAGAGAAGCAATCCAGATATGAAACACTTCAGATCAGCCAAGTCATTTCCTCTCATTCACTGTTACTGATATCCACCAGTCGTATTTCGAAAAGAATACAGAGACAAGGATAAGATATACGTATTTTGTGGTGAATGGGGGTAAATTCAACAGCAGAATTCTAAACTGTCATCACATGTCATATAATAAAAACCACTTATGTAGACTATATTAAATCTTTTCAATGCCGTAGTTTTCTAGGAGTTCATGAACTGTCCACTCTGTGGGGACCTCATTCAACCTCTGCTTAGACTCTTGAACATCCATCCAGAAGACTACATTTGAAAATGTATTAACAAAAGCAAACCCAAAGTGGCATGTGTCTGGCTCTGTATCTGCTGTAGTAGCCTACCATTTTCATTATGGATACCTTAATTTAAACAACAGTTTCTATTCGTTGAACAATAGCCTATTGTTCAACTGCAATGTGATCACACTGACTGCAGTGCAACCTGAAAGTAGCCTAATTAGTGCTCAGTGCTGTCATACCTACCTTAGGTTTATAACAGAAATTATTATGGAAGATCGACGAAGAAAGCCATAATACATTTAAATAGGCTATGATAATATGTTCTAAATGTAGATTTGTTGTGATTGTCAGAATAATGGCAACACTGCAACTTCTTTCCACATTATCCACATATCCATTTAGGATATGTGGGTAATGTGGAAAGAAAAAATACATAAACCAAAGTAGGCTATACCACTGAATGTTTGGTAAGAGACAATGTGCTAATTATAGTAAGTATAAGGGCTTAATGTGTAAGTGAAATGTTTTTTAAATGAACGAATGAAGTCACTCAGTATAGGATACGGTATGCGAATATTGTGGTAGCACTAGCTGGCCTATAATGCATCAACTCCGGGATAGTCGCATTGAATCATGGTTGTATTGAGTGACAAACCTTTGGACCTGCAGTGGTTGTATGACGGTTGACCTAACTGGGCTTCCGTAGAGTGGAAGGCGGTGTGTTGTTGACTGATGTGAGTAGCTAACATTGTCTCAGACCAGCATGATGAAACATAAAACATTGAATAATCGATTTTCGTGTGTTTTACATAGCAGTCCATTGCGAATACAACAGAGAAGAAATCATTTGTGTTCACTGCTCTTGAACAGGGTTAGCCAGAGAGGTTTGTTAGCTTGTCTGACAATGAACGTTAGCCACAGAGAAGCTAATTTTAGTTATCTGCCTTGGTAGTTACTTATTCAAATCAAGTTATTATAAATAACTATAGCAGGTGAGACAGCCAATATTAGTAAACATTCTGTCAGTTGGGCTGTTTAAGAATGGTTCTAGTTGAACAGTGGTTACATTGCTTTGTTGTAACAATAGTTATTCTGCTGTGGTGGGCTATGCTAAAGAAAAGGCAATGTGCTGATGTTCTCCAAATCACGTCCATGTCCAAAATAGACCATGATATCTGGCTTGGTTTATTATGATCTTAATGCCTAAATAAAAATGCATGTCTCTGTCTCTACAGTTAGTCTACACAATTAGTAATATTTGCTACATATGGGTCTCTGGAAAACTAAGGTAATTACATTTTTCCTGTATCTGTTTTTCAGCTGAAGATGGAAGAACAAACGACACTAGAGACCTTGTTGGAGATGGGCTTTGAGAGAAACAGAGCGTGAGTGACAGACATTGATATTTGGTTGTATGTATGATGTTATAATCAGAGCTAAACGACCGTACTAATACCTACAGGCCATGTATGGAGGGAGAATTTTAAGTGTTTCTGTTGATGCTTACAGGGAGAAGGCAGTGGCAAACACAGGGAACCAGGGTATCGAACGAGCCATGGACTGGTGAGTCTGCAACAAAAGACAAACACGAGTCATAACAATAACATTGTGTGCCGCCTGTCCAGCCTTTTCGGAGGGCTGACATTCTGAAAGATCCGAACAACGCCACAGTTCTCAGGAACACACATTACTGTCCATTGAATTGCCAAGATTGACCTCATAGCTCCTTTATAAGCTTGGAGAATGACTCCTGCATTCCCCCTGTCCTCTCTCTCCCTTGCAACATGTACCCGATTGTCCCATAGACATTAGAAAGGTAGAGGCCTCTTCCGGCTCTGGGGCGAATGCTCTCAAGTGAGAGCAAGCTTCCGTGTTGGTGCCACGTAATGAAAGGGAGGTTTGTGAGTTAGGTGACTGGACGCCACCATGACACTCATGTCCATATAACTATGGGCGCACTTCCGCCCTCAGTTCCATACAGGTCGCTGCAATGAATTGCAGCAGAGAATGAGATGTCTACCTTTCTATGTCTATGATCTGACCTCCTCAAATTGATAGAGGCTTGTGGTAATAAATCAACCACGATGGTCTTTAAACCCATTCGAATCGCTTCTCTGTAATACACATTCCTCCTCAGGTTAATGGAGCATGAGAATGACCCAGACGTCGATGAGCCTTACGTTCCTACGGTTCCTCTTGTCCTTGGGGGTGCAGCAGACAGTCAGCCCAGCACAGCACAGCCCACAGTAGCAGACACGGCTGAAGGTAAGTCTGGTTTTCCTGTAAAACGTTAGCTTGGTGTAGGGATGTCCCGATTTTTCGTTCCCGATCCGATCCCACAATTTCTGTATTAGCCGATACCGATTCCATTGTTGTGATCTCATGTTGTGTTTATAGCTATCTAGCTACAGTATATATATATCTCATGTTGTGTTTATAGCAGACACCTCACTCAAATGTACACTTGCAGTTTGCAGTTTATTTACTTGCTATAGTGTCAAGCCCTTATCCCTGTGTCGGATCGGTGGTTAGACTGGCATATTTACCGATATGACAAATATGGGCCGATACAGTATCGGGACATCTCTGGCTTGGTGGTTGCTCTCTCCCTCTCTCTCTCTCTCTCTCTCTCTCTCTCTCTCAGACTTTGATGATTTTTATGAGTGGGTGGCATGTGAGAGTATATCGTTTTGCTTAAAGGACCACTTCACCACTTTTCAACCTATCTTCACATAATTGGTCCTCACTAATGTTCATGATGATAAAATACTTTTTATTTTACTCGAGACTGTCTCATAGGAGGGCTGTGGGCAGTTCAGAAACCCGTCCAGCAGTGACATCGCTAGGAAGATTGTTTTAGATTTAAAAAAGTTATCGTGAGAACAATGGCTTCCATTTTCGCATAGATTTCTGAACTGCCCTCCTATGAGACACAGACTTAGTCGGGGAAAATCACACTTGTGTGAAGTGAGGGGCACTCTTATCGTCATACATCATCATACACCATTCTGTGCTCAGCCAATGAATTAAAAAGTGGTGAAGTGGTCCTTTAAGGTATGCTCACCTTTTTTTTCCCTTTGGAGACATTTAAGTTAGATGTATTAAAACAGTTATTTCCCTTCTTTTTGAACCTCCCTCACTCACTCACACTCTTCTTTTGTTTACAGGGACAGAGGATATAGACATGACTGACATGGTGCAGGAGGAGGGGGGTACCAGGCGGCCAATGACAGAGGAAGAGAAACGTGAACAGGTCAAAAGGTCAGAGTGCACTCACTGTTCTTCAGTATATTCGCCACAGTTCCATAGTGAAACCAACTGCATGATGATTTCATCGCAAAAGTATTGGCTTGAGATGCTCCAATGCCATTTTTTTGTGAACATGTGATTGTGAAGACTGAGGCTTTATTTTATTTTGTTATTATCTGGATGCCAATTTTAATGCGTTGGCCAGTACTACCTGGGTTAATAGCCTTACCTGAACAATTCAGAGTTGTAACATTAGTCGCTGTTATTGGGGGGAAATGATTCCCATTGCCTGGCTGTAAGTCATATAAGCAGTACTAGGCACCTTTTTAAAGCCTGTGTCATATAAGCATTATGTCTTGCATTTGTGTCTGATCACACGCACTGCCACACACACGCATGTACTTCAGGCTAGAGGAGCTCATGCGAGTGAAACAAGCGGAGCGGAGAGAGAGGGAGCGGGCGGAGGAGGTGGACAGGGAGAAGCAGCGGAGGAAGCACGGCCAGGAGCTGCTGCAGATTAAACAGAAGCTGCAGGACGATGAGATGAAGAAGCTGGCTGACCTGCGGCGGAGAGAGAAGATGGAGGACAAGCTTGCCAAGTAAGACTGAGATCAATGCCATCTCTGCCACAGTACTTTCTACTCCTACTCTGTCATGATCTGTATGAACTGCACCGATGATGATGGTCCTCCTAATTGTCATCAAATGACTTATTCCCATCAGACAACGGGTGAAAGAGAAGATAGCGCGTGACCGAGAGGAGAGGGCGCAGAAGGTACCACTCTCTAAGCCGCCGAAACCATGAACATCCAGGCATAATGTTATTTGATGTTAGTAATTATGTAGGACATCGAATTTACAATGGTTGTTAGCTTCATTCCTTTTCAGTACTCTGTCCACTCCCTCCCCTGTCCTTCCAGTTTGGTGGTGGATCTTCCAGTGCTGCTATATCTCCCCCTCCCGCAGAACCCCAGCCATTATCACCCACCAGTCAGGGCCCTCCGCCTCCCAAGAAAGAATACGATGAGTGCAGGATACAGGTACAGGCACTCTCAGACACAACCATGCTTTCATTATTGCTGGAAGACTTTAGAGTGAAGTCTGTCGTCTCGGTTTCAACATATTAACACCCTGAACGCCTGTGGTTATTTAATCCATTAAATCATAGCTCCCAGCGGAGCACTTTTACCGACGGACCGGATGTTATCCCGGATGTGGCTGAAGCAGCTAGATGTAGCCAAAAGTAACAAAAAACTCCTGCCTGTAGAGCGATGTGATCGATTATACCAATAATATCCGTCCTTTTGATCAATCTGATCAATCTGTTAACATATTGTAAGGCAAAGGGACAGGACAACGAACATATCACAACATCCATGCTTTGAGAATATTGGAGTTTGAGGCAGGAATCGGACCGTATTCATACAGCAGCCATTTTGTTCATACTTAATGGTGTGTGTTGACTCTCGACCAGTTGTTCCCTGCATGGATGATGATCAGCACTGTCCGGCACCATTACTACGACCGCTAGGCTCCGTACAATAAGCACTGTTTTGATCAGAAATGCCGCCTGGGAGGGGAATTTGGAGACTAAAGCAACTGAAAGCGTGCGCGCGCATGCACGTGCACTAATGAAGATGGCGTAGCCTTTCCACTAGATCGAATCAAACGCATTTATATACAACTGAATAAACGTAGCTACGTATTTTGGCAGCGTCGCTTCCCGACAAATAACGCAGACGGTAGACTACACTTTTTTTTAGTGGGGAAAAGGTTAACACTCAGATATGACGTAATGTGAAAATGGCTCCTCTGCTTGTAATGCACCACCACAACCTTACCCAGCTGCTACTGTACACCCATTACCTTGCTCACAGGTACGTCTGCTTGATGGCTCGGCCATCACAGCGGTCTTCAAGGCCCAGGAGCCACTGGCGGCGGTACGTGTTTACATCCAGATGAACAGCAATGTGCCTGAGGGCCAGGATTTCACCCTGATTTCGGCCTACCCCCGCCATGTATACACCGAGCTGGACATGGAGAAGCCCCTCAAAGAGCTGGGTGAGTGCAGGGCTTGGTAGAGGAGGCACATAAGGTCTTAATTCTTCCGTTTATAGATTTAGGAAAGACCTGTCTCAAATACTGGTTTAACTGTGTCTGTAAAAGAAAAGAAAAATGGCATGGGTCATTTACATTGCCAAACCAACCACACACTGGTTGATTAAAAGTCGCTCCTGATGCTCACCAGTTAATTTTCAACATGTCTAATTTCTTCTCTTTTGCTTCAGGTTTGGTGCCTTCAGCTGTGCTGGTTGTAACCAAAAAGTGAGAGGAGTAGCTGCTCTGTGAGCCTACATCACCACTACTTCAAAATAAGAGACCCCAGAGATGAACAGGAGAGAAGGACTGTCCCTGGAGGGGGGCCCACTTTGCAGGATCATTCCATTAGCCAGTTAGCTGTACCTACGGTAGTTTAAAGAGCTAGGCTGTGTTCAGATTGCATGAAACTGTCTTTCCCTCATACTGTTAAATATCTGCAAAGAAAAACAGTCCTGAATAAAACAAAACATAACTGGGATTTTTGAGACAACTGAACACAGCCTGCACACTTAAGTTTAGTTTTACTTATTCAAATGACCAAATCGCTTGACAAACATTACCTATTTTCAATTGAATCTTTATTTCTTCAGTTTAAAATAAGTCCCTTTTGTCAATCGCCACAGTCATGTGATGTACTTTAAGACCTTAGGCTGTGTCTGGATGAATAGGATGCAAGTTGCAAGGTTTTAAATTGTGTGGTGAACTACATGAAGTGATTTAGTTCAGTTAATATTTTTCTGAAGGTTGCTGGCTATTGACTGATCGTGCTTTGATGATCACCCCCATGACACCAACAGAACAAATAAATATAAGCAATGACTATGATCTTAAAGGACTGTACCAGTTTTACTACGTCATTGTCAAAATGAACCTCAACATGAGCCACATTCAGGGGTGTCAAACTAATTTCAGGTTGTAGTCTCGATTGGTCAAAATGTGAATATTGTGTGGGCCAGATTATTTTGTCTGTGCATGCGTGCTTCCAACAAAGTCGTATTATTTGGCCACAACACACAATTGGGTAACATTCTTAGCACTGAACAGGAATGTGCATACTATTTTATTTGCATTTTATACAGGCGCTTTCTGACTGCAGTGTCATCCGACGGCCTGTGGAGGGAGTGTCTGCATGGTGCTATATGGCTATAATCAAAAGCCTGATGGTCTGTAAACATACTGAAAGGTTTTGTTCACTTGAGGTTTGGAACTCTGTACCAGTATAGGCTAGCCCCATATGTTCACATGGTAGGCTAGTACCAGTACTGATTTTGCACAGATTGTGTCAGCATAATAACAGCCTACATATCAACATTTCACACAGTAAATGATTTGGCCTAATATGTAGCAGTTCATGTATTCTATTTGAAACTCAGGTTTGGTCTAAATTAATCCATTTTGTGGGATTTCCTCTTCGCAATCTTGAAAGCGAAGGAAATTACATGAACATCTGGACACAGCTTCCCACCTATAGATTAACCAGTAAGTTATATGTAAATTAGAAGTAGGCCTCAGGTGTGATCTGTACCACTGCACTGTCTTAACATTAATTTATAGTCCAATTTCCAGAAGTAGCCTAATTGAAAGCACATTTAAGCACAGCCCTACAGTTAGATTTCAGTCAGTAGGCTGTGTACAAAAAAAAGCATGAAATTGCCAATGGTCATTGGTCAAGTCACTTGATCAAGGCTGCAATAAAAGCAATCAATTGACAATTCTTGATAATTACATTCCCAGTTGAGCTTCGTGAGTCAACCATCTTAGTTCTGTGGTTCCCAAACGTTTTAGCTTGAGACATTTTGCCTGCGTCCCAAACTAGTGAAAATAGCCAATCTACAAGCTCACAGTTGTAAGCCTGTATATCTGGCATTTTCAAAAAAATCTTTTTATGAATGATTTCTTTTTTTTTTTTTACTTTTTTTGTATCATTTTTTAAAAATCTTTTGGAAAAACAAGTTGTAAACAGGGAAAAGGGGATATTTACTCACCCATTTAAAAATGTAAGGTCCTGAAGGTCCTGGATTCACTCCCTTGTTTGTTTTCAGTGCAGCGCTGGTTGGAACCCCTTCACCAGCCTGAGGTTTGACATCCATGGTTAACAGACCTCAACCATCTTTACCAAAATTGCTTTAATTTTTAGATGCCATGTTTGTTTACATGTTGTCCATACTGTACAATAAATCTTACAGAATATACCTGAACATTTGTCAATGTTAGCCAAAACACACCATTGTTAAATCCCTCTTAAAGCTCAAATGTTTGTTCGAATGCAGGTGTATCGATACGTCAATGTTCAAACTTGAATGGCTTGCATTAACAATAGTAATTTTAGATCAAAATAACCAGCATGGTGAATTTCCTATACTTAGCTAGCTAGAAGTCCTAATTAAACTGGTATGGTCCTTTAACCTAAACCTTACACGTCACTGTAGCAAAGAAACGTAACTGATTGGTTTTGATGGGGCCTTAACCTGTTTGACCTTTCAGTGAAAAACTACTTTGCATTTTTTTTAACAAGTTCGAAGAAATTGTATACATACTCAAAGAACTTACTTAAAATAAAACTGACTTGGAGAAATGTCTGGGCTGTTTACTACCACATTCTGTATGCATAAGGTCAATAGTTTAGGCTGATGCACATAACTCCATATAAAGTCATACCAATACTGTTCTATTTTACAAACATTTTAATTAAACAGGAGCAAGAGGCAATTCAATTCCAATATTAAAATGATTACCAAGCATTTACAGTGTATTTAAATTGATGTTTCCTTTGCCTTTTGTTCCACTGGATTCACTGAAACAGAATCAGTGGAATGAAATACGTTGACAATTATATTGTTCAACAAGCTCTGTAGCCACAATACCAACAAACAGAAAATGCTTTTCTAACCTGTTCAAAAGAATCCTGTGTAGACATGGCATAGGGGGTTATTTCTCTTTGTCAGGCTCACTGCTGTAGCTCAACATTTAACCAGCACAGTCATCTTTAAGCTGCAAAGATTTGAGGAGCATTGGATAACAGACAGACAAAATGCACAACACACTCTGCCATGACGACGCACATATAAAAACCTTTATATACATTAGAAAAACAACTAGCCTACTTCATGGAATGATGCAAGACGCCAACCATACGCAATGTTATCATTTGTATGGTTGAGTGGACAACTTAAAATGAGGGCAAGGGTGCTGACTTCCTACTAGAGTAGATCATACAAAAATAACTTTCTTAAAACCTGTGGACAGGAAGCAATTCTCTACTAAAACACCAAAGTGCTAAGATTATCTCTGTTGAACACCAATGATTGAAGATGAACCGAATGCAAAGATGCATTGGAGAAGCAGGCTCAAGTTGGTACATATTTCTAACCTAACAATACTGTGTCTGGACCAGTTTGCATGTTTCCCCCTCCCCAAGTGCCACCTTTCTTCAGAATGAAAATGAACAGTGAACAGGCAGGACATGTAATGTTAAGTTCTCCATTTGAGTCCTTCTCCCCTTTATCCCCACAAATCCACATCAGTGAGGTAATCGCAGGGAAGGTCATAAAGATGTAATAGAAAAGCTGCAACCATGCTTTTTAGCAGCATGTGAAGACCAGAAAGACTCAGTGGTTCAGTTGATTGGTTGGTCCTTTTGGAGGTAATCCTTGGTGAACTTCTTTCCTGTAGCCTGTTGGTGTCAGTCTTTGCCCTCCCCCTAACCCCCTTAGCTTGGAGGATAATAGCCTTGGTTGTAATTCCAGGTGTTTTGGTATCCATAGCTGCCGTACTGGGGTTGCTGGAAGAGGAGGGAAATTACACTATGAAAAAAACCCACTATGACATAGAATAGATTCAATCTCAATAGAATAATTGTAAGCAATTATGTCCATTCACTTGCTATTTAAATCATTTCAAACTCCTTCCACTGGTGTCAATAGTTCTGCCAGTGCAGTAGTGTGTCTCATACCTGGTACCAGCTGCTATATGCTCCGTAGCCTGCAGCCTGGGTGCTGTCGGCACCAATCATAGTTGGAGGAGGTGTGGTTATGGGGACATGTGGCATGGTGGGCGGGACTTGCGGGCTCACAGGGACAGCTGAACTGTCATCTGCTTTCATCATCTTCTCTGGATCTTCACTGTCACTATCAATTCATCATGAAATCAGTCAGTCAACCGGTTTTATTACAAATGACTAATGTGCAATTATTTTGGGGGCAAATATCCACACATTTCTTAAATGTTTTCTTTCTTATTAGAAGTATCTATTCTTGCAGCAAATTATTTTATAAACCTTACATTTCCACTTCATATGAAGAATCTATCTTCAACAAACATGAACTTGAAGGCCTCAAATTGCTTGTGAACCTAATTTCAAACTTCTTTTCAGCAAAAACAAAACATTGAACAAATTCAAATAACACAATATTCCATCAAACTACTTGGCCAATCAATACAAGCACTGCATGCTTTTGTCACAGCTGGGAAACCAAACCATGTGTGCTATCCATCAACCAATGAAACCAAATTGTTTCACCAACTTTTTTAAGTGCTCTCTCCAGTCAGTCACCCCTTCTCACCCGTTCTCTGCTGCTGCTCTCTTCTTCCCACCCAGCTGCTTCAACAGTTTCTGGTGTTCCTCATAAATGGACAGCACACTGGAGAGGAGAGACACAGAGGCGATGTTAAACACACCTGCAGGCCAATCCACTGGACCAAGCAGAGATTGCCAAAGCAAAAACAAGTGGAACAATACAATCAAAACAAAATGTATGTACAATTAAAAGTCCTTGATGCAGATAGTGCAGGAATACACACAATGATTAGTCTTTTGGGTGGTTTATAACCATACAGGTTTGGCTATCCCAGACCTGTCACCTGAAGGGATTCATGCTTCTATACTGCCAACAATAACACCTGAATTACCCCACAGGGATCAATAAAGGTTTATCTATATCTATACCATACATCAAATGAACAGACAGATCACATACCAGTCACAACTGGCAGTAAGATACACACAGAAGCAGTGGAGAAAACATCCAGGTTGTTGACTAAATCTAACCGCACACACACTGTACTCCAAATCAAAATGAAGACTGATGTTGACTTCATCTTTGGCAACATTATTTTTAAACTTTTATAAACGCTGACCTCTGGATAGAGTGTCCGTAGTCCTCTGCGTACTGCAGGCCCCTTTGGGAGAACAGGATCTTGGTGCGTGGAGGGAGAGGCGCGGACAGCGCCCGCATCACACACTCTTGCACCCCCTCAGCAGAGCCCCGCAGATCCCCTGACACCTCCAGTTCCAACAGGTTCATGTGCAGTTTACCGTTGTCCTGGTGCAGTAGATAGTAAAGAATTATTTTGTCTGAGGTGAAAAAGAACAGGACATTCCTTTGAGGTAGTAACCAATTATGAACTCTTTCTGCTATGACTTACTGTCTGATACACTGCTGGAAATTCAAATGAGCCAATATTATTCTAGCAGTAACTATGTGTGTGCTTGTGAACACATTTACTCACTGGACTGATTTCCAGGGCTTCATGTAGAACTCCCCGGGCTTTGCATGGGTTTCTGCCTAGCTTCAGCAGCAGGCGTGCTAGCTTGATGGAGTAGAAGGCATGGAGTGAAGGGTTGTCTATAGACTGGGTCACAGCATCCCGCAACAAGGCTTCCGATTCATCCAAGCGGCCTGCTCGTCTCTCCAAGCCTGCCCTGCGGAGGCGAACGACAGCTAACCCCGGCAGGGCTGTCTCTAGGGCCTCCAGTACTCGCCGAGCCTCAGTCAGGTCACCTGATAGAGAAACGTTTACCCTCATTATTAAATTATCCAGCCCTGGATGGAGTCTACACAAGAATGCTACGAATGGCACTAGGTGTCACATGGACGGACCGCATCAGATATGTGGACCTCTATGGGGACCTACCACGGGTCATGGACAAAGTCAAAGAGAGAAGGATGAGGCTGGCAGGCACCCAGAACTTGAGGAAAGTAAATTGACCCTATGGGAGCCAACCCAGGGCAAAGCCTGGAGGGAAAAGAAGTGTACCACCTATGTAGATGTACTGTGGCGCAACAGCTTGGCTGACAACACTGCAGAGCTCAATAACTTGATGTTGGATAGGAAATTGTGGAGGGCAGAGATCCAGGAATCCCGACTTGGTGTTGGCTAGACCTCACTCTCGCAGCAACCAACTAACTATATTATCCAAGATAAACCATGTTTTTCCAAAATGATAAATCTCTATTGGATGATAAATAATCAGATTGTCACACAAAGCCAAACTTGGGGTCATATATAGTTATTTAAATCAATTAGTAATTTGTATTTATTTATTCATGAAAAATGTGCAATTCATATTTATTTGTTAGAATCAAGTTTTTATAATTGAAATGGTTTTAAAAAGTTCAAACTCAGACAGACTTTTTAATTATATCAAGTATCAATTTTTCAGATCAATGTTTAGCAAGTAGGTTTCATTGATGGCTAGAAAGTGATTTATCTCCGCTGTTGATTTTTTTTAAAATGATAAAACATGTTACTGTAAATTACTGGATTTATTGCTTGAACATTTCTGAACTCAGGTAGATAGTTAGCCCTAGTTAATGTTAGGGCCAGTGAAACGACACGAGTGATGAAGACGAGAATGGAAAAATGAGAAATGAAATTTGTCTTGTGTGTGACTCTTCTTTTTGGTTCTTAGTCCATGAGCCAGAGCTCAGGTATAGTTTTGCCCACTAAATTCATAATTAACATTCCAATGTTGGAGCTCTGGCTCATGGACTAAGAACAAAAAAAAGAACTGAACCGGTTCCCATTGGGAACTAACCGGTGGAAAAGGGGTCCGTGTGTATGCGCGTGTTCTCTTACCATGCCTCTCCTCAAAGGCTGCCCACTGCATATGAATGGTGTGTTTGTTAATCAGGTGTATCTCACAGGCTCGTCTGAACACGGCACGAGCCTCTTCCAAACTTCTTGCCTCCAGGTAATGCACATACTGAGGAACACATAGTTGGACATACATTGTCAAAACACAGACATGCACACCTTAATTCCTCTTACATTCACTGAGGTCTTTAAAGAAACACATTTAAAATAATACATTATTTTCAATAAAATCCTAAATGTAGATCCAAAAATAAACAAAAGTTAAGGACAGCATACAACAACAAATAGTTGAAATAAATGAACAGTTAACAAACTCACACACTTGTACTTACCTTTATCCAGAACTCCTCATAAAGTGCGCAGGCAATAAGGCAGCGCTCAAACAGGATGTCAACTCTCTTATCATCAGAGGGTAAGAGAGAATCATGTGATTCCTCTTCACCCTGGGATTTGACCTCTGATCCTTCCTCTACTTCTTCGCTGGGCTCTACGATGAGAGGATGATGAGGGGTTAAGCCGCGTCAAAGACAAGGCCATCAGATGTAAAATAGAACCATGAATATGGGAGACATTATGCTTTGATGGCTACCTGTTTACCGCGGTTATTGTCGGCCCCCATATTACCAGCTGCAAACGATCCGGTCTTTGATTGTGTGATTATAATATATATAAATCATTTTGGGCCAAATAACTATTCTGGGCGTTGGGGGGGGGGTCAGCTATCAGGAGCAGGCAACAGGGGGTGCAGGCCAACAGAGTTTTGGAACGGATATTATGGACTACAGTTTTATTAAGGATCAATCAAATCTCCCACAGCCCGCCGTTAAAAAAAGAAATAAGAAAGCGAACGGATTTCACATCATTTCAGATCAAGACAAGTTGTGTTGAGCGTCTTTTTCCTGCGATCCCATTGATGTCACAACAGACAACATTTATAGGTGGGTCTGGTTTGGAGTAGCCTAATTTAAAAACGCTGTCCGACGCTTTGTTTTGAGCGAATATTAATACCTTGCGATATTGTAGCCTAACAGCCAGGTGCATCGTGCATTGCTCAGGTGCATTGCTCAGACTCAGGCCGTCAGACGAAATATACGACATCAGAGTTATGTTGTCATTTAGAGAGAGAGAGAGAGAGAGAGAGAGAGATTAGGCTAAACGTAGCCTATGGATAAGGGCGCATCGTTGTAACAGGTTTCAACTTTGTATTGATGTCAGCGAGAGACGAGACGAGACGAGAGAGAGACAGACAGGACAGGACGGACAGAACTGTTTTTATCTTTTGACTGACTATAAGAAAAAGTCCTTCTGCACACCTACAATGGACAGGTGCGTCGGATAACTGGAACTGAGAAGTAGAGAAAAAAGGAATCCCGCACACTGTCTTCACTTGAATTATTTCAAACACTGTCATTTAGTTTTGGAATCGCAATGGCAACCATTCTCACTCCAAGGAAATGCCCGCTCAGCAGCGCAGCGCATCGCATGAAACAAACACCTCACCATTCAAAAACGTCCCCTCACCATGATTAATATTATTAAACAAATTCCAAGTTAACTGACGATAGATTTAATATATGATGAATTGAAAGGTTCAACTTCCAGCCGCTCCACACCACGCAGCAACTGCGCGCCTCCCCAGTCCCCAAGCCATGAGTTAACATTATTGCTTGATTGCTTGATTTAAGTTTGTATTAACAGTTTGCAGAATTACAGTATTTGCACGAATCAATACAAAAACTGTTAACTGTTACTCTGTGAGTGTACAACACCATTACACTTGTTTACAAGAGGGTCCACCGTTTTCAATTCATCATAAGATTTAATTTGTACACTATAGGCTACACTTCTATAAAGCCAAAAACAGGAAATCATCATAAAGGAGGTAAAAAGGGGGGGGAAACATATACAGTGAGGGGGGAAAGGGGTGGGTGGAGTCAAGGGATTTACATGTCTTAATGACAGTTGGTAGGGCGTTCCACATTTTTGTGGCAGGAGTGAAATTAATTTAGGTGGACCCTGTTGTAAACAAGTGTAATGCTTTATTGGGTCGTCCACTCGCAGTTAACAGTCTTTGTATTGAGTTGTGCTTGAAATGTACTGTAATTCTGCAAACTGTTAATAAATATTTCAATCAATCAATCAATCAATCCTTGTTTGTGTTTGGGTTGCACATGGTTTGTTGAACTCCCTCTGGTGTTGTTGTGTTGCTGGCATGATTAGACTGACTGAGCCTCACTGTTTATTATGATACACTGTTCATTTCATATCACTGAGAAAAAAAAGAAAAAGGATAAAAAAAAAGAAAATCATTCAATTCAGTGGATTAGTCAATATAGAATAATACACAGCATTACTGCCCTTTTCATCGCAGTACCTTGATTGGGTTCCTCCTTGGTGTCCTTGTTCAGCTGAGAAATTTCCCAGTCCAGGTAGGCGTGCCAGGCTCGAAGTTGGGCTCGATCCAGAGGCTTGACATGGAAGTAAGGCCGCTTAATCTACAGGAGGGACAGGAGACAGTGAGGGAGAGAGAAGGGAGCAGGCAAAGAAAATACATGGATGAAATGGCAGGTGGAAATAAAATAAATCGGATCTGCTTGTTGACCCTTAATACTAGTTATGCTTGTATATTGTTTATCTGATTTGATACAGACTTATAGCATGTTATGCATGTTATGTAAACAGCATAAGTGCATTGTATGTAGTCATAGCACGTCATAGTACATAATGTATATCATAGTAGTATAGATGTATAGCTTATTTCATTATAGATATTCCACTGTTACTTTCTTAGCTTACGCATGTTTCATGATAAATGTTTTTATGTGATGTATTCCCCATGCTTTTTGTTCTTGCTTAATGTAAGTCGCTCTGGATTAAGAGCGTCTGCTAAATGCCTAAATTGTAAATTGTATCTGCAGAGCTGATTAGTATGCTATTTAAATGTTACTGTTGACAAAGATTCATGGCACTGACCATGTACTATCTGCTAAATACATGAACTACAAGACCAGGCAGAGACCAGATAGAGCCAAGTACTGGTAGTGGCAGTGGAGTGAAAAGGGGAGGGAGAGAGAGGTAGAACCATCGTTAGGTAACCGTGACTCACATTGTCTTCATAATGCCACCTCTTGCGGACCTCTCCCTCGTTCTGCTGGTAGACCTTGTCCCTTTGAGTCAGAACCTGCTCTCTCATCTTCTGTATCAGCTCCTCCTGAATGAACAAAGCTTTTATAAGCACTTAAAAATCCAACAGTTTTGTTGTAACATTTATTAATTAAACACAAACATTATTACAGTGATGGCAAAGAATGCAGATATTCATCAGGGTTATTTGTCACTCACAGAGTCTTTGCCTTCGGGGGTGGCGGGCTCCTCCTCACCCGGTGGCCTCTCCTCCTCTTCCTCCTGGGCCTGCTCAGCACGCTCCGCCTTCTGGCTCTGACGGCACAGAACTCTCAGCTCTGCATACTCTTCTGGGGGAAGGACCTCCTTGGGCTCGTGGTTGTTCAGGTGTGCCTTAAACCTGACAGGTGTGTGTGTGGGTTGGGAGGAGGGGTCATAGAAAGTAAGGCGTGTGTAGAAAAGGACATGAGAAGTAGAAAGGAAAAGACGTTTGGTGGTGGATCAGGAGAAAGAAGAACATTATTTTATTGATACCGACACCGGCATACATTGAAGAATAAATCAGCTCTGCCTCGTACTCTTCCTAAACGCAGACTAGTACGCAGCGCAGCCTGCGTAGTGAGCCTTTTACGTTCTTTGCGCAGTGGGTGTACGCTGCTCAGAAGGGTAAAATCTTCCGTCAACAGCGTATCTAGTGATCAGAATCTGGGACATGCTTTGCTTCGGTGTTGTTTCGGACGGACGGGAGAGTATATTTTTAGACAACACACAGATCTATTACTCATCAATCATGAAGCGACTTTATCCTTCAGGAAATTATAAATAAAATGCGTAAGGATGAAATGTGGTGCCGGGTCCGGCTGCAGCAGCAGCAATGCAGTGTTCTGTTCTGTGAATTAATACTGCCTCCGTGCCTCGTTTTGATGAGGCTGTGTGGTAGGATTGCTCATTTAAGAAAAATGTCGGTGAAGTTTTACTGGAGAAGGGAGAATGCATGCGTTGTGTTCCAACTCGGTTTTCAGCAGCACCAATGCGCGGAGAGAGAGAGAGTTGCGCCAGCAATGTGATCTTAAATGTTATGTCTCAGGTTGCATCGGTGTAAATATAATTAATAATTAAAAAATCCGAATGGCTCGAATTGAAATCCGAAATCCGAATGGGTCGAATTGCTCGAATCCACATGGGTTTTTAAAACGAATATCCGAATGTGATTTTTGGACAATTCCGGCAGCACTATGGGGAGAGAGTATGTTTAGTGATGTTTCTGTGATCCCGGACGACTGTGTAAAATAAAAGCTTGTGCACAAAGCGCTTACTTGTCGTAGTGGCTGCTGTAAAGCTGGGTTGGGACCTGGAGGACTCTGTCGAGAACCGCGGCAGCAGCCTTCATGTCTCCCTGCTCCTTCTCCCATTCAATATAAAGGTCCCACAGACGGTCAGAGTGGAAGTCCAGCCCGGTTGCTGACACCGCATCCTCAAACACACTGAAATGAAGGAAAGATGTTTACAACCACACAAGACTTGTTAAACACTTAATATTATGTTACTTGGTCATACAATGGTGTCATGCAAAAGTAGAAAATTTATCTGATCTACAAGCTCACAATGCGACACATCATGGGCTTGTAGATCTGCTATAATATTGTTTTTTTTAATGAAAAGGGCCTTCAGGGAGAATGTGTATAGTTAACATGGGTGGTAGCTTATAATAACTTTTAGGAAGATTTGCCCTTGGATAAATCAGACATAATGATCATGGATAATTAGTTTACAAGACAGCTTGTGAATGAGATTCTGCCACCTCTAAATACGTTATAATTCACTTAAAGCTTGGAACTAGATTCTAAATAAATTTGAAATATGTGTCTGTACCCTCGGATGCGTTTGGGTGACTCGGGAAGGTTCATGTCCAACGTGCCCAGCAATAAATTGATGTAGTGGATCCACAGATCGACACTCAGAGGAATAGCCTGCAGGCCTTGCACACACACCTGTAATATCACACACACGTGACATACATGTGAATACCTATCTTTACACAAAAGACATACTCGAGAATACTGATGTACTTCTATCACACACACACACACACACACACACACACACACACACACACACACACACACACACACACACACACACACACACACACACACACACACACACACACACACACACACACACACACACACACACACACACACACACACACACACACACACACACACACAGTGATTTGCTGTTTTCTAGTCTGCTTGCTGTTTTCTAGTTTTCAGTCTAAACAAGCAATGGTATTTTTACAGTATCATCCCCCTTACCTCCTCTGCTTTGTTGTTGTAACCTGCACGCCTCTCCAAATCAGCATATTTCTTCCAGTACCCGTAGCAGAGAGGATAGCGTGCCAGGAAGGCTGTCAGTGCTCTGCGCGATGCTGTGAGGTGACTCTGTGGATAGGGGGAAAACTAATAATTATCTTTGCACATATAGCTAAAGCCCTAACCACACACACCAAAGGGTCACCATGCAACTCCTTGGGTCCAAACGGTTGCAAGTTAACGCTAAAACCGTCTCGACCCTTTGGTGTGGTCTGGGCCATTGAATTCCATGTGTTGAATCACTAGGGTCAACGTACAACAAGACATATCACACCACAGGGACAACGCTAAACCGTCTTGACCCTTTGGTGTGGTTAGGGCTTTAGGCCGTTGATAAATGAGGGCCTTAGTCTTGTACGCAAAAGCTTCATTTATAGGTAGGACAGGTACTACTACACATACTGCACATGAAGGTCAAGTAGGTAACCTATTGACAGTAGTAGTGATTATTAACCAATACAGAAGCAACCCATGATCATTTTGTACTTATTTTTGTGTAACCCTGCACAATTAATTAAATTGAATTAATTAAAATCCCCTATATCTAAATAGACAGACACCTATGAAATCTCATTTTGTGAAAAATCGTGCAGGACTATTTGGCTGTCCAATTCATTTTAGTTACTCTTATGTTTTTGCTACAAGAGAGTGTCTTTAATAGAGGTTCAAGACAAGCTTTGATGTTGTCCGTTTAAAGCCACAGTAGTTGGCTCCAGGCCCACATTTTGAATGTAGTAATGTTCAGCAACTACAGACTAAAGACAATAAATATTTTCATTGAAAAAATGAGAATCGTGTGAGAATCATGATCTCAATTCTTGTGGAGAAAAAAAAATCGAGATTCACATTTGAGCAGCACTATAACCCACAGACAATACACCACCATCGACAGTCATACATACATACCTCTTGTTCACAGTACTGCAGGAGGTCTGTCCAACTGGAGAAGTCTTGGGGGTGTTCGTTGGCAGCCGTCCAAAGACGCTCAAAATCCACAGGAAGTTCCCCCTCCTCCTCCTCTGTTGCGGGCGGGGCAGTGGAGTAGGGAACGGTATCGGGAGCGACCTCGGGGACCTCGCCGGTGCCGCCACCACCGTTCTCTTCGGACACCTCTGACATAGGAGGCGGGACAGGGTTCTCACTGGTCTCCATGGCTGACGGTTAGCAGAAATTAAAACACAATTAGCCCTTCACTAAGTCCCTCCCCAACCCATCCTTGTCCAATAGGCACGTTGGCAGCGAAGAAAGCTTGACCTGCATAGCAAGTTAGCAACCGTTGCTAAACTATTTGGATTGGCATTGGACAATCGTTTTTTAGGGTGGGATTTAGTGAAGGGCTAATTGGTTTAAGTAGCGTACAATTGATTGACAGAGTTAGAGACTTATCAGCTCTGTTGAGATGCTGAACTTTTATGTTGCATTCATTGGACAAGCATAACATTTTTTGTTGTCTGCCCGTCACACAAAATCCCACATAGCCCCATTAAACACATACTATGCACACTGGCACATGACGCCTTGCAATGCATATAGAGACTGCACAGCAGTGCACACACAAAACATATGCACTCTGTGGCTCTGTGCATATGTACATACATATTAATTTACATGTGTAACAGCCTGTGGTTACCTTCGTAACCTATTGTTAATTAAAATGAAACTTCACGAGGAAACTCGCTTTAGGAGACGTGATACACTCCCTTATTGTTGCCACAAAGTCCAAGCCCGACTCATCGCCTGTAAGGCAAGGAGGGCCTATGCCCTGCCCACCGGGCAGTCATAACCCAATCTTATAACCCGACATTCAGAGACATGTCTTAGGTCAGCGTAAAAGAGCTGACAGATGCTAGATCTGTTCAGTGCTTAGTGTAATACTATACGATCCCCTCCAGTTTACAACCGGCAGGGAGAAGAATCTCTGGTCTCTACCTGGAAGCCACACTGAGAACTGCACGCGCCACAGGCTATCCAGCCTATAAAATGTAGCAAAAGTTCAGAGAATCCCCAACTTGCTGCAGTACACAGTAACACCCTAACCCTAACCCACATCCTGGGCCCTCTGTAAGCCGGTACACCCTAACCCTAACCCACATCCTGGGCCCTCTGTAAACCGGTCTCAATCCAGGATGTCGCCATCCCTCGAGTAGAGTGTGCCTTCACACTTACGGGAGGCTGCAACCCCTTACACGAGTATGACGGTTCTATGGCTTTAACTATCCACTGTGAGATCCTCACATTAGTTATAGCCTTCCCCAGAGTCCTGGAGCCCCAGGAGACAAACAACTGAGCTGTCTTCCTGTGTGTCGCCGTTATGTCCATATAAATCTATAACGCCCGTACCGGGCACAGATTATGCCTCCTCTCCTCTGGACAGAACTCCACTAGATCCACTGGTACACACGCGGCCAGCTGGTTCTTAGGCAGAACGACCACCCTTGTTCTATCCTCAGAGAAGCGAGTGCACTCCTCACTTACTGAGAAAGCGTGAATGTCACTGACGCGCTTAGCGGTCACCAGTGCCAACAACAGTGCCATTTTTAGAGAAAGGAAGTAGGAAATATTATAATCATTAGACTGGATATTGTGATTTTGCATATTGTAATTGGCATTACTGGCACTTCTCCATTTTATTTCTCTGTATTGACAAGTAAGTAAGTACACAAAATAGTACACAAATAGAAAAAATATGCTATATTGTGATATAAAAATGTCTATATTGTGATATGAGATTGAGATTGTCAACCTTTATACCACCAAGCTGGAGGGGGTGGTCAAGGCTCCCATTGGTCCCAAACCCAGTCAGTTATTTTCCTGTTAGTGTATGATGTAATGGTTCTGTGTTTATGACGAAGTCACAATCTCCTAAAGTGAGTTTCCTCGTGAAGTTTAGTTTGAATTAACCAGCAAATAACTTGCTGAGGAATAGCCAACTAATTATAACTGTTTGGTTGGTAATAATTTCCTATACACTATATCAGAGCAAATAAAAACAACACATTGTTCACTGTTCAGTGCATTATACTGTAGCTGGGCATAGTCAGTCAGCATACATGCATGGAATGAGAATGACACTTGTGGGACTGCATGGGACCACTACTGTGGCTTGTGGACTTGACTAGAGCAGTGGCTGGTTTGCTGGATAGAATAGCTGCAACGGTATTTGTTCTTAGTAAATTGTATTGGGTACTTGGGTAAGTGCCTCCTTAATATAAGTGATGTATTTTAACTAGGGACATACTCTATGCAAAGGCATTAGTTATGGACCAGAGCTATGGACATACATTTGTCCTGGAGATTACCACTTAATCGTCTCCTTGTTATAAACCCACACAATTCTTCCTCACGTTTGCATAAGGTATGTCTGGATCAACATGGAATCGTCCTATTCCTAACAAGGCTAGCATACGAGCTCTTGAACATCACATAGCCTAAGCCTAGCTTAGCTGATGTTAGCCATGGCTAGCATTGCTGAATGTTTGAATGAAAACACCGTCGGGCAAAAACACTAAACACACAAAAGCAAAAGCAACTTGCGGAACATCAAAATACGAGTCCTACATTGCACCTGAATTGATTTATATATCAACTAACCCGAAGAATCTTCCACAAGCTCTCCGTTGTTGCCACTCAGATCTTCTGGAACTTCAGTCGCCATGATCGCCAAATGTTGCAACGATGACGTCACTCGATCGCGACGACACTTCAACCTGACCCCATTGCGTGACCCCACTCTATGCCCATCTATGATGACCATATAGACAGATGCCTCCCACGCTCCCTCCCTCCCTATGACTCTGGCTTGACCCGAAGTTTATTTTGATCACTGAGTTTAGTAAGATCAGCTGGATACACAAACATAAGGTGCATTTTATCCAGTTTACTGAGATACTGGATTAGATACACAATTTATCCAGTTACATCACGTTTTGCGCCGTTACATAATATCTACTAATCTAGGCTATTTCAATACACATGGCACTATATTAAAATAAAACACTTTAAAAGTGGGAATGAAGATTTTATTTATTTCCAACGAATTTAAGCAAATTTAATACAGGATCCCTCCTTTAATACATTTGGTCAAGTTCATGATTTTCTCTTTAGTCTCATTTTGTGAAGTAGTGCAACTGACAACCGTGATTGTAACATTTGCAGGCTCCTCATTATTCAGTCCCATTTCTAATTCATATCTCCAAATAAAATGCCTACCCTCTACAACTTGCAGCAAAATGTACATAAGAAAACAAAAAGACAAACTTATACAATAACGCCCTAATGTAAATATCCTGCCATTTTGACCAAACGGGGATGGTTTCAGAGTCCCCAAATGTTCAACTGAATATTTAGGGATGATCAGTTCACATTGGGATGTATTTACGGACACAGATCTGCAAGCCACCGGCATGTGACATTCCACGATTAAGCTGAACCTAAGTATAGATTTTAACAGTTGTAAATTACATTTACAAATGGCAACTCCAAACCATCTCAATATCTAGTCACCCCCCCCCCCCCCCCCCAAAAAAACAGGAAAATAATAATTAAGTTCTCGCTCTTCCTGAAGTGCATTAAAAATATAATCAAGTAAACAAAGTTGGATAAACCAGAAAAAGGACATGTCAAAGAAAACAGAATTAGTCTTCCACAGTATCAGTGGTTCAATCCCCTGAACAATTCCTTTTGCCAAATAACTTTAGTATCAGGTTCAAAAGAGCCAAGAATCCCCTCGCTGCTCAGTAGTTTGTGAATGACTTTCTGTAAAAAAAAGAAAAAAAAACATTCCTGGATGGAGCAATGACATGATAGTGCACACATTCTTTAGAAACAAATGGATGGGCAAAACAGGAATGAAATGGCCTCAAGTTGTAGCAAAAATCATGTCTTTACATCTTATGGCAGCTGTACAAAAAAAGGGGGGGGGGGGGAATGTACATACTAGCACTCTTAAAGAGCCCTGTTAAACTTATTTGCGAGCCGGTGTGGCACACCTAAAATAGCAGATCTACAAGCTCATCCTCACATCATTCAGCACACGGGAACTAAGTATAAATCCATCCTTCACAAATTAACACAAAACTGGCAAGGGGACAGTTATAAACACTTAACCATGATCAAATGTGGCACAAGTACACCGACTTCAGTTTAAGTGCTTGTCGTTTAAAAAAGAAAAAATAGAAAAGGGGATGGAATGAATTGTGAAAGAATCTCAAGTCAAACACATGGTCACAAAAAGAGGGGAATCAACAGCTTGTTCGTTAAGAATGTGCACCTTTCATTTTAAAAAACAAAAACAAACTTATTTTCCCCCAGTGATGTTTTTTTTTATTCACAGGCGTTTAGGATGGACAGCCTGGGGGACAAAACAAGACAAAATAAATCATCTGAATGTCTTTGGTCTAATCCTAAACATCCACTACAATTAAATCATGATTTGACCAATCTTATTTTTCTCCTTCATTTTTGTTCTAAACAGAAATAAGTGAATTAAAAACTATCTAGTAACCGTTCAGTTAGTTGACCCACCATTGCATTACTGAACACAAGATTGGACATAGTAGGGACATTTTCAAGTGGCTCAGTTCTACCAACAGGTTTACATGGGATTACATGTAAACACCTGTGCGTAATTAATTATGTATGGATGAATACTATACATTGACAAAGGAATCATGTGGGAGAATGTAATATGAGTATTCAAGACAGAGTGTGTGTGTGTGTGTGTGTGTGTGTGTGTGTGTGTGTGTGTGTGTGTGTGTTTAGGTCCACAGTCCAACTGTATTCCATGTGCCACACTGAGGCAGTTATCTTCTCATTCTTGTTTCTCCTGTATAAGAGCTTTGTATCTAATCCACTCAGTCCCTCTCTCCTTATCCCCGTTCAGTCCAGTTCAGTCACTCTACTTCCTGCTCACGCCTCTTGATCACTCTCCTTCCGTCACCATGGTTACTGAAGCACCACAGTCCAGTCCGTCCCGGTGTCACCATGGTTACTGAAGCACCACGGTCCAGTCCTTCCCGGTGTTCATGCCAGGCTTGCGAAGCGTCAACACTGACATGGAAGCGTCAAAGTCAAACTCCAGTTGGCTCTCCTGACCATCTGCAGAACGGAAATTAAAAGAGACATTAACAGCCTGAAGCAAACCTGACCTATTATTAACACCTGAAAATAGGAGGTTCAATAATTAGTGTGGTTGTCCTAACAGGGCAACCACAATATTGTTATTTAAATGAGCGATACTTTGGCACGCAACTTGTCCCACAGTTTTGGTGGCACGCAGCTAATGTATTTTGCGTGTCTTAAGTACCAGGTCTTATTACTTAACTTAAGACCTGGAGGCGTGGTCAATGCTCTTTGGCCACTCAGAATAGCCAAATGGCATTGATCACGCCTCCATGTCTTAAGTTAAGTAATAGGACCTGGTACTTAAGACACGCAAAATACAGCCCATAGTGTCTAATGTCCATGTCCCTCAAACTTATTTCTAATGGTTTGAGCCTCAATCACCATTGATATAACCAGGCCATTGGCATTTCGTTTTTGCTTCTGAAGCCGTTTTAGCTGCAGTACCATAATGTCCTGAGGTGGTAGGGGTGCTGACATGCAACTTATTTCATATTTGAGTCATTATAATACTGATGCTAGATAAACCCAGGCTTGTTTCCATTCCATGCCAGCTTGGAAAATCAACAATGGCGGACATTGTAAACAAAGTGGAAATGCAAATTTGGAACTGAAGACCGAAGAGACAAATACGACCATTTTATCCATTTGTTGCAAAAACATGATTTTGAGGGGATAAATCCCCTCCGAATTACTTACACATGATCCCAGGGGTGACTTGACATTGGCTAGCAAAATTAGTGGGAGGGGCCTATGTAAGCAATTGCGGCAAGCACACTTCAAAATTGCGACTTTTCTAGTTTTAGGAACAGTTGTCAAATTTGCACAATATAGACCAACAACCAAGCTAGTGAGATACTAGATACTAGTAAGATACTTTCAAGCACGATGTAAATTGACAAACTACTAAGGCACCAACATGGTCGCAGAATGTGTGAGACAGCACATTAGGTAAAACGAAAGGAAAGGTACTATGTTTACCCAGGGTAACTGGACTAAGCTCAAGAACTTGTTTACAGCCAGGCCCTGCTCATAGAACATTTCATGGTAGAGGTTCAATGCCTTGTCCAAGGGCACTTCAGCGGTGGTAATTTTAACGTGCCGGTCCGGGGATACGAACAAGCGACCTTCCGATATCAAGACCGCTCCACAAACCGTTCGGGTACTCACCAGCAGTTCTGAGGGTAACCTTGCTGGGTTTGCTGGATCCCAGTATGAGGATGCGTTCGATCCAGGACTGTGTAGAATACTGAGCATCAGGAGCTAGATTCCTGTGTGGGGGGAATAGACATAAAGATGGCCTTACTAAAAAGAACATTACAGTAGAGATCAATACAAGAGCACAACCAATATATAATTCTGGCATATTTCACTTTTTTTAAAGCATCAGTTCAGTTAATGCTTTAATTTTTTTAGAAATGCAGCACTTGCACTTATGCACTAACACTAATGCAGCATATGTGTCCCGAAATCTAACTCGGTTCGGGCTTTGCTCTGCATGAGAAGGTATAATTTCGAAACTGGTTACAAATATGGTTCCAAAATCCATTAGATGAGACAGTGCCGACTCAGAGCATATAATATCAATGATACTCATGACCCACCTGGAAGAGAGGACATTTTTGGCGAAAGACAGGCTCCTGTGGATGAACTCCTTTTTATTAAAGTTAAAGGTGTGGCCATCGTCTATGTAGAGTTCACCCTCTGCAGTTCTCTTTCAGGAACAAAATGAGAGAATAGTGGTTAAAAATGCTTCCAACTAGTAGAAGGTATGTCGACACAGGACAGGAGTGGACTACTGTATGAGATTTAGAATAACTGTCACAGTATCAACATTGAACAATGTGCGTGTGTGTGTGTGTGTGTGTGTGTGTGTGTGTGTGTGTGTGTGTGTGTAGGATACCTGGGCACTGAGGGCCACGTATAAGGTGTAGGGATCATCTTCCATACAAGAGGACGACCTGCGAACTCTGGCCTTCCTGGGAATAATGGAACCACCACGCTGGAATACTGGGATCTGGTAACAAGACAGTCATATTAGCAAGACATAACATAACACACAACGACACAAACATACATAACAGTATAAATAGATAGGACCATGGATACTGTGTGTGTGTGTGTGTGTGTGTGTGTGTGTGTGTGTGTGTGTGTGTGTGTGTCTTACAGAACTCATGGTGACAGGGATGTAAAGGTTCTGGGCACCATTGTGCTTCTGGAAAGTGTGGACATCGAACCAAATCTGCAACAGGCGGACGGAGGTTAGAATAGGACCACCAAAAGACTAACAAATGGTTTCTTTGCCAAGAACATACAAAATACTCAACTGGGTCCAGACTAGAGACTCTCAGCATCAGTTTGAACCATTTCCGGTTCAAACTTACTGCCTAGCCTATTAACCCATTTAGGCCTGAGGCCGATTCTAAAAACGCCTTCTAAAGCCTGACCTAAGTTTTCTGAAAAACTTCAAATATTTATATAGCAGCATAATGTTTTTGTAATTTCTGAAAAAAAAAAGGGTTCCCAGCCTGAGGGGGTAAAACACCAAAAGGGGTTCCCACCCAGAATGGGTTAAATGAAGCTATGGGAAAATGCTCAACAGGGACTACAGTTATGCACAGTCGATTAAACTTGGTATGGGAATGTGCCTACATTTATTATGTAAATGGACAGGGACACACAAAATATAGCGGGTTAAAACCCCACTCGAGTCCCCAAGATAAACATACACATGGTTTTCCCTATATTTAGCAACAGATCAACACTCTATTTGCACAAAGTTGAAAACTGCTCTTTTGACACTAATTTGCAGACTCATGGCCGATTTGTCTCTTGCTATTGCTGCCAGTATGCAGTAAGTGCAGAGTTAAAAGCCTAAAAGCCCTCCAAGAAGCCATTGCTGCTCCTTTCCAACTGGAGAAAAGAGGTGTCAGTCTGGTTGTCAGTCTAGTCGGGCTACACAAATTTTAAAAGATAAGGTTGACATTTTGAACAGAGGGTGGCGCACAAGTTAGTCATGTGGTCACTCAAATGGTTAGGAGAATGAATACACACAGAAAGTTTTATGGCTTTTTGAGATATCCTGTGCCAAGTTGAAAATGTGTCCTAAGGGTAGTGCAAGAGGAACAGAACGTAGTAAAAAGAATATAAGTAGGGCTCCTGGAGTGCACAATTAAAGTTTTTAATCTGTTTATTTTAATGTGCAAAATAAGGGAGAAATGGGGCACATTTTTGAGATATGGACAAAATGATTGACATCTTACCTCTCCTTGACCTGGCAGGTAGGCAGTGACTCCCCTGCTCCCCTCTTCAGTCACTGGGTGAACCAGCAGGTCTCTCCCTGGAGCAACACACAGTGAGTTAGGTACAGGGCATTGATGACATTATGCAGGGCTTAAAGCCAAAAAGAATCCCAAGACTGAAAATTACTTTTTGCAAATCTGCACTGATTTCATTAAATAACTCCTATGAAATCCTCAGGACTGAAATCCGTCCCCAGGACTGATAACTTTAAGCCCTGCATTATGGTTTGGTTCTCCTAAACCCTGTTCTTACTAGGCTACTACATACATAGTGTATAATATACGACATTGGTTCTCAAAATGGGATCTGGGGGACAGGGGGTCACCCCTCAGCCAAATTAATATAGCAATGTACAAGCCTACAACAATATGTCACTATGTGACGCATAGATCTGAGCTTGTAGATCTGTCATTTTCAAAAATAATCTTGAAAATGTTTGCATTTTTTAAACATTATAAACAACAAATCTTGTATCTTGTCCCTGGCACAAAATATTTTCACATGGGGGTCCGTGGTACAAAAGCAAACCTTTGTCAACTCTTATTTTCTGGCAAAGAAAATTACCGTATGTCACATTAGGCTGCTATAAGTTTTATTGAACAATGGAGAGCATGCACTCTTGGGGGCTATATTTATGTTATTTTTTAATTTATTGCACTTAGTTTCTTGTCTTTCTGATTCATTCAAATGCACTTTACAGTGTACTTTGTGCGTCACATTGTGACGGGCAGTGAGCTTGAAGATCTGCCATTCATGCCAAATGTTTACCTCAGACTAGGGATGCTAGGGTTCATGTGGTTACTTGCTCAAACTCGGCTGAGGAAAAAGGTGCCATGCTACATGCACGTGTCGGAGGTGACTCACCTAGCAAGAACTGGTCATCCATAGCAAATGTAACGGTGTCCTGAGGATACTCCACCCACAGTGGCCTGCAATGTACACAGACAGGTGAGATGACATACAGTATGACACACACGTACACCCAGAGGTTGCGTTAGTCCTGTAATTGCCGATTTTGACGGATATTTTATGACAAAGACCGGAAAATATAAATCTCTACGGACATCCTGACCGATTGACGATGACACGGCCGTCCATTATAATCTACCGCAAATCTCTCGCTTTCCCTCTTCCTCTGTCACGAACACACACGCTGTCAAGTTCTAAGTCTACGATTTCCTGTTAATAAATAACCTGTGTAAATGTGCTTCATTGGGAAGTAAACAGGAGGCACTTTATTGTGAAGGGAAGACAGGAACAAGAGTTGTTGCTGAGAACTTGTCGAATAGACTAGAGTTATGAGTTGTCGGCAGTTGAAATGCCAGAAATGCTGTGTCGTTCCGGACGGTTATTAAATCATGTATTTAACAGCCTAAACAAGTTAGAATACGTCGGACACGTTCAAACGAGAGGGCACTTGTGAGTAAAGTTGGTAAAGGCAAGTTGTCCAACCACTAATCAACAACAATGCAAATGCATTTGAATATGAAACATCCAACAACCACGGATGCCTAAAGACTCTACACAAAAGCTATCCACACGGCAACTGCATCCAGGTGAAACACGTTAATCATAAATGTGGACGTTGAAAAGTTACAACTTCTCAGTCTCCTTATAGAATAATAAGAATATCTCTAGACTACAAGATTCGCACAGATACTTAATCAACTTGCCCAAAAAGCTGTCCTAAGCAGACGCAGGGACAGCATCCACTGCCTGTATCCATTACTTGTGTGACGACTACTAGCCTATAATGTATTGCCTTAAACACGTCAGCTGAGCCACATTATCAAAGATGAATCTGAAGTACCTATGTTGGTGCTGTAGGCTACCCTCATTGATATTCTGAAGGACATTATGTTCAAAGTAAACCACAGATTATTGAGAAACCATTACGAATGCTGCAAGCGCTCAATGTGCAAAATGGTAATGTAAGTAATTAATGTATCTGTGCAAGATGACACTGCTATATAAAATGAGCATATTACTCAATTATGTTCAAATAGTTCAATCCAAAATATAATGCTGTAGTTAGGCTGCATTTATGCACCTGTATGTCTGACCGTTATTTTAATCAGATGTCTGATTCTCTCTTTTCCATGTCCAATACATGTCGGACATTGGGACTGGCAGTTTAAAATCCTAGCGCGACCACCAACACACACACACCTCATGACTGGATGTCCAGAGTGGTGTGCCTGATAGAACAGCTGATACCAGTAGGGCAGCAAGGCGTAACGCTGACGAACTGCCTCACGGATCAGCGCAGTGTTCTCTGGACCAAAGAGCCAGGGCTCACGGCGGGGGGTGTCCAGGTGGGCATGGGCCCTGAAGAACGGTTGGTAGGCACCCGTCTGGTACCAGCGCACCAGAAGCTCACTGTTGGGGGTCTTGAAAAAGCCGCCCACATCAGCTAAGGAAAAGACAGGGAAGATGTTGACCAAGTTGTTCAGTCACAACAAATGAAACATATCAGTAGTCTGCACGCAATCTGCTTGTCATGCAATTTGTCAGGTCAAATGTTGCTTTTTGCTAAAGAGTTGACAACCAATAGAAAATGCATCCATAAGTCTATCATTTTCATTTAGCTTTTCAACGATTTCTTCTTCATCATTCAACTTCTTCTACATCATTCATCATCTGTGGAAATAGTAATTATTTTAAAGGGAATGTCAGTTCGTTTCCGTTTTTCTTCTTAATTAAACATCCGTTTGATCAGCAGACATTGAAATACTATGGACACTATGGAAGTTTCTAATTAGCCAGGCTGTTTATGACACCTGCTCTTCTCTCATATGATTTGGATTATATGGATATTCTGTTGTACTGGCAGGTCCCCAACTGTCAGAAAATAACAGCCAGCCAGTCCTTCTGGTACTTTTAATTCATAGATGCATGGACAGCATACACAGATGCGTTTTGTAAGCGTGAGGTTAACTACAGTGTGGCCTGGTGGTTGATGCTTACCACCACAGAGAGAGATTCCCACCAGGCCAAGACTCAGACACATGGGGATGGAGATCTTCAGGTGTTCCCATTCAGCAGCATTGTCACCAGTCCACACAGCGCCTAGAGGAGAGGTACTCCAATGGTTCCATTAACCCGTATTTACCGGTTACCGGCCAACTAGAATTTCAATTATAAATATTAATGTCTGGTTGAAAAGTTTATTTATCATTATTATTAGGCTATTAAAGTAACGCATTACAAATCAGATGAATTTGTGTATGGCTCATGAATGTATATACAAATGCCCTCATGTGACACACACTTGCAATGGCGAAACAAACGTAAATGTACATTCTGCAAGAAAACCCAGAAATACCATTGGGTTTACATAGTGTACGATTAAACAGGGAGCAATACATTACAGGCAATGCACTGAGTGCATTTAATGAAAATTGATTTAAATAGGAAACGTAATGAAGGAGCACTGCAATAAAGCCAAAGAGTCATCTTCAGTTCAGAACTTCAGATCACCACTCATATCGCTCAAAAGTGTATACCAAATGTTAAATCAGTCATCAATTCATTGCAATGACAGTTTCTCAAATCTATGCAGCCGTTTTACAAACTGACACAGGTCTATACAGGCATATTGACATGGAAAGAGCCCTGGAGGAAACCGTACTGGAAGAACTTGACAACAAATTGCAAGAAAGCCCTGGAATCATTTCTGATAAAACATGTATGGGAAAGTTGAACGAGGTGGAAAGCCCAAAACATGTTTCTTAACCCATTTGGGGCGGGAACCTGTTTTGGTGTTAGCATTACGTTATGCTTTAGCTATTGAAAAATAGCAGATCTATCGTAGCGTGCCACTGTAGATCTGCTATTTTTGAAAAATCAAAGAACAACTGACATAGAAACATAGCTTTTTCAGAAAACTGTCAGGATGTAGAAGACATTTTTATTATCTGATCTCAGGTCAGAATGGGTTGGCCAACAACTATTATAATAGTTTAAACATTTCTATAGGTGATCTATAAAATTCTAATATACTGTATTTGAATCATTATTTAACCCTGCTCTTACTCTGACAAAGCCAGTAACAAGTAACACCCTGACAAAGCCTGCTAGCATACAGAAACACAAGCAGGTGGGTAGTATGGACAGTGGAGACAGAACTTAGAAGTCAGCTTACCATAGCGCTGTGAGCCAGCAAAGAAGGCCCTAGTAAGGACAAATGGACGCTCTACTCCCCCTGACCTCTGGATGAGGCCCTCTGCTGTGGCCATTTGCTGCAAGTTAGAAGAACAATGAGGAGGAGCAGCGAACAGTCTACAAACAAGCTATGAAGGTTCACATTTTCACATAAATAAGGTGCGTGAATTCATAATGATCTATCTATCTATCTATACGAGGTATTTGTTTTGTCACACATAGATAACACATTTTTGTGTCCCAAAAATAACTATACTACTAAAAGGTACTAGTGCTCACTAATAATAATATTATTATAAAGAAAAATATAAAAATCAGAAATGGCATGGCTACACTGTAAATGTCAGACTTGACATTGGCCAGCTTGTGACGTCAATCATCTGACATGACTCCACATTTTGAACACCGATCAGAGGACTTTTGACTAACAATTATAAAATATTATAACAAGTTTAAAACATATAATTGGTGAGGATTGATCAGTTTGCAAGATTAACTTCTGAGCTCACACAGACAAACTCCCCAACCCTCTAATAGACTGCTAGGCTCCTGCAGAGCCACGACGAAAACACTTGCACTACCATTAATAATAAGTTGTTGTGGATAAGTATATTAACTAAAGAACATAAATGTGTCACTTGCAAAATATTAACTCCTTGACCATCGACCCCTATAGGCTTTCGGTTCATTATCGTTCACAGCCATCGACCCCTTTTGGGGCTTTATTCGTTTATTTTTATTTTTAAGAGTTGGTCTAATAATAGAATACAAGCTCAAAGTCCTGACACGCACCACATAGAAGCCATAGAGGTTGTGCACATCCCGGTGCTCCCAGGAGCCATGCAAAGCATCCTTGTGCATGGTGACCTCTGGTCCATTGAACACTGATGGCTCATTCATGTCGTTCCATGTGTACAAGTTCTCCATGGATCCCTGGGAAGTAGAGATGGAAGAGTGTGAGCAAGGAAAACCCAACAACAGGAAAAATATAATGAATCCCTGGCTTACTTCTTTGCCCCAAATAGATGGTTCAAATTAGGGTCAACAGTTATTCCGTAGGATGTATAGTAGAATGCTAGACTGATGTTTATACTTGGTCTACCGCTCTTGATACAGCCCAATATATTTTTACTAGAGCCCAAACATATTTTTACTACAGCCCAATACATATTTTTAAAAGTAAACAGTTTAGTGGACTGTCCATCCTGTTTTTCAGAATAATACTGCATTTCATCTCCGGATTTCTCACCTCGTATTGATCGTAAGCAAACATGCTGGCCCACCATGCTCTCATCTCTGGGTTGGTGAAGTCAGGGTAGCCTGCATTACCTGGAGAAATAAACAAAATAAACAATTTAGGGAAAGAGTACAGACAGATCTGGAGTTAGAATAATATGGCATGACGACAACCAGTATACTCAGATTAATTCAAATTTAATCTGTTTACTACGTTACTCGTTACTTCAGTGTAGGTGCAATATTAATTTAAAGCATCTTTATTTCTTCTGACAGTAGATTGAATCAAACCTGGCCAGCACCAGCCCTCATAGTCTCCACCATCTTTATTCTTAATGTAGAAGCCTTTGGAGCGGATCTCATTGTGGATCTTGTAGTTGCTGTCTACTTTGATATGAGGATCCACAATAGCCACCATCTATGGACAGAGAGAAAGAATTAAAAGGTGGTCTGACGTCTGATGTTTTAGCCCATTGGATACAACTCAAAGCATTATACTGTAGATCGTTTTATTTGAAAAGTCTAGCCAAAAATCCTGGTAGAATACAGACATTGACAAAGGCACTTCAGGGACGTTCAGTAAGGTTTTCATTTTATGGAGTAAATGTAAACAAGCTAAATCTAAAAACAAATGGATAAAGCTTTGAATACACAACATCGATGGTGGCAAGTTCCTTCATTAACAATGAGGATCCCATTTGATTTTTAACCCTAGTTCGTGCAATGTTAATCGCTTTCCATTACCTTGCGTCTCTTTTCCATGATACCCTGCAGCATCTCCTTGGGTGTGGCGAACTTGTGAGGGTCCCAGGTAAAGTAGCGCTTGCCGTCTGTGTGCTCGATGTCCAGCCAGATGAAGTCGTAGGGGATATCATGCTCATCAAAGCCAGAATCCACTGACCGCACATCCTCTTGGTCATTGTAGTTCCAGCGGCACTGGTGGTAGGCCAGTCCAGCCAGAGGAGGGAAGGCCTGGGTTCCTGAGCAAGGAAATCACAAGGCTAAGTAAGAAAAGGACCATGACAGCCGGGTGGACAAGTGTATCAATATACACCATCTTTGAAAGATTCTTTGTTTCACCACACTTTTACTGATCTTATTTTTCAACGTGCACACTACTGTATATTATTTTATTGACGTTTTTAAGAGTCCATGGTCCAGCAGTTTGCGAGATGAGCTTGGACAAACGCACACCCAGTCATAGACGGCTAGCCTCTTGCCAAGGCCACTGGGAATGAGCCGGTCAGACAAAATGCGTTGTAACACATGCACTATGCATGTGTTACAAAGCATTTTGGTCTTATACCACACATAATTCTGTCTTTCTATAATCTTCAAAGTCATAAATATGAATTCCTCGTGCCATTTATCATCCGCCAATAATCGAATTGTACAACTTGAAATGTACACAAATGCTCGTTTTTGCATGCGCCTTCGGGCAACTAGACCTGGATTGTGGTGAGCTTTTTTTTCATGCAACGTGTCCTGCACCCCTCATGAGCAGACGGGTCGCTGATCCAGGAAAGAACGCCTGCGTCACTCGCTCCACGTCTGAAACGACCTATACTGTACAATACATTTGCATTTTGATGTATGCACTTAGCTGAAAGTTGTCTTTTAATGCAGACGTTTAAAGATTAATATTGACAGTGGAAAAAGCAGCACTTGTTAAATTGCCAGGTTCTGGTTCGATATCGGGGATCAGCTAAATGTGGAATTTGCACCTGAGCTACTGCCATGGAGACTATTGTCTGCTGCCATATGTACCTGTATGTTGCCTGATGCCCTGCACTCCGAACTACAGTATCTGAAAATACTAAATAATTTGTAGGAGGGCACGTAGGTACATACGAGCAAAAAAAAGCAACTACGGTCATGTAAAAAGGCAACAGATTTTCTTCTCACCTGTGAGGGAGGCATACTGGGAGAAGACATCGTATGGCGTCGGTCCCAGCATGATGAAGACGTCAATGATGCCGCTCTCAGAGATCCAGCGCACATCTGTCTGCGGAGTCTCGCTGGAGCCCTGCACATAGTCCAGCATCTTCCCAAATACTGTCTGCAGACACACAACGCGCAGAAGTTGAGTCAGGGGGCGAATATTGGAGTGTCTATATTTGTGCACTGTTTTAGGACTAATTGGGCCTACCCTGCCATATCCAACATTGTCGGGATGGACCAGAATGTAGGCTAATTAGTCGGGCCGGGCCGAGCCGAGCCTCGGGTTCCATGATTATTATTATTATTATAATTTTTTAATCTGTATCAAATGCTATCTACTTCAATCTCTGTACTTCTTTATCTATCTTTTGGTCCTTACATTCCTTAAACCAGATGTTCAGAGGGACATCCAATTGATTTCTTTCTATTTCTTTTCATTTTGCATCATATTCTGGATTACACCAATAAACTAAGTATCTTATTTGTGCCGCCGCTTTATAATAGTCTTCTAAACATGGGAGAGACATACTTCCCTCATCTTTAGGCAACTAATGTTTTGAAACGTACTCGGGGTTTCTTACTTCTCCAGATGAACCTGGAGATAGCTCTATTCCAGTTGTCAAATTGTTTTTTTGGTATTTCTACCGGTAAGGATTGAAAGAGGAATAGTAATCTTGGCAAGATATTCATTTTTACGGCTTCTATTCTATCATGGATACCAAACACCAGAGGGGCACCATGATTCTTTTTTTAATAAATAAAACTTCTACCACCTCAAAAGTTTGTCGTCCGACCAGCCTAGCCTGTGTTAGTAATGAAAACCGGGAGACAATGGCCAAAACTCAATCGAAAATCGTCCAATTTGCTCAGTCTTAGTTCAAAGCTTGTTGGATGACACATAATGACACCTTTATGGGTATTTCGGGCCTAAAAGAATGTTAATCGTTTGGGCCGAGCCTCAGGCTGGCCCAATAGGGCCAAGGCCCCAGTTAAAGAACTCAGACCCGTTGAGAACTCCAATTTAATGTTTTGTCCTGGCTGTTGACCTGCTGCTTACCTTCCCTGCAGTGTTAGAGCTGATGTCCACCCACGTCTCAGCAGCATTGAGCCAAAAGATACCCATGGTGCGCTGGGCACTGTGGGACACCATGACAGGGACAGCACCATATAGAGCCATGGGGTTGAACAGCTCATATTGGAACACATCTAGGTTATACAGTCGGTATGGGTCTCCGGCACTGAAACAAACAAAACAAAACAAATAAACCAACAAATCTTAAAATTACTATATGCCAAATACAGCAACTGCACTGATTTAGTCTTCTCTACATGCTCCAGCATACAGTGTGAAATACCAAAAATGTTTAATCACCTACATCTTTATGTATAATTGACACACTCATCCACCTACTACACCAATTTATTTTAATCAATCTATTCATCTAACCACCATTCTCGGTTAGGCTTTAACAGCCAACTAATCAACATAATTACAGGTCTTACGTGGATTGCACATTAACAAGGACATTTCAACACTTGATAGTTGATAGATGGGACTCACTCTGTGGTTTTAAGTTTGAGGCTGTCTGCATGCTCTGGAATTCCATAGACATGTTCAACTCCCGGTAAAGAAAAGTCTAAACTGACAGACGAGGGTCCTGTGGAGAGAGCACAACCAATCAGACAATAGAAACATAGCCGCTAAAAGCCCATAGTTATACATTTATGCAAATCATTGTATTTTCGAAAAAAGTGTATACATTTGTCATTGAGTTGCATCTATGAAATAATGCATTACTGTATATTAGTAACAACCTGTAAATAATGTTTTGCACACTAACTGTCTGGCAAGATAAAACCAACGTTGTTACAGTTTTAATACCAGTACATCAGAAATAAACTAAACAAGGTATCAAAAATCTAACAGACCCGATTAAACATTTAAAGGTCACTATAGACACACAGGAACAACAGTGCAATGCAATCCATATAAGAGGCATCATAAAATACTGTAGTTTCATTGGTTGACTACGGAGGCTGAAGGGCTTTTTGTGTGCTAATAAAGTGTCCCATATGTTTGTTAATATACAACACACGTCCCACAATGTACTATTATGCTCTATCAGTGTGTCTAAAGTGCTAGGAAAAGTTTATGGTATATGGTTTATGGACGCATGGTATATATATGTCACAGACGATGCCTGCAAGCTTTCAGTAACGGATACGTTAATGCTGATAAACGCTATGAGTTACACTATCAATTTAGTAGTTATTTAATTTCACAAGATTGTAACTGACAGTGACGAGTGGAGCCATCCGTTTTGCTACAGGACGTAAACGATCACAAACAAAAGAGAATGTGTTAGTTATATTTGGTGTAGTCTCGTGTAGCCAGACAACTATTCCACAATCTCCGAATGCTATAGTCTGGATCTACACCTCCCGAAATCCAAGTAATCAGTTTGTCATTTCCGTTCACAAAAATATATTTTAAAATATCTTTATTTTTTTTAAAATTTTTATCCCACGATTTTGTAACCCAGTTTTCTTTTCACCCAGTGCCAATTATCTAATGTAATCCTGGGCGCTACACTTCCTCTGCCAACCTGGGGGGGCAGCGGACTGACCTCATGCCTCCTTCTATGCATGAGGAGTCCAAGCTGCTTCTTTTCACCTGACAGAGGGGAATTTCCCCGGCCGGACGTAGCGCGTGGAAGGGACACGTTATTCCGACCAGTTCCTTTCCCCTCCATCAGGCGCCCCCGCTGGCCAGGGGGAGGTAGTTTTAGAGACCAGGATTACGGCATGTTTTTGTGAGGGTATCTACCCTAGGGGACACGGGGAGAACATGCAAACTCCACACAGAAAGGCCCTATCGCCAACGCCCGCCTCGGGTATGGGCACTGATGATGCGGAGGAGGGAACACGCCGCCAGTGCCCACAGCGTCCCCAGCGGGAATCGAACCCAGGACCTTCTAGCTGTGAGGCGACAGCACTACCAACTGTGCCACCGTGCCCCTAATAAAATAAAATATCTTTAGAGCTTTTTTTTTTTTAATTCCCATTTCTAAGCAGTGAGCTATATATACTGTATGCTTAGATGATTTCTATTTATATTAGGATAAATTTGCGCAACGGTAAAGATGAAACGGAAGTGTGAAGGAGGCTTCACTTCCGCTTTATATTTTACTCATGATCAGAGCTCTCTCTCGTTCTCCAGACTGTACGACTGAAACATTTGAAAATTGCAGTAAACAGTCTGGCCACGCAAGACTATATTTGGTGATGTAATTCTGGACCAAAAGTGAAATGAAATAAGAAAAACAAGAATTAATTTAAAACGCATACGTTTGAGTCTCTCATGTATCGTTTAAATAGGCTATTTATTTTGTAAAATGATCACATCTTGCTTCTTCCAAACAGCATCTTGCAAGACTAATTTTGGATTAATAACCTGGAGAATTCAGCAGTTGAAAATGTCAGGATATGTGACCCCCTGGCCATTTAAATGGGCCATTTCCCCCCCAAATACATTCATGAAACTGTAATCCCATTCAAGTGGCAAATGAAGTGTGAAACAATCTATTGAGAAAACAAGACTATATGTTGACAGACATTTGGAAACCTATTTGTATTCAAATCATATATAATAATGAATGATAACTTTAATAGTCTCCATTTCATCTAGGATTGTTTTAAAAGTAGGTTAAACTACAGTTGATTCTATGGACTCGCCTGCAGTACACTGTTCTTCTTTACCACAAGCTGTCTCAATTGTGGGTGTGACATTTTATATACTGTATACCGTTAATATAAGCACCAACCAACCAGTGGTCAAAAGAAAGAAACGTCATCAAATTAGGAGAACTACCATTGGGTTTGCCGTCCGAGTGTGACTTAAATGTTTCCTCCCACATTCCATCTTCTGATTTCTCTTCTTCTGTGTTCACTGCCTGGTACAAACAATGATGTTTTAAGAGCAGGGGAGAGAGACAGGCATGTTAAAGAATATTGTATTAAAAAGGGTTAAGAGTAGAGACAGGGATACTGCAGGTTTCAGTTTCAATGTACAGTTTCTTACCTCCTCGCCCTCTTTTTCTGGATCAGCCTCCTCTTTCTTCTCAGCCTCAGCCTCAGCCTCAGGCTCTGCTTGACTGTGCATTGGAGGATCGAATGGAAACAGCGGTAAGGTGGGATAGACGGGCAGAGAGAGAGAGAGAGAGAGAGAGAGAGAGAGAGAGAGAGAGAGAGAGCGACGTGTCACAAAGGCACATTTTGCACATATTTTGTGTGTAGAGAATAGATTATATAAAAAGGAAGCAGGGAACAAAAACAGACTAACTGATCTATCTACATAGACTACCAACTAGTTAAGCAAAGTCCTATACAATTTCACTAATGACAAAGGGAACACAAATCCTACCATTGTGGCTATTCTAAGCAGGGCATCATGAGACTGCAATTTCCAACACACACAAGGCTGCTAGAAACAACTCTACCATCAGTAATACTGCATGTACTATTCTATTATAATTCTGTCAGGCACCAAATTAGTTCCCGCTCTGTATAGTTGCCTGCCAGATCATCTTTAGCTTTTTCAGCCATCATAACTTGCATAAGTCGGCAAGAGAGACTTTCAAGTTTAATGTGCCTGTTAAAATGTTTGTGAAGGTCGATCAATCATGCAAATTAACCACCAGAGCCATTTGTTAAGGAAAGCTACTAGAATGACATGCTATGAAACGTTGTGTGATTCAGTTACATTGATGTGACAGAACAAAGACATAACGGTGAAAATCATTTATGGGCTCACACCTCATTCAAGGTGATCATTCATTGTTTTTTCATTGTTTTTTCATGCTAATCGTTTACTTTTTAAAATATGGTGGGGAGAGGAGGGGAGGTCACCTTTCTAAGATACAATCCCTTTTAAGTTGTGCCCCTAAAATATTAATTTACCGCTTGAGATATGTATTAACGATAGGCCTTTTTTACCTGCTTTAAATACAATTCTGGAGTACAGGCACAATCAAGATTGTAGGTGCTGTTCTCTGGGATAACCTATATTTGTTTTTACTTTAAATTATTTCCCCCCAATTTAGTCACCTGTGTCAAATCCCCTACTGTAGTCCTTTGTCACTTACTACTACCTACTGGTTGGTTTGTTAGTGAGGACGTAGGCGAGCGTGTGTCTCCTCCGATACACGTCACGCCGCTAGTTTGCTTCTTTTCACGAGACGCTCTGCTAGTGCAGAGACAGAGATTGCTCTCCCCACCCGTCTTACTACATTCGAACATGGTCAATTGTGTTCATTGGGACGTCCAGCAAAGCCACATGCACCATGGAGGATTTGAACCCCTAGTCGCCTCAGTGGAGGGCAGGAACTTTACACTGCTCCACCCGAGTGCCCCATTCCTAGATTTCTACTGGCAGCATTAGCACAAAAAAAAACAGAATACACACTTACAAAGCTTAAGGATCTTTACCTAGTGAATACACTCTTGATATTATCCCACACGCTAGCCACTGTGCTAGATACTTTATAGGAGAAACTAGGATGATAGGAGAAGAGGACAGAACAACGAGTCAGAGACAATACCAAAATAATAAAACACTTTTATGGGAACAAAAAGAGAAACATCCACTTTGTGAGGATGTGAGTTTAAGAGAAAGGGCTGGTCAAGAGGTGTGTATGTGTTTGTGCGTGTATGGTCTCTCACGTGTCCTTGCGCATCCTCAGGTGCTCAAAGGCCAGCAGGCCACGGGAGTTTAGCGACATCAGCACATCGCTTCCTTCCATGATGTCCAATCGGAAGGGCCGGGCACTGACGATGACCCTCTGGGACTCCAACCCTAGGGACAGAACCACTCCATTCTCATCCTTAGATATGAGAGACAGGCTGAGGGAGCAATGGAGGGGAGGAGAAAGGGATAAGGTGACAGTGTGGATGTTTAGATTGGAAGTGTGATCATAGACAGTGATTGTCATGCACATGAAACACCTTTGACTTAAGCCTAAACCACACCAATGGATCGCCATGCAACTCCTTGCAACCAAACGGTTGCGAGTAGGCACATGTAGTTGCAAGCAACCATTGAATTGAACTAATTGTATCACTTGGGTCGGCATGCGCCACCATGTGCTGACATGGTGGAGGACATATCACACCGCTGGGAGGAACGCTAAAACAGTTTTGTTGCGTCTCGAACCATTGGTGTGGGCTTTATAAAACTCTGCAAAGAATACAGCCTAGCCACCAAGTATGACGTTTTAGCTATATTTCCAACTGTAGTCAAATAAGTGAAAATATGTTTCCTCAGAAATGATAGAATTACAGCATAGATAACAGAATAATTAGCATAGGGATACACTCAATGTTCTACCATTGTCGCCCACTTGTGAAACCCTTCCCCACACCCAGGGAAACTTACGGCTCCGTTGGCGGCTCCCGGATGAGCACATCTGGGACCTCGTAGCGAGGCTTCAGGGGCTTCAGCTCGTTAATCTTCACCCGTGTCATGTTGCCCTGGAGACGGTAGAGCTCCAGCAATAGACGCACCTGTCGGGTTTGTAGAGTGTAAGGGGTCAAGGTTAAAAAACTAAAATAAATTGCACACCTTAAGTGTCTTGGTCACAGGTGTATAGGAAGGAAATCTAAAAGGGGTCAGGACAATGTAAAAAAAGAACAGAATCCTGCACTATAGGCTACTTTAATAGGGCGGCTTTGGTTGCAAAGCCTTCAACGGTCAAGAATATAACAAATAAAGTGGGGCTTTATTGCCAACCTTTATTACCTTTTAGCTGACAAAACCTTTTTAGAAAGATGTTTCAGCATTTCAGTATGCATAATCAGGGTTCCCACACATATTTGCCATTGAATTTCAAAATGTTTCCAGAATATTTAACCAAATTCCCAGGCCTATCCTATATAACAATCATTCAGCATAATAATGCGTCCCTTACTCTTACCCTGAAGCCAACCCTGCAGAAGTCTCTAGATGGGTGCTACTGCATCAGCAAGAGTACACTACACATGTAACCAACAAGAATTTGCATGATGGAATGCAGCCAGGAGAATGAGACTAGCAGGACACTGCATAGCCAACTATTTTTCCAGGACCATTGATAAATTCCGAAACTTTGCAGGACTGGAAAACGTTTTTCCTAATTTTCAAAATATTTCCAGAATTTCATGACCGTGGGAATCCTGCATAATGTAAGCACAATATGAAGGGGAAATATAAAAGAAGGTGCGAACTGAGGTGGGCAATATCATGTAAAACAAATCACAATTTAAGCATGAGCGAGCTGTGTACACGCATGTGTTGTACTGTTGTTGTGTGTACCTTGTTGTTGTCATTGATGAGCTGCAGTGTAAGTCTAGTGTTGGTCAGCTCCATGGTCTCCAACAGGGCTCTGTATGGAGAATGGCCCGGCTTCAACGCTCGCTGACGTCTAAGTGGATTCACACAAGCTTGTAATTAGTGGTGACACCATTGTTGAACAACAGACTTTTATTTTGTCACCTGCGACTTAAGCTAAGTAGGCCTGTTGTAGCCATTTATTTGTCACCAGAGGAACTCACTTGCAGAAGGCACTCTGGTCACATGTCTTGAAGTTCCCCCGGTCCACGGCCCATGCCCCACTGAGGCACACAGACAGCAGGAGCAGGACAGGTGCCATCCTACAAACAAGTACATCGGCAAGTCACAAAGAATTATGCCACGTCCGACAGCACGTTGAACTTGACCAGCTACAAGCCATGATGTGGACTTTGTTCTTATTGTGTGGGAGTACAGGACATGTTTACTCAGATGAACGGTAGCTTGAGCTTCACAAAATGTCAGAAGCAACAATAATCTATTTTCCATTTCCTCATCCGTAAAACCACACATGTTTAATACAAACCCCTATTATATTACATGTCCATCATCTATCCTGGATGGACAACTTTCCGTCGAGAGCCTCTCATAAATGCAATTTTATTTAATGTACTTGGAAGGATGCCAAGCATATGAATTGACGATTAGCTAGATAGTAAGCTAACGTTGGTTTATATCAACTACAGCAGCACACACCAATACCCGGCACAGTTTTACCACCATTAGCAAAATAGTGTATTAATTAGGTGAATGTTATCTTCGTGTCCGGGTGGACCACTGCATCATGCATTAGCTCATAATAATAAAGAAAGTTAGCATGCTAACCTGGCTAATGTGTGTAAGTGCACAGACAGATCAGTGTGGCTTGTCTTGTCAAGCCTCTAATTCAATCTGTGGCTATTGGCTATCCGGTTTGACGAGTTTATTTATTCTAGCAGCTATTCAAATCCACACCGGTTAGTTTTCTCAGATTTTCTTCGTATCTTATTTCGCCTCAAATGTAGTATATGGACTGGCGTACACACTGTCAACATATCAAACAAATGTGGGTACATTTAAGATTTACTGGTCTGAATCGCTTTGTCTTACCACTCTGTGAAGGCGGCCATCTTGATAGAGCTCAAGTTCGGCTCCGCCTCATTTCACTTTACTGGTCGTCGTACGACGGAGCCGCGCGCGCAAAATAGCCGATCTACAAGCCCACAGCTCATAGTACAGCAGAGCCTCCTGAGCTTGTAGATCTATTTCCGACGCGCACGACGAAGCAAAGATGGTTGAGGAAATGAGATGCCCCCACCATACAATTTAATCAAAATGTTTATTTCACATTTAATCAATGGACGGACTTTCTGGATGTTTTTTTATTTTATTATGGAGCTGACGCATATATTCACATGTTGTAGGCCTAAGAGATCAATTCTGGTAGGTGTATAATCAGGGGAAAGATTGGTTATCTCGTTGCTGTACATCTTTATCCTCTGAGGCTCGGACACGTCAGCTTGTAGCTGGAGGCTGTAGCTCTGATTCAATCAGAATCAAGTAGGCCTACACTGCACTGGATGATTTAAAACAAGGAGTATTGAGTAACATACAGCCCCAGTGCAGTAGGAGGGAGAATAAATGTATGTGAATTAGTTGATAGGAATCATAACAATTCTGGAATCTGGATACAATTTGTAATATGAAGTGACAAAACACTTGTGCGTTATGTATTCGCCTAAACCTGACATGACACAGTAATGACAGTATTGAACAAAACATTTTAATTTTTTTGACAAGGCATGTTTTGAATGATACCTGGGCCAATAACAAGAACTTGGTGTAAATCTAAGAATAGTAGTGATCATCAGTAACCAAATTAAGAGTTCCATTTCTTGACCTAGAATCCTAGATATTACATGTGGTACTTAATGCAGAGTTTACAGTAGCAGTGACAAAGCAACAGGATACAAGCCATTTTCAATGGAAGCCGGGTACAAAACGTACCCCTGACACAACACACATGGTGCTGTGTGACAGGTTAACATGCTACCAAAAATAAAATAAAATTCAGCATTCCATTGATTGAAGCATCAATCAATCATGTTTTTGTTCCACCATTTCCCACTCAACTTCTCTCACCACAATTCATTCTCTGCTGTGTGAATGGAAGAAAAACATTCTCGTCATTAACCAGTTCCCCCTGTGCTGTTTAAAGGACAACTTTGGTTTACTTTTCATTTGTGCATTGTGGCTTGAGCAACACTTTTGTAGCTTTTGTTGCTGCTAGTGTATACACAGCATTAGAGTGTCATTCATTTTTGTCTTCTGTTACATTTGAAAAGAATGTCTAACAATATGGTACAAAATGTACACTCCCACACATAGACAGACACACAGAGTTATACTTGGAACTGGAACTTGTGACATCAACTTTGCAAGGTACTCTCCTCTCCCTGACCATATTTCACATGGCGGCGATTTTGTGCAAACGTCATACTTGTTTCCTACCTACCCACTGTACCCAGTTATGAAGTAAGACCAAAATGTCCACCATGTCAATATGCCCTGCTGCAGTATGACCTAGTGTTTAGTTTAAGCTTCAGCTAATTATTTTTTCGATCCTCTTCAGTTTTCTCCCAGCCCTCCCTCTCTCTCTCTCTCTCTCTCTCTCTCTCTCTCTCTCTCAGAGTTGGAACCGCCAGCAGAGGTGTCCCAGTCGATCAATGTTTTTATGCAGGACACTATGAATGGGAGACACATATCTTGCCACATCCCCATCCCGTGAAAAATCTCTACAGAACAGACCCTTCTCCGAGCTGAAAACAAACTTCTGGGGCATGGGTCCATTTCCCCTGACATACTCCCACACAGCCAGCAGGAGGAGCCTGACCTCAAAGGGTGTGAGGTAGGGAAAAGCCTCGTGTACATTCCCCAGCACAGGAGGCAGGAGCTGACCCTCTCCCATGCAGGACACGAGGAGGCAGGAGGCCTGGAGATGCCATGGGGAGTCTGTGGCCGAAGCTTCCCGGGAGGCCTCCCAGTGGGCCAGCAGCGTGGCCAAGAGTCCCCGGAGTACAGCTGAGCAGTAGCAGAGAGCCGGGCGGCCAGCGGCTACCACATGGAGCAGGGCAAAGATGACAGGGTGGGCTTCAAAGCAGCGACGGATATGGATATCCCGTTCCACCGTGGTACGGGCATGCTCTTCCGGTGGCCATGACAATTCACTATTGGCCACATCTGGACAGATGTTTTCCACCAAGGTTACTGCGATGACCTTGGCTGCCTCTGCATTGATTGGCAACGTCTCGTCGGGGTCAGGTGGGGTATGTCGAGAACCGTTGATGCTGCCGTTAAGACCGGAAGAACTGCAGCACTGGACAGTCACAGCCAGCAGGGTCTGAACATTCTAGTGACAGATAAACAATTGTTTTGGTATTAGAGAGACTCATCGAATACAACAATAAATAGAAACAAATGATGGTAACATTGGTTATTGTGTATTATCCAAGCATAAGAGGAAAATAAGATTACAACTTTCATCCAATTAAACTAAAGCCATACAACAACATGACTCACCTGGATAACCAGAGCTGGGTCAGGGGTTTGTTTAGCACTGCGGACCTTCAGACCCTTGCCAATCACCCCAGCATGGAAGACAGACCACACGCTTCCAGAAAAGTTGACCGTATTGCCAAACCGACAGTTGATGTCTAGCAGGGAGGCTCCCAGGTCAGGGGACAGGGATGGAGAAACTGGGGGATCACCAGCCATGTCTGCCATCTGCCCTCCAAATAGGTTAGAGTTGCCTTTGTGCAGGGCTCCCTCCACCAGCTGCTGAAGCACTGACTTGAGTGTGAGAGGAGAATAGGCTGCCAGCCGGGACAGGAGCAGGACTGAACAGCTCACCGCCTCTCCCGCCTGCCCTCCGTCTCTCCCCGCTTCCCCTCTCCTTCGCAGTGCCAGGAAGAAGTAGGTGACAGCGGCACGGGAGAGCAAGAGAAGGCGTGCTGGCGAAGCGGTGCGAGGGAGGGGGCTGGAGGACAAGAGGCGAATTGTGGCATGGGATACAGCCGGGTCGCCATGGAGGAGAAGCAAGCAGAAGTCGTGGAGATGCCCAGAGACTGCTGAACCCAACTGGATGGCCATGGAAGACTGGGCACCTGCTGCTCCTCGCCTCTCCTCATCCTGACTCTGAATAGCTGCGGCCAAGTTGAGCAACAGCTGTCGCAGCTGTCGTGGACCCAAGGTGTGAGTGTGAATTTGCGCCACACAGCGAGTCACAGCAGCAGGGATGAGGCCTGGCAGGCAGGCGGAGAGTGGAGTGTGCAGCTGCCAGGCCAGGGCCAGTTCCTCTGGGTTACGGGCTAGGGTGAGCAGTTGACAGAGGGCTTCAGTGGCCACACTAGGACCTCCGTACACAGACAGCAGGCACAGCAGCTGGTGCAGCCATAGGTGGCGCTTCCTTTCCAGTCGCAGCGTCTCAGCGCAGAGCTCACCCACATGGGTTTGTAGCTCGTCCAGAAAAGGGATGACCCTCTGGGCTTGGGAGGAAGCAGAATGATGGGGGCTACCCCTACCTTCCCCTCCATCAGAACGGTTATAGACCAGCTTATGGAGGTGTAGAAGCAGCATCTGCAGCAGGCGGTCACAGGCCTCACGGACACCTTCGTGTGGGGAGTGAGTGGGTCCAGACATGATGACCGATGCAGGCGTGGCAGTGTCTGCCAAGAAACGGAGGACCCGGGCTCCTCCCGATGGACTCTGGCTGATCAGGTGGACGGCCAACCCAAGCATGTTATCCAGCTCCTCCCGGGGGAGACCCTGAAGCAATGCATGCAGTTGTAGCAGGACAGGGGGTCTGAGGAGCTCAACCAACTCTGCGGACACAGCGCCCAACAGGTTGGGAGACAACGCAGCCAGCTGGAGTAGAAAGGGCACTGCAGCTCGTCGAAGCTGAGGGGAGCTCTCCCACGAAGAGGAGGATGAAGAAGGAGACAGAGGGCCAGAAGGGTTTAGGCTCTCCTGGAACATCCTGAGCAGCTCCTTCTGGATACTGTCTGAATGATGAGCTGCCAGGTGACCCAGGATTCCTACCACTGAGCCGATCTTTGGCACCCTGCTGCCTTTATCTCCTCGTCCTTGGTCTCCTTGATCCTTGGAGCCATGAGAACAGAAATCCTTGAGGCCACAGGCCAGCACTCTGCTGATGATGGTGCCCGGGAAGGCTGAGCCAATGTGAGCCACCACCCAGTCGAAGTGAGGCGAGTGCTGGACAGAGGTGTCCAGCAGGGCATCCACGCAGGCATCGGGACACCACGCCAACATGGCAGCCAAGCACTGGGAGTAAGCCTCCATCAGAGAGCGGGTGGCAGCACAGGACATCCAGAGCTGGAGCAGCTCATTCAGACTGGAGGAGTGGGGGGCAGCCCTGCGGCCGGCATGCTTGCTGCTCAGCTGTCCCAGTAGATCCACAGCCCAGGCAGACACCAGTGGGGCCCAGGCCCGGGGGTTGAGACGGATGAACTCCGACAAAACGCCATGGATCTCCTAGAGAGAGAAATAACTTTAACTCACATCAGGTGAATATAAATGTCAGCAGAATAAAATGTACATTCAGTATCAGCCAAAAGACAAATTAGGCTTAATATACAGTAAATAATATTTACCATAACCGTGCCTTACTTGAATGTGTAACTGTGTCCAAACGTTTGTCTGGAATTGTATGTATTATTATAGTGACTTTATAGTACTGGAGCCTGGTGTAAAAATGGGTTATTTTTCACGAAATGGTTCGTCTATAATTTTGCTCATTTGCCGAAAGAACGATGGTTACTGGTACTTTAGTAACGCGTGAATTCCGTTTGTGTCCGAGCATAGGCATGGTAACGCCCCGCCTGCCTGTGATTGGCCTACCGACACTGCCCGTCTTGACTTGAGGTGGCTATGCTGGATAGTCTGATGCTAGGTTTCTCCGTGGTGGGAAATAAATAATACAAGTAGTATGGTATGATACAAGAGAACGCTAACTCGTACTTTTTATTTTTGTAGAAGAGGCAAACTAATATTGTTTATGCCGTTTGCTTTGATGGAATAATTGATTGAACATGCACACAATAATATGATTTGATTTGGGTGTGTTCTAAAATGAAGTGTTTGTGTTGATTATTGTGTAATTTGTTTGTATGTGTAAACTTGAAACATTATTGTAGCCTACTATAAAAAGGTCTATTTTCCCTTCATCTTTATCCTTTTTAGTGTAATAGTATTAGTAGTTTACTATAATTACACGATAATCAACACCAACACTTTATTTAGAACACCCAAATCAAATCGTAGTACAACATATGTGTTGAATCAATTATTCAATCAAAGCAAACGGCATAAACAATATTAGTTTGCCTCTTTTACAAAAATAAAACGTACAAGTGAGTTACAAGGCTGCATTCTGTTGCGCGTGTCAAGCTGTCATTCTCTTGTAGCCTATTATTTATTTCTCAATCTCAGAGTAACCTCGCGTCTCGGAGGACAGTCAAGACGGGCAGTGTCAGTAGACCAATCACAGGCAGGCGGGGACCGGGTGTTACCATGCCTCAGCCATGCCTATGCTCGGACACAAACTAAATTCACGCTTTAGTAACCTCCAGATTCCTCCATACCTGTATGATGTCCTCCAGGTTGGAGGTGCCTCCAGTGCTTGTATCGCCTTCCATCTCCAGGTTGTGTAAGAACGAGGAGACGTGCTCATCGTAGACTCCCCTCAGGTGCTCCAGCACTGCCCCTCGGCAGGGTGGAACAGAGCGCAGCAAGCGTACAGCACAGCGAGCATGCTCCCGAACGCTCAGCTTTCGGCCATGAGCCGGGTCCACACCAGTGATGAATGATTTGATTTCCTGGGACAGTTCCTGGGCACTAAAGTGAAAGAAAGGGTAAGTGAATTTGGCAACATGGAGTCATTGGGAGGGGAGCATTCTCAATTGTTTACTCAATTTCATCTTTCGTCAGCGCTATTGAGGGAACATACAGTATATGTTCCCTCAATGTTCCCTCATGCTTTTAGGCGTCATATGTTGTGCTGCCGAGGTTTCCCATGGCCTTTTGCATACATACAATGTTGATGACAAGTTCCATGTGGAAAATAAAAATTACTGACTTCTTTCAAAACGTACTACCTTATCCCAATCCCACCCTATCAGTGCTGAGGTGCTCACTGCACTAACTGCAGGCACTTGGCGAGGGTTCATGGGCACTTGTCTTGCTCTTTATTGAGTCAACATGGACAGCATTCCTTCGGTGAATATAGGGCTGTCTCTAATGCCGAGGGAAAATAGTGCTGAGGAATATTATATGGTCTAATTTGGGATGGAAAGGGTTAATGAGGGGGGAAAACGGCCTATTTTAGATGGGGGGCAGGGGGTGTCATAGCTGCTGAGGGAATAGGGCTGAGAACATACAGCCTATAGTAACTTGGATGGTGATGGGATAAAGTAGACCTTTTAAGCAGTTACCATTACTTATAGTGTGCACCCTAGCTTTGCTCAAGCAAGGTAGAGAGAGAAAGTTTTCTATATAGTGTCTGGAAAAGAAAAGACACGTCAGAGCTCTCCAGGACAGACGACCCCTCTGGCCTGCTTGCAGGGCACCCCGACCAACGGACTGATTAGCCCCGCGAGTCAGAACCCAATGGTAGTAAAGTTTCTGACATTTTTAAGACTTCGCCACGATAGAATGAGCTGACCCAGGGGGTCCCGAGAGGGGCTACGGACTGATATGATCGAACAATCTGATTCGTGATGTAACAGGTCGTATTTGCTTTCATCTACGTCTTTGCTGTTCATATGCATAATCACATGGACCATTCATTTTGGGATAAGTATCCCGGGGCAATCATTAAAATAGTTCTTGTGATTCCATGACTTATGTTTACAGCCTGTTTATTGGACTATCAGATAACTCTTGACAATAAGGACGCACCAATGGAAAATAATTCATAAGTGCTAAAGGGAATGTATGGCCGAGAGAGGGAACATATGACTGACCCCGTTAGCTGAAATAATGACCAGAAATAGGATACATGGATGGAGTAGTAGGAATAGGATAAGATATTGTCAGAGAAAGATCACTTTTCATATTAACAGATCAGATACTTATATTATTACTACTACTACTACTACTACTAATAATAATAATAATAATAATAATAATAATAATAATAATAATAATAAATGTATTTATGGACTTAAACGTAACTGCTAGTACTCACCTTAAGGCATTTTGCGGCGTGTGAGTGTGTGAGGTCTGCATCGCTTTCAGGGGATTTCCATCCAAAACGACAGACATCGCTTGCTCTTTCAACATTAATGCGTCACATTAAAACTTAAAATGTTGCTTGATGGATTTTAAAGGTTCAATCGGGGGCACTAAATGTGGTATTTTTCATTAAATTGTCTCAACAACATATGAAATGGGCGCTCCAAAGACGGAAGTAGGGTCTTCTTCGACGACGTGTAGAAGGAATAAAGCACGGGCGGACGAGGAACGGACTGTTCGGGTCACTTGCGTCACCTGCTGGCCTTGAATTGAACTTTTGGCAAATAATTGATTGATTGATTGAAAATGTTATTAACAGTTTGTAGAATGGGTACAGTTCAAGGAAAATACAGGCCAGTACAAACCAGACAAAGCACGTAGAAGTATTCTATGCAATGCAAAAAAGAAATAATCATATACACGGTGTAGAAGAAATTGAGAACGTGTACAGTGTAGAAATAAAGAGGGGGGGGGAAGCTGCACACACAGTCAATTCAATTCAATTCAAAGGGCTTTATTGGCATGAGAAAACATACGTTTACATTGCCAAAGCAGAAAGAACAATACAACAATACAGCAATACAATCAAAACAAAAATGATGTACATTTGAAGGTCAGAATCTTCAATAGATCAAATTCTATGTACCACACAAAAGTACCACAGTCACAGACTGCAAGAACAGTCTGCAAGAAGTAAGAACACACAGACTGCAAGAACTGCAAGAACAGAATGTGTATCGGAAAACGTTTAGCCGGTTCAAAAGTCATAGCCTCGGAGACCTCGGAGATCGTTTTCACAAGAAAGAAAGTCAGTCAAATACATGGGTCAAATACCATTGAGTTGGTGCCAGTGAATGCCGGGAACTATTTTCTTTGGTGTATCGGGATTCAGGAACGCCCACCGCTCGGCACGGCTTGTTCGTTTGCCACTATTTACTGCTCAGTGCTCTGATCCGGTGTGATTTGTAAAGACCGCCTACTGTATCCGTTAATTTTCACAAACTCATACATGCGAGAGTACAGGCCGTTTCCGTGTCCGCTCTAGACCAGATCTGCAACTTGCAAAACACTCAGTCTAGTGTCGTTTGAGCTCATCATCAGCTGATGTTTGTTGTTTGATATCTGCCAGTGCTAGCATATGGAGCCGTCTGACAAGGTCGCACCATCAGTATCAAATAAGAACGGTACGGGTAACGGGTAAGAATATGAACATTATACACATTTCCATCCGTAACCAACAACGATCATTAGATTATAGCGTCGAAAATGTCGTGATGCGTAGCCGCAGTACAGCACTTGGTCACTACTCTACTGTATCATATATTATATGGAGTCAGTCGACTGACTGTCTGACTTTTACTGTCGACTTTTATTCTCATGTGTCAGAATCGATCAACATAAATATAGTATTAGCCGTTATGCAGTTGAAACTGTCTGAAGTAATGTGTTGACATGGATGAAAACAGGCAGAAAGTATCGAGACGCGTGTACTGTTGGCACCCACAATTTTCAAAAGCTGCGAAGTGCGAACTCTTTCTTTGGTAGCCTAAAATTTAGACTCTCGTAGATGTATTTATCGATTCTGACAACTACGATAATCTAAATCCTCTGTTAAGATTGTGGAAGATATGTTCTTTGCATAACATCCAAAGTTCAAACAGCGCAATGTAAAGGGATATTTCACAATAAAAAAAACCTTATGTGAACACCCCAGACAGTTTTTAAGTTACCTAATTCAGTATTTAGATATTTGATATTCATTTTAGCTGCTATTCAAACTCCATAACCATGATAGATTCATCGAAAACATCCAACCTTTTTTCTGGTGACTGATATTGTCCTTCCAATACGTGAGGGGGCTGTGATTGTTCATTTACTGTTTTAATTTATTTTTAATAATTATTTTAGATTTTTTCTTTTTTTAAATAATTATTAAAAATGAATGAAAAGTTTTGAAAACTGTAAATGAAAAACCACGACCCCCTCACATAGGTATAAGGAGGGCAGTATCAGTCAACGAAAAAGGTGGGGTATTTTCGATTAAACTATCAGTTAAAACAATTACCGGTAGACTATCTAATTACTGAATCAAGTAACTTAAAAACTGTCCACATAAGCCTGGGTAGACAATAAAATGACAGTTTTTTAAAAAGTGAAACATCTCTTACTAGGTAGTACTAGGCTAGGCTAAGTTTGAACTTTGAGGTGGTGCCCACTCGCTTGGTAGCATAATCGGTGTAACTGCGGCTCGTGCAACTGCGGCTCCCCCAGAGCACCTGCTGCGCTGCTTGGATGTTATGCGCTTATACCGTATATAACGCTTTGCATTAGATGCTCTAATGCAAAGGCATTAGAACTATGGACCAGATGGTTGAATGCTTGATTCTGAATGGTATTTCTGAATAATGACTGCTGCCTAATCAAAGCTTTGATTAGGCATAGCATAGGCAGGGGTCTGACTCTGACTGTTATAGAGCTCAGCAGAAATATCAATCAGAATCAACCATTACATTTTCTATATTGTTTAATGATGACGATAACTGTGGGGGGAGGGATGGGGTGAGGGAGGGAGGAGAAAAAAATGGTATGTTCAAACTGTACTACATTGTTGAAAACTACTACCAATAAACATATATTGAATCAACCATTCAACCAAGCCGTCTAATAAATAGGCTATAGGCTTTTGTTAGAACATTGTCAAATATGCTCTTGGTTCACAATAATATGTTCAAATATTATCACAGGTGCTGAGACTCATGCAAAGTGAAAACTGATGAAGGATCAGAGCTGAAGATCACAAATAATCTATATTGAAAAACATCATACAAGTCTCAAAGAAGAAAAGAAAGCCATGGCCCCAACACTGGTTTGTAAATTTGTCATTCTTAATCTACTAATTTGCAGTGGTGTTAAATGATAGTAATTTAACCTTGTGGCTTTATTTTGTAGGGGTTTTGAGTTTTTCACATTTTTTGTAACTTGTAGCCTACAATCTTTCCTGTGTATTTGTCGTAACCCAGAGTCCATTTATTTTTAGCCAACTCTACTGTTTTGTTGCCAAACATGCAATCGTGTTTCTCAATCCAACTTGTCTTCCAAATCTTCCATAGTATGATGAGAAACCAGAGCTTGGAGACCTGATTGAAATATTCCGTGGAAATTATCAACACTGGGCAATGTACATTGGCGATGGGTATATTGTCCACTTGGCACCCCCCAGTGAGTCTTGTTTTGCATTTATTGTGCAAGAAAAGGACATGGGAACATCCATTAAAAGTCTTTGTTATGAAACATGTTACAAAATGCAACTTTGTCATACATTCTACCATTCTATTTTTCTTAACCCCCCTCTTCCACATTTAGCTGAGGATCCAGGTTCCAGCGTAAACAGTGTGATGTCGGTCTTCTATGAAAAGGCTGTGGTTAAGAGAGAGAAGCTTTGGGATGTGGCTGGGACGAATGAGTGGCAAATTAACAATGGCCGTGACTCGGAGTATAAGCCTCGCGCAGCGGCTGTCATTGTCAAAGAGGCCCGTGAATTGGTGGGCCAGGAGATTCCCTACTGTGTCTTCAGGGGAAATTGTGAGCACTTTGCCACCGAGCTGCGCTATGGCAAGTCAGAGTCTCGCCAGGTAGGTGGATATTCAGTTTCTTTCCCTAAGGTTTTCTCAGTGAACTCTGGAGAATGAGTGCCTGCAGTGCTAGCCTGCCTTCATGTGGACACAATACAAATGTTTTGTATTTTAGCAATGAGCTATAGCTCATTGCGTTTTATTGCCCCCCCCCCCCCCCCATATAGACAAATCTACAGAGGGTTGTCCTGAGAGCGTCCAACCATGGCTGCGGTCTACCATTACGGCCGAGCTACACCAGGCTGTCTCACTGTATTTTTGAATGAGTGTGTGCCATGTACCTCTGCAGGTGGAAGAGGCAGATCAGGTTTTCATGGCAGCAGGTGCAGCCACAGTGTTGGGCCTAGGCCTTGGGGCTCTGGCCGGCACCTTCTTTGGAAGTGGGAGCAAAGAAAAGAAGAACACGCAAAAGATATTTATTTAAAGACATTTAAGCATGGGCGTAGCTTGAACTTGACGCCAGGGGGTGCGATGCATGGCGAACGACTCCTGCGCGCACGCAAAGCGTGTTTTTACAATGCCCTAACCCCTAAAAAAAGTGTTATTTAGGTAGTACAGCAGCACACAGTGTGCTGCTGTACTACGTGCTGTACTAATGAACTACCTGCTGTACTAATGAAACCCTGTAGTGATGTGCACACACACACACAGCACTACAGGGTTTCATTTTTAACTGACGTCAGCACACAGTCCAACTGCTGCGCGTCTTACTCTTAATCATTGACAAAGTGATAAAGAAGGGACTACTAGAATAAAGACCACAGCAAGCTGCTCCACTAGACCACGTTACTGTACCAAACATACAAAATAATGTGCAACACTCTGCCAATCGCGCAGCTGAAACAAAAGACTGCATCCTTTAAAACCGAATATTCCATCCACGCATGCTTCTTGTAATAGAAGGTTGGGGGGGGGGGGGGGGGGGGGGGCGGGTTTGTTGTGTCCAAACTGCCCGGACACGGTGGTTCTGCCGGGTGCTGTGACTGCTCTGCTGGGGGTAAGCCTCGGACAAATCCAACTCTTGTTGTGACAAATCATGATAATAAACACAATGTTTTGGGCAGATGAAATTATTAGAAAGTAGAAAAATAAGTGTTGCACTCTGCAACGCTCTATAGACCTGGGTTCCCTGCAACCTTGAGGTAAAAATGGACTGTCTCACTGTATTTTTGAATGAGTGTGTGCCATGTTCCTCTGCAGGTGCAAAAGGCAGGGGAGGTTCTTGTGGCAGCAGGTGCAGCCACAGTGTTGGGCCTAGGCCTTGTGGCTCTGGCCGGTGCCTTCTTTGGAAGTGGGAGCAAAGAAAAGAAGAACACGCAATGACGACATCTCATATAAGTGAGGACGCTGGCGTCGACTGTTCGCCGCTTCACCTCCCAATGTATGAATGAATGAACCATTGTAAAGCGCTTTGAGCACTTGGAAAAGCACTATAGAAATGCAATTCATTATTATTATTATTATATGACCTATTAAGAAGCTTGATCGACTGCAAATCACCAGAAAGCCTAACTGATACTTCACCACAAATAACACTGCCCTAAGCCATTTGTAAGCATATAAGATTGAGTGTACTGTATTTCTTTGGTTTCAGACTACTTTTCTAAAAAAATATAAACTGACAGCACACTGACTAAAGCACACAAATATATACTGTAACTTTTACTGTAAATTGTTTTCTACAATAACAGTGGGTGAAATCTTTGCCAATAAATTATGTGCCACAGCTATGATGAAGACGGCTTAAGTGAGCTAGAATGTGTTTAACCCATTCTGACCTGAGATCAGATTCATACCAGGTTTCCACTGGACACACACTGGTCTGATTAACCCATTCTGACCTGAGATCAGATTCTAAAAATGTCAGTCGTTCTTCGATTTTTCTAAAATAGCAGACCTACAAGCTCGTAGCGCGCCACTCGGTGGCGCGATATGAGCTTGTAGATCTGCTATTTTTCAATAGGTAAAGCATAACATGATGCTAACACCAAAATGGGTGCCCGGTCAGAATGGGTTAAATCTGGGTATATTTCTGTAGTATATTGAATATCTTTCCTATCAATTTGATAATGATTATAACTCAGATTCCTCTCATTGCAGATAAGAGTTGTTTTTCAGGACTGCTCATTTAATTTATTTATTTTTTATATTTAAAACAATGACTAACCATTTCATACTTCCTAAATATATACACTCAATAGTAAATTAAACATCTACTGATGCACAATCTTGGGTCGGTGTTGTAATTTAGAGTCTATGGATGTTTCTGGGTCTTGCAACAGACACCCTCCGTCTGACAAGAAGTGCAGAATCCTTCTGTGCATTGCATTGATACTAAAGAGCACACATCTTCGCCTCTGTGCCACTCGAGCAACCCCTAGGTGGAACTAGAGGCTGATTTTAAACCCTTCTTTCAGGTTTTACCGCAGTCTGTAGCTTTTTGGGTTCCTCCTCACTTACACACCTTGTGCCACAGAATTTCTTGTCAGAAAGTAGCTCTGTCTACGGTGGAGTTTTATGAAACAAAACCTTTGCAGGTAATTAACTAGACTAGAGGATAATTCGGGGTGCATACTAAGTTTAGACTAATCATTGGTTAGACATGGGTTAAGGTTAGGTGTGCTGCCCCGTGGGAGGTTAGGTTTAGGGTGAGGGTTTGAGATAGGATAGGTTGTAGTTGTAGGACTAATGACTGGTCTAACCAATGACTAGTCTAAACCAAAAACTGTCTAAACGAAGTACTGCAGCCATAAACATTCCATACAGCTGAAATGTTGTGAGTGAGTTAACGTTTCATACAATCAGGTAGGACTTTTCCATTTGGATTCCATATGGGGTGTCAAGGGTTGGTGTTGCAACGTTTCGATTAGATATAAAAAATCACACCTTTGTGAAGTGAGGGGAGCTCTTATCATCTTACATCATCCGGTAATTGTAAATGGGAATCTAATCTAAATTATCCATTCATTGTCAATGGGAATTTAGTTTGCATAAGATGAAAATCTACACTATAGCAGACTATAGCTAGCGCCCCTCAAAAATAGGATCTAGACGCTTGCAGCTAGGTGAGCTAGTGACATCTAGTGGTTACTTTTGGATGTTAATATGAATTCAAAATTCTATTATCCATTTTTCTGTGCAAGTCATCACTGCTTTAAGAACAGGAGCTCAACCTCACCTTTAAATGGTGTTGGGGGCAGATGATTCGTTGCCTCCCACAAAAGGCTCCAAAATACACCACTAGCAAAACAAACCGCAAACAAGGCAAATGAGCTGATGTATATCACCTCTGTTTAACAGCAAATATGGATATCGACAAACCACTGGTCAAATATGATGTAGCCTCTTGTTGCCACTATTACTTAAGTATGCCACAGAAGTACTGATTAATGATTATGAACAATTGTTCACATTGCAGTAAGAATTAAAATATATATATATTTTTACAAATCTTTACTTTTATTTTAGGATAAGCGCACATGTTACACATAAGATATTCTGTAAAAGAACCCATCATACTGTTCGTTTTGGCATGAAAACAAAATATTGGGCATTTGTACTCAGATTTAAGAATAAAGCAGCAGTTCCTTACCTGCCCAACACTTACCAGGGACATGTGGAATGAACATAATGCATTGACATCAAGTAGACCTGGATTTTATGGTATCTTGTCACTCGACCTGAAACATTTCGTGAGCACGAAACTTACAGTGCTGCAATCAAACAAAGGCACAAATAAAATAAAAGGATACAATTCCCTTCACCCTGACCTCCCCCAATGTCATGCCAATATTGCTGATTGGCCAAAATAGACACATACATTGCTCTAGTTTTTACCCCGGGTGAAGCCACTGGTGTTGCTTTTGTTCTTTGAGCCTACACAATTGTAGGACATCGTCACAATGTCATGGCAAAATTCCCTATTACAAAAAAAACAAGTCTTAAAACAAAACCAATTTCCTTCCCATCGACACTCCACCACCACACTGTTACAACTCAGTGGAAATGTAAGCAAAGCCACATAAATGGCAGACATACATGAATGAATGAGCATATTGACCAATAGTACAGGACATTCAACCTCAATTTGAGATGAGGCATATTTCATGGTATGCCTGTTGTGCCCGTTATGGCTCTAACATAAGTGTATGTAATTCGGCATGAAGTACAGTCTATAGATAAGGAACAAGTGAAGCACACCACCTTCCAGGTTGGGTTGGAACAGTAGAATACAGTACAGTACAGTACAGTGAACCAAATAAACTAGAAATAACTTGGAAGATCACACACATGCATGCATTGACTTTCACAAGTCTTAAATCTGCAATTGGTGACAGTAGAGCTAAAACATTCACATCCTCTGTATGTGTTCTGCATAATACACCTTGTATATAGCTATATATTTCAACCTTTTAAAAAAAAACATGTGCGCTCATGTCATTTAAGACATGATGCGTTGCCTATGTACAATACATTTTACAACTGCAACTGAAATTTGCATTTAAAAAGAAAAGGAGACATAGTGTGATGCGAAAGTTCCTCCAATAGTCCGAGTGCCTCTGCTGCCAGAAGTGTAGTGCCGTTTTCCATCTAATCTTTCATTCTATGCTTTTCTGTGTCTGCCTTTTCTTTTCAACATTTTATTTAGTAAGAATAGAGCCAGTGATCTCCCACTTGACAAACTCCATCCACACTATTGCGAACTGAATACACTGCTTGGATAAAAACCAGGCCAAGAGCAGAGATTGGTTACGTCCCATCTGTCCTCCCAATGATATGAAGAGAATCAGAAAGCAGAGCAACCGTTTTATTCTCCTCTGATCAACCAGCGAGCAGCTTCCATGGTAGTGACTGCACGCAGGTTCACAGCATCATTAGCATCACCTGCCACCTTTACATGATCTCCTTTTCTTTCATTGTTCATGGAATGTTGAACTTTCCATACCTATCATACCTCCATTCCTGCGGGAGTCAGTGTCCAGTCATTGCACTCAATGTTCTTTGCTCCCTGCCCCATTTCTTTTAAGCCTCCTGTTCCGGTCAGTCTAGTTTGCGCACACCCAATTTGAGAGGACCTTTGGCAGCCTTGCGTTCTGCCCGCTTGACCTCCAGTTCTTTCCTCCTCTCCTCTCGTTTCTTCTTGGAGACCTCCGCCTTGCTCAGACCTGGTGGACAAACAAGACAGGAAGGCAGAATGTTAACTGTGACATTCACATAAATTATCTGTGGAATATTTTTGCAATATGTAAAAACGTGAGAGCCCTACACCCAGGTGACCACTGTACCGATTCAGGAGAGGCACTTGAAATTGAACAAGGCCAGGCCCTGAATCAGTAGTGATGACTGGATTTTTCAATCAAAACATAACAGAGGATTATTTAAACTGGGTAAAAGGGGATGGTTTGTTTTTCCCCAGTTACATACCGTCAGCCTTGATCGTCTTAGCCTTCGTCAAAGCCTTGAGGTTTAACACTGGATCTTTATAACGAATACCAAACCGCTCGCCCAAAACACTTGTTGCCCCGGAGCAGATCCGGCGACCCCCCAAATGGTAGCCCCAAGTGGTTAATGACTCACTCCCATATGAAAGCACTCTCCTGGCTTTTTAACACATTTTAACATTTGTGGTTGTGTGCACAACCATATGAATTTGCGGGGCGAGTGTTCTAGGCGAGCGTTCCGCAACGGCGTGGCGAGCGGACCATCGTTGTTGGGGGTGAGGGTTCTGCTCGTCCGGGGAGACTGGACCTTGGCTTGGGTGAGTGGTCTGCTCCAAAACTGGGGGGGGGGGCCTCCAATTACCTTTGTAAAACCTACACTACGGCTTAGGCTAGAACACGGAACAACCACCGTTCCGAGAGTACCCCGATTAGCTTGTAGGAAGGGACCTCCTTAAGTGTGACTTGGGCCATCTAACTGCAACTCAGGACTGTGAGTTCCTGATGAGAGCACGGTGATAATTTTAAGTCTTACCCTGGTTTCCATCCACTGATTCCCAGCTCTCCTCAGCACCCCACTCTCCTGTTGCTTCTGAGCCCCAACCTTCTCCAGCCTTACAGCAAGAACAAAGACACGCACAAACACATTACTCCATTTCTGTTAAAAGTCTTGATATCTAAAACTCTTTGTAATTTTGATTTGAAAAGTGCTATATAAAGTTTATTATACATTTTTCTATCCTTCACACACCCTGCTTCCTTCTTTCCATTCCTTCCATCTTTGAATGTTAAGAGTTTGTGATTAATAAAGATTTAACGGGAAGCTGTCACCTGATTCTTCAGACTGACCAATCACAACTGTGCTCACAGAAATGTATTTTACTTTACTTTTTATTCATTTCCAGAGCTACCCAAGTATAGACCAGGGGTTCTCAACGTCTTTGGCTGGGGACCCCCGGAAATGCCCCGCCCCCCTCCCCACCACCAATACAAATTGGCCGCTACAATAACCTTAATAATAGATAAGATACATCATAAATAAATACTGAAATCAGATATAATCATTAAGGAAATGTTATGCATGTACTATCATATGTAAACTCTAAATTTCCATTATCTTTTTCATCTACCCCTTCTTCCTCAGCCTTTCATTTCACCCATTTTTCTACCTCCTTCCATTTCTCCCATATTCCACCCAGCTTGATTCTCCTTGTAATCTCCTTCCTCTCTAGACCAATTCTTGCATCGTTCACACTCATCTTCATTCTTTACAATCTCACCGTGGTGGTGGCAGTGGGTGTGCTTCTCTGGGATATATTGGCGAACAGGTCATTCTGACTGGCTGATTTGGATGTGCTAGTGCTGTCCCAGTCGTATTCGCTAGCTAGACGCACGCCCTCTGGCAAAGGGACATCCTTATTTGTTGTGGTTGTGTTCGTAGTTGTGTTCGTAGCTGTGGCCGTGTCCGTCTCCTCTTCCCCCCAGTCATTGCCCCAGCCTTCCTCGCCTGCTGAACTCTGTCCCTGGCCCTCTTTCTCATTGGACCAGCTGTCATCTGCATCCCAACCTGAGCTACTCCAATCAGTGCTCTGCTTTTTCATTGCATCAGCGGACACCCGGGCAGCCTGGAGTTGATAAGAGTATTGTAATTAACATTAGGCAACTATGTGTATGGAGGATGCACCAATAACAATTGTATTTTAAGTTTAAAGTATGGTATTTTTGTTGCAATCTGATTCATGACACTTTGCTTTAACTTCTGATAATAATTCTATAGTTTTATCACATTGCTGGCAGCTCTTTACTTCAGAATTCAGTATTGTGGAAAGTCTCCAATAATAATATTACAGTATGTAGTCTAATATTGGTTCAAGAACAAATCCACTAGTGGTGCATCCCAAATACAGTAGTTTAGAAAGTAGGATAGAAAATCTAAATCACACAATGAAGAATTTAAACATACTCCTCTATCATTGACCTTCTTTCTTGATGACGCCGCTCCTCCTGACCAATCAGTATTCCAATCATCTGGTTCTGCATGAGCCTTCTCTGGTTCCTTGGTGAACAGTTTTGGATTAATTAAATTCTCAACCTTTCCTGGAGCATGGCCCACCCAGTTGACCTTACTTGTTAAGCAAGTGTTCTGTGTGGTGTTAAGCATGCTATGAAACTGCATGCCACTCAAACTCTTATTTTAATGATCAAGCAATTATGTTGTGGCTTGGCTCAATGGAACTACATAGTATACTTTAAGTTCCTATTATATCACAATGAAAACGAATTATTAAAGGAAAAAGTCTTAAAAGAAAATATATAATTACATTTTTTTACTTATTTTTTTATATTAAATTAAGAGCCATAAACGACAAGACGTTTTATTGCCAATTATGGACCGGATGCCACGGGCGACAAGACGTGCTCCCTTGCATTCTCTTTTTTTTTTTTTTTTTCATATTTTGATAATTCCTCTAATCTGGTGTACAGGTGATGACATGCACATTACATGCATAATAGAATTACAATTTATTTATCTTTTTATAATGGGCGAATTGGCAACCAAAGCCTAAACTGGTGACCACCAGGTGGCGCTGAAAGAGTTAAAAATGTGCACATTTTTGAGGGGCCAACTTGCAATAAAGGTTGAGAGCCACTGATCAAAAGCAATGCTCAGATCCTGTGTCCTACCTCCAAGCTTCCCCAGTCTTCCTCATCGTCCCAGCGGTCTCCTATTGCTTCACTTTTCTTCTCCGTCTCTTCTACAGTATGGGATTGTTCGGGTGCGTCAGAGGCGGTGCGGTGAGGAAGAGGCGCCTGTGGTGTTTTGACTACAGAATCTGTGAGGGTTAAAATGCATAAAGTTAGAAAACCAAAGAGGAGACAAAGATCTGGTTGATAATGTGTATGCATTTGTAAATGCAAGGTGATGTACATTATTACTGTGAAAATGTGCTAAATTGGTGCTAAATTGAGACATAAGCTAATTTAGACTGGTATGAGGACAGCATTACTCAGTACCAGTATTGGTGCAGCCCTTCTCCAAACCAGGGACCGGTGCTCCTTCAGCAGGTGAAGTAGGGTCGGAGCCAGGGACCGGCTCACTGGGTTCTGCTGTTGTGCCTCCCTCTGTTCCTGGTGTGTTGCGAATCAGCTTGGAGGTCAGTGACGACACGCCAGTCACTGCCCAGCCTGCCCAGCTTGAAGACGCACCCACAGGCTGAGTCGAAGACAGGACATCCTTTTCTACAGAGACACAGCAACGTATCTGAATAACTGAGTCAGGCTAAACATCATCGCACCCGTTAATAAGTCATGGACATTTGTATTTGAAAATTAATCTTTTCCCATGACAGAAGCTGTACTTCAATCCGTTGCATGAAGTGTAATGATAACATAACTTTGACCAAAAAACAGTTTGATTACGAATCTCAAGTAAGTACGGTATTGCAAGTTGATTTTCATACAGTATGTCGCATACACACCAGCATGCTTTAGTTTACTGCGATCCTGCTGCGAACGAATCCTGCTGCGTACTATTGTCAGAAAGTGTGCTTTGTTTGGCAGGTGTGAAGGCTCATTCGAATCGTGATCATCAACAAAGAACCGCATTCTACTTCGCCCAAAATACGAGGGTTTCACTTCGCATTCAATCGCACCTGACTTCGATTCACTACAGGTGTGAATGTAATCCGCAGCAAATAAAGGAAATTAAGCAAATAACGTGGCGGATGAATGAGGAGTAGAGTAAACACAGTTGGAGACAGAGAAGGCATATTTTACACAGCGCAAAGATGTCCCGTTACCGTGGATAGACGTGGGCAAATAAGGAGACTGAAGCCCTCATTGAAATATGACTGAGGTAATCAATTGATTAAGGAAACATAAAAACACTGTAGTGTACAGAATATTCAGTCCGTCGTAAATGGACTGAATATACACAATGTGTGTGCACGTGTGAGATAGAGAGAGACGTCTAGTCCCAGAGATCCCAGAGACCCCAACACACTCCATCCACGTTACCCTAATTTTACATCCTAACTATTACTCGAAGTATAATTTTAACACCATATATTTCACTGTATAGTTTATGAATTGAACACATTGATAAAGTTCCCTGCTGCGTTTCTAATTGCTGCAGAGGACAGCGCAGTGTGAAGGCAAACGCAGCAAATTAAATATGCAAGAATGATGCAACTTCTCCGCCCAATTGCATCAAGTCTACCGAAGTACAGGTGTGAATGCGACCATAGTTTCATACTGTACTGAAATGAACAGAATCCAGAATCCACTAGCTTCCTGAATATCAAACAAGAGCCATCTATACAATACATACCTATCTCGGCCAGCATGGCTGGGTCTTCCGATACCGTTTCCAACTTGGACAAGAAACTCCTAATTGCTTTGAAAGCCTGATGAGGGAGAACAGAAAGTGAGAGGAATCCAATTGACACCTCCAATAAAAGTTCATAACAGATGATGTTTTGTCTCCCACATGGGACACCCGGTCCAGATTCCAATCTGTATCGATCGAAGATTGCAGCTTTAAATCAAACAAAGCCTTTGATACTCTGTACTTCTTGCCATTGTTAAGAGTCTGCTAGGTAACTGTAGCACCTGCAGTTTGTGTCACCAACAGATGATGCCCGGCCACTATTATCTTTTGACAATTAATGTTATACTTAGCCTTCTAGTTTTAGATTGAAGGTGGTGTCTGAAATCCAGTGATCAACATGTGACGCTGTCTCACAAGGTGAACACGAAATGTTACCTACAGTTTAATTTGTCATGGTGTGTTTTGCCATGTATTTCTTCCTACAAAAGTGCTTACATTTATCGATGTACATTCAATTATTTGATTATTGTGGAAAAAAAGCCAATTATGAAAAACTGATGGTACATATCCATTCAATCCAAAACAAGAGACTAGTCTAAAGGAAACAAATTGTCCTCGTGAGAATGTCACAAGTTAATAAAAGGAGTACATGTGAATGGTGCTGTTGCTGACGTCTGGCTGTCCGGACTTCAGCAACGTGTCACACTCTGAAAGGTAATCCACCACAATGTCTCACCTGTTCCCTGACGTTCTTATCAGGGTCGATGGTGATGGCGCAAAGGGTGGGCAAGATGCGCCTGGCGCTCTCTGATACGCTGTAGTAGTTGTGTGTGGCAGCAAATCCCAGCACACCAGCAGAGCGCGAGGCTGGAAACGGGTCCTTGGTGGCCCGTGAGAAGGCTGAAATCAGCACACGCTGTCTGGTCTAACAAGTGAAGGAAAATGGATAAAAGAAAAGGTTAGGAGCTGGGTGAAACTGAAACAGAACTTCCCTCAGAGAATCAATGGAATCAATGAAGGGCTACATTTGATAAAGCTAGCATTTGGTTACAAAGCATCCTGTTCAGAAGGCAGAACATAAACATCCTCTCTTGTCACTTCTATAGGTTTAAAAATATGGGGGACCTATTCTGTCAGTAAACAGATTAATTAATAACACACCCCTTTGCAGTTCTAAGTTGCTCCTCAAAAGGAGAAGAAAATAATAATAAAAGAGTAGAAGGAAAGTAGTCTAAAGCAGCCTGCTCATGAATGACAGTTTTTCAGTGTATTTTCGTGGGCTTTACCCCAGCATTGAGGTAGGGTGCAATCTTTCCAAGACAGACGGTGGTGTTGCAGCGAATGGGACCCTGCTCATCTTTGGCCTGCAGCCTGGCAAAGTGACGCATCAACTCCTGGTTCAGGTTGCTCTCATTCAGCTTGGGGGCCAACAGCAGCATGGACTGCAGGATGGAAGAGAGGAAGATGAGAACGAGAAATACACATTTTAACATTAAAAACAGACCAGTTCTCCTAATAAAAACATGGCATTAATCATGAGCATGAAGAAAGTAAATAAGTAGTGGCAGCAAATGCCAGCGCCTCACGCATAATCATACCAAACTCACAGAAGACAGTTGACTGGCCTAAGTAGCCTACCCGCTGCTATATTATTATATCATTGACCTAAAAGGCGTTTTATTATTAAGGATAGTATGATTTCAAAAAAAGGTTAGGCCTACGTCTTTTTCAGAAAGGACCTGTAAAAAACCTTAGTTAAACATGCAGAGTGCGTACTTTACCAGGATCACATCATCTTCTGATAATTGAAGGTTTTGAAATGAAATAAGATTTTTGTTCCATTAGCGCGAGCGTGACAAAAAAGGCTACAGCTTGTTGTTGTTACGCTGCTGCTGCTCTGAACACATTCAGAACACTCAATGTTCACAACATGTGAACGGTAAAGATACCAAGGAATCGACAGTGACTTGAAGCATTTTATAAACCACGGTCAGTGGCGCGTCACTGACAAATCCTTGGTATTTTCAATCGACCGGGCTGAGTCAACTTTTCCCCGCTGTTTGAAAATCTTGGTGGCGGTCGGGAAAACGTGGGATTCCCTTCTCGTGTACCGGTGGGACATGTCCTGCGGACCGGCACCGGTCCGTGTACCGGTGGTTGGGAACCTCTGATCTAAAAGACCACCCCTGGGTCCCTGGGTCCCGGGATCCATGAGTGAGTGAGTGAGTGAGTGCACAGTATACTACTGTACCTTTACAGTCTGTTCTCTGATGGCAGGGTTGGTGTCTGTGAAGCCATGGACGACGTGAGGGAATATCTGAGAGTTCACTGCTGCCTCATTCAAATATTGAATGAACTGTTCCATCTGAAAGCGAGAAAGTATAGGGTTTAAGTCATTTACCAGAGGCCGATTCTAAAAAGCGCCTTCTAAATCCTGACCAAAGTTTTTTTATAATTAGGCGGGATGATTTAGATTGTGAGTTATTAATGTTTTAAGATTTTCGTTGTCGACGTGTCACTGTTGTGCAACAACGAGGATTGCGCAACAAGTGCATCTAGGCTGTGGAGCGATGCGATCACTAATTTGACGGAGATTAATCAATCTCCGTCTCGGGCACATGACCGTGCACTAGAACTTGACGGTGATTAACATCTTGGTAACATCGTGAATGATCAATCACAACACGCGTGCCCTATGCAACCCTGTCCCAAGTACCTGTTGCAGCAGTCGTATCCTCATGGCTCGGTCGGTAGAGGAGAACATCTTAACGATAACAGGAATGATCTTCTGTTGGTACTCATCTGCCGACAGGAATTTCCCCACCTGGCAGCCAGAGAGAAACAGGGACAGGGACAGAGGTAGAGAACAGAAAATCGAAATCTGTGATACAAGAAAATAATCCCTAGACCTTCATCAGGACGGACAAAGTCGGGTATCCTGGTCTGAACTCTGAAGCATACAGACTGTGATATTGGCACCTGGTCATGAAATTATTCATTTAAAATGTTATAAATAAATCAAATTGAGCAGTTACCTTGAAAAGAGGTGTGAGGACAACAGCACCAGCATTGCCAAATTCAAAAGCAGTGAGCAGCTGGGGCAGCACCTTGTGTTTGCAGAAATCCTCTGGGAAAGAGTCCAGGTTTTCACTCAGATCCTGAAAGAATTGCTGCTTCTCTGCTGGGTCCTTAATCTGAACACACACGCACAAAATTGTGTTTAGCTGGCTGTCGTTTTTAAGTAAAATAATATATCCACAACCATATCACCAGAGGACTATTAGTCCAATACAAACGCTGAGCAAATGCAATTAAGAACAATTAAAAGTAAAAAAGACAATGTCTATAATAATATGTATGGTACGTTCTGTAACTGGCATCTACTATTTATCATTCTCTTTGATTGATGGACCCTCCACCCCTTCCCCTTTTCTTTCATGTCCATTGACTGAAATACTCGATCAGATGTCGTCTTTCATGTTTACATTTCTTCACTTTATTATTATTGTTTTTATTTATTTATTTCAAATGTGTTTCTTTTAATGTTGCTGCTGTCTCTTTGGGGAGACAATGTGAATTTTGTATTGAGAACCTAATGATGCTTGTGTATAAAATGTATTGTTTCCCCCGGCAATGACAATAAAAACAATAAGTTGCAACAAAAAAAAAGTCCAAAAGAGAAAAAACAACTTCAGTTGATTCAGAACACTGTGTGTGTGTGTGTGTGTGTGTGTGTGTGTGTGTGTGTGTGTGTGTGTGTGTGTGTGTGTGTGTGTGTGTGTGTGTGTGTGTGTGTGTGTGTGTGTGTGTGTGTGTGTGTGTGTGCGCGAGCGCGTGTGTGCGTGTAGTCGTGTAGTCGGACCTGAATCTCCTCCAGGAAAAGGTTGCTCTCCACAAAGCTGTTACTGAGAAAGCCACCGGCGGCCCTGCAGTTCTGGAGGAAGCGGGCTGGGTTGGGTCGAGCCCGTGGGTTGGCCCCCACCAGCTCACAGTAATGGGGAACCAGGACTTTGGGGATCTGAGGAGACAGAGTCAACAGCACCGTTCACATGTACTCAACTCATTATTACCAAAATGTTTTCTGCTAGTCGCACAAATCCTACGCAGTTGTGCTAAATGAAAGTTGATAGGAGTAGGACCATTTTGTTTGTAATTAAAGCATTTAGCTATTTCAATTTTAAATATACACAAACAGCCAGCATAATTACATTTAGTTCTAATGGCAACTCTAATGGCCCAGGGTAAATCAGCAAGGGCGAAGTCCAAACGAACCGACCTCCACGGCGGTCGCCAGATCATAGGGTCGGTCACCAGATCTTAAAATCATATGGGATACTCTGTAGGCTAAAAATGGAACCAAAAGAACCTGTAAATTAAAAGGTCCGTTTGAAATACATATTTTAATTTCTAAATTGCATGAGGTGCTTTATTAAATGTGGGCAACAATAGCCTAGGAGGCCCTATGTGTAAACACCGATCTGTGTGATTTTAAATTTTTGGTCGGTCATACCTTTCCCAAAGAGCGTAAAGAGGATGCACGAGGGAGTGGCCCATTGAAAACTTCCCAAATCAGGCAGCCCAGCCGCCACACCTCCCCTGCCCTGGACAGCAACACAAACACACACACACAAATTAAATTGCATGGGAAGACTGATAGCAATAGAGTCTAATGGGTTTATAGCATCTTCTTAACACATGTACATTAACAACTATAGTATGGCAAGTATTTCCCTAGTTGATGAGCATATCAATCTGTAAAACATAATTCGTACTCGATTGTCAGTATCCCACTTCCTCTCAAATGCATCTCCCTCATTGAATTCCTTTTTCTCACACTCTTGAATAGTTCCCTCTCCTAACCACATCCTTTTTTACTCCCACTCTCTCACCATTTCTCTCCAGTGTTGCTGTTTGGACTTGCAGTCTCTGGCGGGTCATATCTCTCCATGTCAGGATACACTGCTTTAGGGGGTGGTAATGAGGCCCCGCTGGGGTCCCCTTGCTCCGGGGACACGTGGTCAAGGGCACCAAGCTTCCACTCACCTGCCCGGTCCACAAAAACAGCACACATGCCCAGGTTGTTGTGGAGCAGGTGGCAGTCATTTATTAGGAAGCTCAGCGCTTTCTGCAGGTGCACACAGAAAAACAGGGGTGAGTGGTCAGGACATGGGATTGTGTATTTGAAATACAGCGTGCACATCATACACAGACATCAGCAATAAGTGAGCGAATAGATTGGATAGTGGAGTTGCAATGGATGCAGTTTTTTGGAGTGGGAGGCAGGGCAATTGCTTAATAGGAAGAGAAAGAGAGGGGCTACAGAAATAAACAGAAGAGAGAGAAATAAGACATGAAGATGACAGAAACTAAACATACAATGGTTGCTGTGCATGGAGCCTCTGCTTACCACAATCTGGTGCAGTCCCCAGGACACCTCCAGCTCCCCAGAACCCCCCTTCTCTGCCTTCAGGTGGCTGGCCAGAGGGGTGACCTGCTCAGTCACCAAATAGAGGCTCTTCTCTGTCTACAGTAAAATAAACTATATTAAAGGTTATTCAATTAAACACTGGTCCATTATAGCTAACTGGGGTAATTTGCTTGCCCTCAACCATCCTTGGTGAAACAGTTTGGGTGGGGCCTTGTACACCTAGATGTTTTGAACCTATGCTAGCTATAGAGGGTATGCGCCTGCATAAAGTGAGTGGCAAATCGGAGTGGCAAAGTGAGTGGCAAAGTCAGTTTAATGTTGTTTTAATGCAATCAGATAGTACTTTTCTGTTTGATGTATGGACTGTCAAGGCCAGAAAGTAGTTTTTGCCACTCAGTAGGCATTCCCGCATAACTTTTGGGTATGATGATGATGATGTCACGCACATACCCTCCATTACCATCCCTTCCCGTTTAGAATTTGTATCAGGACTACGTGATAAATGTGGGTTTTATGGGAGAGAAGATTATTTTGTCAATGTATATAATGTGTTAGGGGCCGGGCCTTTTATTTTAAGGTCCCCCAGTTTTATATGCATTAGGCCATGGACCCCAATTCAATTGGGACTCCAATGTAAAGTGTAAAACCATCAGTGTTAATTTACCTCAGTTACGGACCCATATGAGTCTATTTGGTTCCCAACAATCAACTGGAACCCCCCTCAAGGACTCCTGGGGGTCCCTGGACCCCATGTTGAGAACCAATAGCTTAGGTAGAGAGGTTGCAACCTTGTCATCCTCCATGATGAAACTACTACTATATCTAGGAGGAGGCTACACAATTACTAGCGTTACAGTACTAGCTAGTATTAATCCGATTTACACACACGACAATAACCAAAATCATACTCACCTCCATCTGCAGGGCAATATACAAATAAAAAGTCAAGTAAAACTGAAAGCACTGTGGTTACTTTAAATCAAATAATTTTGCCCTTACTACCGAAATATTTACTAGACTCTTTCCAAAATAAATTAGTACAGTAAGCAACTATACATTTCCAGGGTTTCAACATTTCAGATAGTGGTACTGACTGAGTGCATATTGTAAATATGATCCCATACTCACATCCAATCCATCAACATAGGCCAGAATGTTAGGGTGCCGGAGGGTCTTCATGCGTTTGAATGCTGCCTTGGCTAGCTGTGTCTGCTGTTCTGTTCCTTGGGCCACGTCGTATACGAACACAGACACCGGCTCTCCGTTTGTCTAGTAAAAAGATTTGAAAAGAACCTCTGAATGTGATTGTATGTGCTTTTAGCATTTCTCATGACTTGTGAAGTTGTGAGTCAGTAAATATCAATTTAACAGATTCCAGATCAGGGCACAGAAAGAGCTTAGATTACCGGAAATAATACTGTATATTCAGGATGAAATGCACAAACTAAATAAGCTATAAATACCCAGCCAAGAGCTTGCTTGGCTATCATTGCAACTATAGCCTCTAGGATTATGTGACTGAATCCTGGACTGTCACTTTTGTCCAGGCTTCTATTCAGCTCTTCGTAGAATCCTGACTAGCATTAAAGGATGGTTGCTTATCATATCAGTAATGCTGTGCATGTGAAACAGGCACAATTAAGTATATGACGCCAGTCATCTATGACGTCAGCAAAGAGCACAGATACGCACCAACATGGAGCGTTTGGGTCCCAAACTTTGGGATTGTCTCCATAATAATAATTTGGACACATCTGTCCAGTGACCACAGACAAAAACTTCAACTTGATGATGCCCCAACAATTATTACAGTATAGTGATATGACAATGACATCAATTACGCGTGAATTGGGTACAAGATTATATTGTTGACATTCTAGTTAGTGTTTGTTATTACGTCGCAATTGTTAATGTTGTTAATTTAGCTACAGCTGGGTGACGTGGCGAGATCGAAGAACGCGTCTCCCAGCGTAAACATGAAGCCATGACTATCGTCAGGAAGGCAAATAGTCAGGCAAATATCATGTGATGAACGTTGACAATACATCGACAGAATGGATAAGGGAGAGGCTGACATGTCTGCTGAATAAACAAGTCAGTTGCCACGTCCCAACAGCTGGATAAAACTAGCTAATAGTCAAAAACCAAAAGGCCTATGCCACGAACACGAAGCTAGCTAGTTCCGTGTGTTATACCGAAATGGGTGACCTGTCGAATTATGTGACGACAAAATATCTACACTTGATATCAAAATTCAAATGACATTTTCAGCCTTTTGTGTGTGGAAAAAACCGGACACCGCTTTACATCGTACATTTATAAACGGACAGTAACAACAACCCCAAACTGACGTGTGGAACATGGGTAATACCAGAGCCATCTATCTAAGGCTCTGGGTAATACATAACTCGACAGCTGACTCATTTTGGTGTAAACAGGGTTTAGCTTGTTGACAATATTAACTATGTGTGTGTCGGCCTTGTGCTCTGGGTTTACCTTTCGCTTCCCTCGATGTAGTGTCCATATTCCAGACGACTCTTCTGTGTCTGGCAGAATTTCATAATTAAAGTCTTTGACTGGATCCCTAGCAAAAAAGGACCACATATCTTTCCTCCACACAGCATCAAGCACACATACACTGTAGGAAAGCGAAGAATACCCCCAAGCGCAGAGCAGCCGTAGGAAGCTAGCTACTGGTGCACAGTGCACACTTGACAATATTCCGTCTAAACCTTTTGAGCGGACTTTAGTTCCGCTACTGATTCTGATACAGTAATAGCCCCTCTCGGAACCCTCCATAAAGCTTTCATGAAATTTGGATGTCGCTTTGGGGTTAAGTCTTAAAAATGTCAGAAACTTTACTACCATTGAGTTCTGCTTGTGGGGCTAATACAGTAAGTAAACCCATAGAGTAAACCATTTTCATGTCATCACACAAAGAAAATGTATGGGGCAATTCCTCCAATTCCTCCTGTCAAAATATGACCCCCAGTCAAAAAAACACTTTGTTTGAAATAGACACTCATGGGAGTCATGGCCCTATATCATCCTTCCTGGGGGGGGGGGGGGGGGGGGGGGGGGGGGTACTACCTGTCAGTGGGGAGTGTTGGCTGATGAATGAATATCAACATACTAATACAGGGGGGTCAAATTATGACAGGCAATTCCTCCTGTCAAAATATGACCCCTCCAGTCAAAAAAACACTTTGTTTGAAATAGACACTCATGCTTTCCAAGGTGTGATTTGGGTTCCTAAGGATGAATACACAATGAATATCAACATCTTAAAACCAAAATGTTGAATTGTGGGTTTGAGTTCACATGCCCTTTTGATGTAAATCAAAAGGGGGGGGGGGGGGGGGTACTAACTACCTGTCAGTGGGGAGTGTTGGCTGATGAATGAAAATCAACATCTTAATACATCCTAATACAGGGGGGTTATTATGACAGGCAATTCCTCCTGTCAAAATATGACCCCCCCAGTCAAAAAAACACTTGAAATAGGACTACGGTCCTCTCTGGAAGGGGGGGGGGGGGTAGTACCTGTCAGTGGGGAGTGTTGGCTGGGAGGAGGAGTAGGACTAAGGCCCCTATACGTCCTCTCTGGAAGGGGGGGGGGGGTAGTACCTGTCAGTGGGGAGTGTTGGCTGGGAGGAGGAGTAGGACTAAGGCCCTATACGTCCTCTCTGGAAGGGGGGGGGGGGGGGGGTAGTACCTGTCAGTGGGGAGTGTTGGCTGATGAATGAATATTAACATCCTAATACAATGGGGTCTTGTAGGTGCCCTTTGAGAGCGGTTTTGAAGGAGGGATTCACATGTCTTAATGACAGTTGGTATGGCGTTCCACATTTTTGTGGCATAGGAGCGAAATTTATTTAGTCCCTTGTTTGTGCCGAATCTGGGTTGCACATGGTTTGTTAAACTCCCTCTGGTGTTGTGGGTGTGGACTTCATGTACATGGGTATCGAATCTTGTGGACCAGATCCATTGCAAGATGCTGTACTCTGTCGTCAACCTTAAGCCATTCCAGCCTGTCAAAGTGGGCAGGGGTGAGGTGGGTTCGGGGGGTGAGGCCCAGTAGTAGGCTGCCTGACCAGTTTGTTTTGGGATGTCTGGAGCCTTGTTTTAAGGGCCTTTGAGGTGCTGTGGTACCAAGAGCTGAGGGCCTTTTCAACCCGCAGTTTGTTTCCGTCCGAGACCAGTGCTGAGTCATCTGCGAACAGCAACAAGTTGCAGTCACAAGCTGATGTCATGTCACTTACATTAGGAACAGTAAAGCCCATAGTATGCTTTATTGTGGAACGCCACAGCTCACTGTGAGGGGGGAGGGGGAGACAGTGTTCCTTTCACCTCCACGATCCCCTCCAGGTAGGATCATTATGCTTTCGAATTTATATTAGCCATTTCAGAGCTTTTTCCAAATGGAATGGAAGAAATATGTTAAAGTAACATCTCCAGTGACGAAAAGACACAATAAAAGTATAATCGCCCTTCAGTCTTGTCATCATGGACAGTAAAAAGAAACTCCAGTTGATACGTGCGGCTGTTTAATACAAATTGTTACATATTTACAAACAACTTGATTTTACCCATTAACAGCATTTTAATTACATTTTCAGTTTTGTAGCACTGAAGCCTTCTCTAAGATAAAATGTATATGTTTGACATAGTTAACAGTGCCAGTGACTCATCCAGATTCAGAGAGGGTAAAATGTGCTGCCAGTCGAGTCCAGGTTGGCTTGCAAGTACTATAGCTAACTTTGTGGTTGTAATGGAAAGAAAAGAGGGACAATGTATGTCTCTCCCTACAAGCCAATACGTATCCCTACCCCATTCAAACTACTTATCTATGGAACAAATCTACAAATGACTCATTTGCCTATTAATTCACAGTATAAATAGGATTTTCCAGTGTTCCAATATATAATCCTATCGGATTATGACATTGATATAAGAATCCATTAAGAGAGGGTATGGTTCTCAAACATTTACATTTCAAGGACACCAACTGGACACTTATGGTTAACACTTAGAGTCAACAGTATGGTATTGGTAAGTGAGTCCTTTGTTAAAATAAGTGTTAAATAACTACAGTATATTCTACTACAGTAATCATTGTTATAGGCAGGGTGTTTGTTTAGTAACACAGGTCTACGTGTCCCTCTTCTCTTTAATAAACATAACATACATTTTCAGGTCAAGATACCCATTTCACCCAATCGAGAGAGAGCACTCAATACAGGATAAACAAGTGAAATAGGTGATGATACAAAGAAATTAGCAGACAAATTTGGAACTGGAACAATATAAAATTGAAGCTGATAAATGGATACTCTCCTGACAAATGACAATAAACACCATATTTTTTTGGGCCGGACATAACTTATTTGTTTATTTATTGCCATGGGGCGGGACTGCGATGCTCTATAACAGTTCGTAAAGGCAATAATTAATATTCTGATACAAAATGTTTAAGTTTCACTTATCAGTGACAATCATCCATATCAGGTGAAATGAGCTGGCAGTTGATTCTAGCTTGCAAGTAGTTAACTTTGTAGCTCTAATGGAAATTAAACAGGGGACAATTTAGGTCTCCCCCAAGCCCAATACTTAGCCATCTCATTCAAACAGCTAACCCTGGTTTCCAACAAAATGAAAGCAAGACACCGCAGGGAATTGAACCCCGTCCCGAGCAGGTCAGGAGTGCCACCACCGGAGTCTTTTGCTTTTTTTGTTGAGTTATGTTTTTAAGGGCTAAAAGCAAAACCTGGAGGAACAGAACCCAAGAGCTTGTTCCCCCAGGAAAAGAAAACCCCTAGACACCTGGCTGCTATACTATCCTGTCACCACCTTAGGCATTGAGCTTGGTCCCGAGGCTGAAACTAGAGGAAAAGAGACAACTGGTTTCCCCAATCCCCAGCAAATCCCCATAATTGTATTGCTTCTCTACTGAATTCACAAGTTTTCAGTTAAATTCATGATACCAGTACATTAAATAATGCATATGTACATATATACTGTATATTGAATGTTCTTATCCAAAATGTACATTTGACTTATCAGTGACACTCCTCCAGAATCAAGGTGAAATAAGCTGGCAGTCGATGTCTGCTTGCAAGTACCTAAATGTAGCTGTAATGGAGGGGGAAGAAAAAAAAACTGGACAATTTATGTCTCCCCATCCCCCCACCCATCCACAAATCCAATACTCATCCCATTCAAACTGCTCATCTCATGTAACATTTTATGCATCAACATGGCCGTCATTTACCAAAATCAATGTACAGTATAAATCACAGCAAGCTACTCTCCATCACCGATGCTCAATTCAAGAAGACATGGGATTTTACACTAGAAGCTGGCTGACCCGAGTCACGAATCCTCCCACGAGTCCCTGTGGCCGTTAGTCGCCCTGGCTCAGTTGTGATTTAAGCTGAATCAAGAGAAATCTGAAAAGGTAGAGAGAGAGTGTTGCCCCGTCCCCCCCAGCCAAATCTAGTGCAATATTTGACAGCAACTTGAGCAATATGTAATAAAAATATTATGCAGGGGTGATGTGCATGCAATGTTTTGAGTTACACAATTAAGCCATGGTATGTTAAAAGAAAAATCAAGGGAACCAAAATGACTTAACTTAAAACCAATAAGACTGACGTGATGCTGAATTAGAAAGACAAGGCTGTGGCTCTTGATCTGAATGCGACTGGATTCTCAGTGTTCCATCACAGGGTTAGGGCCATCCCAGAAGCCAATTCAAGTCAAGACAAATTTAAGTTGAGTAATTAAACCTGAGAAACCAAAAGGGAAAAGAGAAGGCACACACAGCAGAGAGAGGGGGAAACTTCTGCGAAGGACGTCAGGGTGGGGGGGGTCACGTTTAAGCTCAAGCGCACATAGGGTTGGTACTTCATTCAGGGGGGCACACTCATTTGCCGACAGCTTCCACAGATGGTTTTGCATTCAGAGGCAGGCGAGATCGAGTAGACAGACGAAAGTTATCTGAAACAAAGAGTGACCTATACAACACACCCAAGCCCAACCACACAATAGTGAAAAGAGTTCTAGTCATCTTTTTTTCCTTCTAGTTCTAGTCATCTTATGGCGATGCAAAGCAGTAGGGCTCTATGGCCAAAGAGGAACATATGCCAGTAAAGCATTGTTTGATGTTATAGGCAATTTGAGGTTAACATAAAGCCAGTTCAAGAAGTCAGTTTTGTCAAACTACATTGCAGGAGTCAAATGCCTACAATTTTGAAAGATAAGCCAAGATCTTACTACATGCTCCAAGTTAGAAGACCTCACTTGTGCTTGAACCCGTCTTGCACATTGATTTCTGAAAAGAGAAAGTGAAGCCCCCCAAACCAATACCAAAGAATAACAATCTATTAAGCAACACATTTGTGCTGCATTTCAGTCCAGATCAAGGCTGCACAATGCACAGCATCTTACCTCTGCTACTTAAATTTAGAATGCTACCGTACAGTTGCACGACTGGAAATCAATGTTTGCAAAGTCATGAAGCTTTACTATTACTAGACTGCCTCACACAGTGGTGTAATGGCTGGTAGCTGAGGGCTAGTAGTTCAATCTAATGCAAAAAAGACCTGTCTTCCATTTGTTCAAATTGCATGTCAGGGTGAATTCAAAGGGTCGGATGAGTCCTGCTTCTCCTAGGTAGACCGTATTCTTCCTTTCGGCAGGTGCAATTCTGCAAGATCAAAAAGGCAAACAAGCAACAACCCTATGACCCCACCCTCAAAGAATCAGAACTGACTATTTGTATCCTTCCCCAAACAATTTATGCTTTACTTCATATAGCAATGGAATTACCATGATGGGATTCCATCAAATCTTCCCATTATCACAAGACTTGCTTTGTAAGAAAGCACAGTAGTGCAATTTCTACATTCAAGTAGGCTATTGCACTTTACTGCTTTGAAAGTAGATGCTTTCATGTCAAGACCAATCAGGGCAGTTGAGCCCATTCAAAAGATGGTGTCCTCACTGGGATCGATAAGAATTTCCACTTTTGAACATAAATATTTGATTGATTCAACTTATCTGCCTTCAAGTTCCGCTTAAAGAGCTGTCATGAAGCCCAGGTCACATCCGTGCACAACAAAGCTCCAAGCTTTGGTCATACCTGAAAAAGCACAAGAAAAGCTGCCCGCACAAGCCACCCAATTCCCCAAAAGAACAGCTGCCAAAAATGTATTCAATCACAACAAGCTATGCATTTATTATGCAAAAGTTTAATCCTTTACAGATAGTTCAGTCATTGTATTATCAATACAAAGCATTAATTTGTAACTAATTGCAAAGGAAGTGCAATGGAGGCAATTTATCAGATAATGAATGTTAAAGAGAAATAAAGACACATTTAGTGACCTTACATGATGTTTGATGCACAAGTACAACAGTTACATACAATGAGTTAGGAGAGTTCCTGATGGTCTCGAGTATTGGAAAGCGTACAGGACACAGCACACTGGAAAATGAAAAGGGAAAAAAGAAAGCCTCCCTCCCAGTGACAGAAAAACCCGCCCAAATTTACAAACACTAGTACAGAACTCAACTAAAACTGTAATACCACCAATACAAAATGTCACTACTGCATGAATACAAAATTCTGGTTCAACAACTTGTCAAAGTAAACATTTAAATACCACAGGCCTGAATGTGAAGGCTTTCCTCCGTAGGGACAGTAGGTGAACATCCAAGTAGGTTTAATTTTGGAGGGATGCGACATACAACTTAATCTGCAAAAGTCACAAAAAGCAGACCCATCCCAGAAACCCCAACATAGCAACTTCAAAGTAGGGCAGAATTATGATTGACATCTATAGTGAAAAGGACTTATTACCACACTCCCTGGGAAACCACCAAACTTGATGCTACACCAGGAGGCCTAGTTTGATATGATTGAGAGTTGCTACGCTGCAAGGCAAAATGTCCGCTCGAATGAGACGTGGTGCACCTGGTTGACTCCTACTCAAGCCATTTGGATCTTTTTGCGTTTCACGAGGCTGTAAAGTCTTGGAAGAGATGGGTTAACAGCCCACAGCCCACCCCCCTGATAATGTGGCATGTGCAAGACCTCAAGTTACAACACAAACAATGTGAATAATAATGTAATTACTCCAGATGGGCAATACCTTCCTACATTCCCTTTAACGCAGCAATTGCACTGGATTCCATCCTTAGTGCTATAATATGAGGCACGTTCAACTTGTTTTGAGGGGTTGGCCTGTGAAAAGAAGAACTCAACACATGTTGTAAAGCCCCACCCCCACCCTCCCAAGTCAACCCCAAAGCAATGTACTGAGTCAAGAATGACTACCAATTTAATTACACATAGGGGCTCACTCAAAACTATCTCACATAGACTACAGCAAGTACAAGTGAAGCAATGTACAAGGATAGTTACACCCACATGTACATTCCATGCAATTAACTCACTGCTCACTTTAACCAGTAGATGTAGCTGCTCTGTACCAATGGGGCGCAGTAGCAGAGGAAAGGCTGTTTACACAATCGGGCGTACAGGCGACCATCCACTCACACGCCACTTGCAGACAGCTTCTGTGGGACCTATTGAAATTAACACAAAAACTCCCTCTCCTTCCGGCTGGGGGAACTACATCTGAACGCAGTGGGTTGAGAAGTCCTTATGACGTTCCTCTTGTCTGCACACTACCACGACCCAAGGCACACACCACAGCAGACACCACCACACAACAGGAGGGGTGACCAGGGGACCGAACGGTTTACACGCCTTGCCTGGAAAAGGAAGAGAGACCTGTGCGAGAAATTGTGTTCTACAAAGAAGTTTCTGAAATGTTGGACAATAGTTTTACAGTGATACCACTACCCGACATACAAACCAATATCCGTCTTAAACTTGCGAGGCTAGACGGTACTGGCGCTCTCTTCTCCCACCCACTCTGCAGCTGGTACCCTCCCATCGCTGGCTGGCTCTGGGACAACTGGAGGACTGCTCCACTGGTGGCCATCCTGTGCTGCTACCCTGCTCTGTGGCTCTGGCTCCCTCTGGTGTACACCCAGCTGATTCTTCCTGCTCGTCTCTGGATACCCTCTGCTCCTTCCGAGCCCCTCTGGTCCTGCCTGGCACTCCTCTGGTCCTGCCCGCTTCCTACGGCCTCGCTGGTCCTGTGATCTTCCTCTAAATAACTAAGTCCATATTCCCCCCCCTCCCCTCCCCACACAAGTCCTTCTCTCCCCAGGAATTAAAAAAAAAATCTTCTGTCTTCGCTAGAGCAATTGCATAAAAGATTTTAAAAGAAGCCAACCACTTCCTATGGCCTCGCTGGTCCTGTGATCTTTCTCTAAATAACTACGTCCATTTTCCCCTGACGACAACTCAGTCCTTCTCCCCCGAAGAATATTAAAAAAACATCTTCTGTCTTCACTAGAGCAATTGTACAAAAGATTTAAAAAAATAAGCAAATAACCCAAAGAAAAAGTCCATATGGGTTCAACTGAGCCTGCAACTCTTGGAGCTACCACTCAAGACTTTTATGTCGGATTCTTTGACCAAACCTGACTGACCCATTTATTTTAGCTGCAATATCAACAAGCCGAAATCTTATCATTTTCTCTTACACCTGTAATGACAGGACATAAAAATCTTTGTTCTTCAAGCTTTCAATCTTTTCTCATTTCTTGAATCTTGTTTCTTCTTGGTTTCTTTTTAGATTTTTTTTTCCAAGTTTCTTGGTTTCTCTTGATTCTTTTTTTTCTTTTCTAAGTTTCTTGGTTTCTCTTGAATCTTTTAGCAATAGATTTGTACAGGCATTTCTCAACCTGGCTGTCCCTAGGCCCCCCATAAAATCTGCATTTTTTTTTTCCTTTGTCCTAACCCTAGGCTATAGAAATAGATATAATACAACTGCTGCGTGGATCTATTGAACATTGCATACACCAATTCTAGATTATTTCGTTGTGTCAACACAGCCACCATCTTGCTGAAACCCAATTCAATATGTTTGGACTCCAGGATAACTTCTAGTACGACTTAGTCCGTTTATAAAGTTAATCTGTTCACTGTTGTGTGCCTGCTGTAGGCTACCTGCGTATTTCTGAATTAAATAACTTTTGAAAGAGTGGATTCAAATGCACACACCACGGTCTGTGTCCATCTCCCTGGAAGACGACATGGCTACTTGGCTAGAGCAGCTGTTCTTGAGGCTTGAAAGCTGTACCCATTTTGTTCAAATTGATACCGGAATTGTCTACCAGAACAAATGACTCGTTACTTTTAGCCTGACAATCCCTAATGTTTCAAAAACGTCAACGTCACTGTAACATCCATCTACAATGGATATGTTGTGTCATTTCACGTCACCGCTGGTATCCTTAACAAACCAACGTTAGATGCAAGACTAACCATACAGCCTGCTACATCTGTAAACAATTTAACGTCAACATAAATAATTCCAACATTGAATTCACGTACAATTCTAACATTGAATTTACTTACTGTTGACATTTTTGCCGTACGTACTGCAATAAACTCAACAGACCATTTCAAACAAGAATTGTGCCGAATGTTTTAGGCTTCCTTCCACTAAACTCAACAGTTATCATACGTCACCCAACTTTAGTGGCCATGCGACCTCATTCTGCTCAGCAACAACTAGCTGCTATAACGACAACTATGGCTGAAGAAGTGTTGAGTGAAATAAAATTTAAATTAAAAAAAAAGCTTTCAGTTACAACCGATACCCATTACCCGGTCGAATGCGTAAGGAGTTTTAAAAAGAAATCGCTACGACCTGCAAGAAAACATGACACGGCAAAACGCATCGACGCGTGTGTGATGTGCGTGTGTTTTAAAGCTGCGTCACGAACTGAATTTATACCAACGCGGTGATTAGGCTGATGCCAAAGAGTATACATCCGACAAGAAAGTAGATCTACATCACTGAATAAAAACGTCATTTTTTATTTAATTTAACTGATGGGTCATAATTTCAAAACATGGTGAGCAAAAGTAGATTATATGTCTTCCCTTCTCACTGTAACCTAAAAAGTAAAACACCTACATATTATATGTTGTTGCGTTTTAACAGCGAGCGAACAATGAATGTATATTAGTAATTACTTTTGAAGAACTTGCTTGTACACTTTTCAAAAGCAAGTTACTGAAAAACTTTCAGTGAAATTTTCATACTTCGTGAAAGTACAACGGTGCCGTGCGCTCACACAATAGCCAATCTACATGATCAAAACGTGTCGCGGATGCGATGCTTGTGGGTTTGTAGATCTGTGTTCGCCGCGCGGCGCGACACCGTCGTACCGCCGAAGCATAAATCAGGCACCAAAACAGTCGACGTCACGAACAACTGTCTGCTGCGGATGGTTATTCAACTGGATGTAACAAGCAAGTGTCACAAACCGGATAGATCCGGAACGTGGTGGGTTGGTATTGCCGGATCTACTTCCAGTATACTGCAGTGCTATGTGATTGATTTTGAACAAAGGAAAATAGCCAAGTCATCTATCCACTTCTTTTTATTTATTTGGCTCTTATTCAAGACCATCTTTAGTCTCAGTTTAGATTTAGACTAGAGCAGCTGTGGAGCCTTAAAAGCTATTTGCTATGCCAGTTTTTATTTTACACAGACTGCAGTAAGTGATATAGGCAACAAAACAACAGTGCACTGTTTGTGACACGACGACAGACCAGAAATACCCAGAAAGAGTATGACCACTGATATACTATCAACGGAAAACACATATGGTAGCCTATGGAAAAGTACCAGGAGTGGTAGTAGGTATAATTGAAGTTACACTGCAGACTGCAGACACTGCTCAGCAGACTGAGCAGAGGGAGTATTAATGCGCCCCCCCCCCCCCCTTAAAATAGACTAGTTTGGACAGCTTTTTCAGATGCAACCACTCTTACAACAGCTATAGCTATATGCCGTTGATTAGATTGTTTCAGTCCCCTGCAACCACAAAGAACTGTTACGAATCAGTTTCAGTGGGACATGGGTGGCGACCACTGGCCCTTAGGTAGCCTACATTTCTATTTCATATGGTAAATGAGACAGAGTATTTGTATTTATTTTAATGAGTTGATCATCAGAGCCTTCTGTTCTTGGCAGACCTCGAGGTGGAACTGTGCATCTGCCAATTTGCATTGAGTGCCCCCCACTGGCTACAGGGATGGGATTTGGACTGAAGGATACAGTTGTGGTATGCTGGAACTGGTTGTTGATGTTGCATGCTTTCTTTTGCAAGGACGCTGGTCACTGGACGCAGGTACAGAATAACATCCATGAAGGCACCTGGGCCAGCAATTATTTTGGGCCCCCCCTGCCCCCCATAGCACACGTGTGCGCAACAATGGCCAATGAAGGTCTCCAGATGCCCTTATCAGGGCTTCAAACCTAGTACCAGTTTCTGCTGACCAGTACAACCACAGTCTTATACTGTTGGCCACTAAGCAGCTCCAGGGGGAGCAGTTGGGGGTTCAGTGCCTTGCTCAAGGGCACTTTAGCGAATCAGCGGTGTTGGGTGAGTGATGACAATCACTTCCCCACCCAGATTTTTCCTTGCCTGGCCGGGGAATCGAACCGGCAACCTTTCGGCAACAAAGGCAGTCTTCTAACCCTTGCAGCAGTGGCCAAACAGCTACTGCACAAGCATAGGGTGACATAACAGTTCATCCATATCAGTGGGACAAGTGAAACCAGTTAATGATTATGTTCCCGTGTACCCTGTTCGATTGTGTCCTGTAATTATACTTATGGGCAGTTCAATAAGAGCCCCTGTTACATCAAGCATGACGTGATACATCAGCCCAACACCAAAGCATTAATAGTGGGCAAGGGCATTATTCAACAGCCAGACACTGGGGGAGACAGACGGATACACAAAACAATCCACCAACTGGATACTTCCCTGAGCCGATCCATGGACAATTACTATCACTTTACAAACTATTTTGAAGTAACTTTTAGTTTTGAGAGCAACATTTTTGCATCGAACATGTGATGCCTTTATGGATTGAAAATATTATTTGATATTCACATTGATGACCAATTTTGACTAGTTTTGAGTTTGGTAACTTTACCATTTCAACTTATGATAAGAATGATTGTTGAAAGCAGGATACCATTGTCTGGTCTAGAATGATGAAGACCCACAGACAGACAACTGGACAGTCGACAAAAGGAAACAGCTAATAAAACACCCAATACTTTACAGATCAACATCAGTACCAAGTGGTCAAGTCAAAAGAACAGCATCACAAGTTTGTCCCCCGGAAAGGAGCCTGTGATGGAGCACTTTTTCACACCTGTCCACACTCCCTCTAACCTGGATGAGATCACGCCACAGAAGCACCATCACCAGCGTCATCACCAACAGCCACAGCATCATCACCACTCTTATCACCAAGATGCAGAGTTACAAAGGTAATGATAATGATTTCTATTTATGTAGCAACTTTCATCATAAAAACAAGTAGGCAACCTAAAACACTTTGTAAGAGCAGGGGAATACAATTAATGGTGCTTAAAACTATCTGCAGATTCAGCCTTTCAGGTAGGATGCGTTATTTCAGGTTTAGTATGGAGGATTGTGTGTGAAACTATAAAAAAAAAGTCTCAGAATCGTAGTTTTAGAACAAAAAGGTGCAAATATATTTGTAATACATATGCCTAGCTTTTTTGATGAAGTTAATTATCCTAATTCTGATGATCTAAACATGAAGTATAAAGTGGAAAGGTTTTCAAAGTGTAGCAGAGTAGCTCTGTATGAACCCCAGCAGCCTTTATGAGCAGGGGGTATTCTCCTGTGAATGACTGGTAGTTGATTGGTTTCTCTCGCATGCAGGAGACCTGCGTTATGTAGCGATATATTCAAATGATCCAATCCTTACCTACGTTACTAACCAATCTATTATTTTCCCAGGACATGATTACATAAATGAAGGCACATTACTGTTTTGCATGCAATACGTTTAAATTAACACATTCTAACTGTAGGATTGTTCAACATTCTCTGTCCTTATGTTTCAGTTACACTGGCTTAGATGACAATGATAGAAACACAGATGACAGCCATGGACACCATCATCATCACGATCAGCACCATCAGCGTGGTTACCATCCCCATGAGGACCATAAACACCATGACCACCACCACCACCACCACCCCCCTCATCATGGAGAGGAAGATGCAGCCTCATCTTCCTACTTCTCGTCCTCCTCTTCCTCCTGTTCATCCTCTTCATGGTACACGGACGCAAGTGCCAATGACCACGCCGAACAACCACAGCATGCCCTCTCTTCTTCCAATATTGTTGAAGTGCGTGGGGGCTTCCAGGAATGTGATGGCAGAGAGCCCATAGTCTACGCCAATATCAGTTATGAACACACAGCAGGTGTCTATGACCACGTCCACGGGAGATCACAAAAGATGGAAAAACATGTTTTGAATTCTCTTCACCGGGGCCACAGCCATAGCGATGAAGGCCTGGAACACGGGCCACTCTATAAGACAACAAGCAGTCAAAGTCTAGCTTTCAGTGAGGACAATATTGTGCTTGGGACGTCTGTAGGCCCTAAGAGAGCAGTCTCCCCTGGTAAGGGGATCCTGAAAAACATCCTGAAAGAGCCACCTCCAGATATCCGCAAGGCCAAGTCATTGGAAGTGTTGTCTCCTAGAGTGGCTAAAGGAGAAGGACAGGGTGGAGAGAAGGGGAAAGGACCTTCGCCAATGGTGATAGAGAGAGCCAGAGAGGACTTTGTGAAGGGGAAGTTGCAATTCTCAGCCTTCCTGGATGACATTACAAAGCAGGTTATTAGTCCATCTTACCTTAACGTTTTGGGGGTTACCAACGTCAAAGCTAGCGGTTCTGCCCAAGCTACTGGCCTGTCCAAACCCCAGATTTACCTGGAGAAGCACAAAGAGAGCCCAGGAGAGGAGAGGGAAGCCCAGCCTAAACAACAAACCACACAAGGCAAATCAGCTCGTAGCGACCCTCAGCCACACACCAGAAATCACTGCACTGTTAAGAACCACCATGGTAGTCCCCCTCCGCATCCCAGCGGGTACCGCCCTCATTCTGGGGGCAACCGAAGAGACAGGAGGTCACCCCCGACCGAGGGGCCAGCAGCAGGTGACAGATATAACAAATGTGGTCCTCCGCTTACTGATGGAACTAGCACCAGTCCAGAACTCATTCTCCCTAAAAGAAGTGACCATCATAAGCAACGACCCACTGCATCTCGTAGCTCACCTCCACATCCCCACCACTTAAACCCAGGTCCACCTGCTGGCCCCAGCCACCAAAGTCTAGTGAGCTCACCCCCTCCCCCAGCTTCAATTGTGAGACCAGGCTCTGAAGCACCCAGGTCTCCCAAAAGTAAGTCACGTTCCTCCAGAAGCAGAGACACAGCCTCCAGCGCCACCGCCTCCAGCGCCACCAGCCAGAGCTCAGAACATAGTGACCACCGCCGTGCAAAAGTTGTACACACTGATCACCCACAACAGCACAGGGTGAGTCCATTATAGATTATGTTATTTTACATTTCTATGGCATTTTCTGCTCAACAAAGGCCAGTCAGACTCACCAGTGTGTCAGGACCCCCTCTAAATGAAGTTCTTAGAAAGAGAGACAACTCTAAAATAACCATATGAGATAGATGTTAAAATATTCAAAATTTTCAAAAACTTAATTGAGAGAGAAATATCATACAACCACACCTACCTACTATAAGAAAAAACCTACCAAAATAAAAAATATACAAAATGTTGACTCAGGAGTCAGTACAGCTAGGAGTAGAGTAGACTGTATCAGTTTTGCAACACAAGGCCTAATACTGTATCTATGCCATATTAATTACAGACTATGCCATAACGAATTAAACAAACTAACAATTCTATGTAAGTAATAAGTGTGCATCTTTGAGTAATACTGTTAGAAAAGAATGACGCGACGGCCAGGTTTTAATGGAAAGCGTGTCAGCTTTTAGGTTTATAACATGATGACAGCTTTGTATTTTGGGAAACGGACAATTTACACTCAAAAACTAAACTAAACCCACTGTGTAGTCGGAACAGAGCATAGCAAATAGCTGTGCCCCTCCTCTGCAGAGGCAATGCTGCTGAGTCACAATAAGCTACGTGGGATCTGTCGACTGCCTCGGAGCACTGCAAGCTGAGTCATAGTTCAACTATGCAGCAGAAAATAGCATTGTGCTGTTGAGGGAGTTGCAGTGTCATTGTTTTATGAACAATTACGTTTTTACTGTTTTATCTTGCATGGATGTAAATCCCATACGTCTTTTATGTTGGGGTTGACTGACTGGATGTGCTCCAAGCATTATGTATACTGTGAATCATCACAGGTAACAATTACAGCTCCACAACAGCCATGCTACAGTAAATAATCTCTAGTCTAGTACACACTAGCAGCCATTTCAGCAGCAGCTCTGCAATAGGATTGAGTTGGTTGGTTAATGGCTGGTGTCACGTAGCACTTACATAAGTACACTATCTAACACAGCTGTGGCACAGCTCACACTGGTGTACACAACACACACCCTGGGCCATATTAGGTAACATTTAGACTTTAGTTTGGTATATCACTTGGAAGGGAAATCTTTGCCATATGAATATAGTTTCAACCCGTCATTTCTATTCACAATGGCATCCAGTCAATATCTCTGGAGAGGGTTAACTCTGCTGACCTCTTAACTAAAATTTGGAGGTTTTTTTTTGTTTTGCTATTGAACACCCTTCTCGCGTCTGTGTGCTGTTTCGAAAATATTGAACCAATGGAAAGTAGTAAAAAGCGCTTTGGACAAAAGCTCTTAACTCCATTGCACCCTCAAACAGTCTGCTAAAGTAACTAACTCCACCACCTCTCCCCCTCTCATCAAATAATTGACAATATATAAAGTCACAACACCAACTTTGATGAGGCAGTATTGCTTTGTTTTCAAAACATAAGGTTTTCTAAATCTCCTGAAAAATGTATATTTTTCATTTCTTGAAAAATGAACATTTTGGAGTTAGGTGGTTTCCTCCCGACAGCAGAGATATGCTATTTGCTAAAATTCAATAATCAAATCCCTGTCATGTTCATTCTACTGTACATTGTTGATTGTTCTCTATACCGCTCTGACCATTAGTCTTTCAATGCAGTGCTTTGCCTTGAGCCATCCCTGATTCAGGTCCTGGGTTTACTGACTTTCCAATGGGAAATCACAACCACAGTGAAATGCCACCCTAGCCAGTCAGAGCCAGTTTGAGCAAACCCATGTGGATGAACTAGGCATTGTAATTAGCCAATTCAAAGAAGCTCCTATCAGCTGAAGGACTACGTCTGCAGGGCTAAGTGTGTTTCCTCCTAAGGGACAAGTTAACACAGTTTAGTATTGGGCAACTTATTTTCTTTATAGATAAACTAAAGTTTGTCATCTTAGTCCAAATGCTGGTGATTTAAGCAAATATATATAATGTGTTTCCCCTTGTCCAGGGATTCCTATTTAAGGAAAAGGGAACACATATACCAATAATACTTGTACAACAATCAACATACCAACAATCAGTACCGCTGTACCACTGTAAAGATTTATGAATAATGATTAAATGTACACTAACTAGTGTAGACTGTAGACAAGAATATCTGACTGCAGTGTATTTGTTATTTTTGTTAGTGTCAATTTGAATAATCTGTTACTATGAAATGTAATATATAGGTTCCCTACACAATACTTATGATGGGTTTTAGTCAGGTAAATGAAATGAAAATTTTAGATTAATTCAGTTAATTAATATATGGTGCAATTGACATTGTTAATTCCCTTATTTCCCTTCTTTTGTTACCTCTAGGACTCATTGTATGATGACCAACTCCAGTAAGTGTGTATCTCTTCAAAACACCTGTGCCTGCCTGTTATCTCTGTTCTCAAATTATTTCTTCCTTCCCTTCCCTCTTTGTTATAAAAAGCTTGATTTTTAAAGAGCATCCTTTGTATTCTATCAAGCACACTAGTGGGCATCGATCCTCTCCATCCTTGTTGACAAAACACATTTAGATAATCAGAGGAAACCAGAACAAAATAATTGTACTCTTCTGTACTTCGGTACAAGATATAATGTAACAGATACAAACACCATGAACCTTGAGATTATTATAAGGACTTCTGTGGCATAGGATGTAAAGCTGTAGCGTTGAACTCTGATATTAGTAAACAGTCTAGCTAGCCCCATTAAGATGGTTCTGATCCACATGTAACCAGCATCTTATGACAAGGCTTATACAATTATGAAAGCAGACATAGCACAGATGGAGGCAAATCAGAACAGGCCTGTTTGAGAATAATATTTTGCCACTCCTTGGAGTCTGCAGAGCCAAATTATTTGCTTGATCAACTTGATATTTACCACACCTATTTGAGGATTGTTCAAATTAGATTCCAACTCAAATAGCACCAAAGTGAATACTTGTGCACACTTAACCTGACCAATACTAATCTTAGTAGTAACTTTAATATTGTTGTTTATGTTCATAATGTATGGTAAAACTTCAATTATTTCTCTGTATTCAGGGTTTTGCAGGTGGAAAATTCAGATCTTCATCAGAACCTGCTTCAGACAGTGGTGTGCATCGAGAGTCTGGAAGCAGACTTACAGAGGACCAAGGAGGAGCTCAGCAGTGTCAAGGATAAATATAAAAGGTTAGGAATAATTATACTATGCTAAAGTAATAATACTTTATTACTTTTGTTTGTTATGTCATGTGTGTCAGTGCTTAATTTGCGCTCATATTGGATTCCATTTCCATGACATAGGATAGGACATGGCTCTCTGATGGTTCTTTCAATTGGAAAATGCACTGATGCATGCAGTCATATGCCCTCTCAAAATCAACTTCACTTCCCATCCTACCATCAGAGATCAATAAAATGTAACTATGGTTTTATGCAACAATCCTTATAGATTAATTGATCCATGAAACATGCTTGACAAAGAGGGCAAAGTTTTAATTTGCTCTCACTGCTGTCAAATATGCAATGGCTGAGCCTCTGACAGGGGCCTGTTTTCCGTTGGCCATCTGGCACTGGGGAAACAAAGAGAGGGATTCAAGCCAAGGCATGTGGCCTTTCCCTTCACACTTTCTTGTCAGACATTTGGCTAGCCCTCTCAGGACTGTATTTGCTAGTCCTCAGCTGTTGCTGTGACAGTTAACTGAACACTGAATACAGACTGACTAACAGCAGAGGAACTGGAGTGGTCATTGAACTCAGGGTGACCTATAGCTCCTATGTTGTAGGTCAAGGGTTCCCAAACTGTGGTGCTCCCTATCCTGTATCATTCCCATGTGCCTTTTTCCTAGTCTTATTGTTATTACGGCCTGTCTTCTTTTGTCTCCTTTCTGCCTCCTTTTGCCTTCCCATATCAATCTCCATGCCTGCTTATTTAATTTCAGCCTCCTGGAGACGCACACAGGGACAAGACAGGCCAACAGCCTGCTGGGAGAGCACCTACACATCGCGGTGAGAAGGCTAAATACACCAAGGCTAGCCAGGGGGGATGAAAGGGATTTACATTTTTCCTGATGCACTGTGTGTGTGTGTGTGTGTGTGTGTGTGTGTGTGTGTGTGTGTGTGTGTGTGTGTGTGTGTGTGTGTGTGTGTGTGTGTGTGTGTGTGTGTGTGTGTGCACGTGTGCGTGCGTGTAGTCTGAGAGTCTGAGTAGTGAGAGGAAGTACCTGATAAGCCGCATAGCCCAGCTGAGCTCAGAGCTGGAGGATGCCAATAGAACCATTGCAGCTATGGATAACATCAGTGTGAGTACAGCACCATCTACTGCCCAAACTGCGTCAGACATGCAGACTATATTATAGTGTTTAGTACATAAACAAATATACTATACATAAACAGAGAGATGGACATACTGTAGATGCACAAATAATATGTCAATTTGATAAAAATAAAATAAACATTAGTTATTTCACCTAACATACAGACATACAATTTGAACATGCTATTCCTATCACATATATTTTGCTTATATTGCACTACTTTGCAGCTGGTTTGTAGTTAGCATACTGATCAGGGCAAGACGCACTACATTTCATGCATTTATATAACCTGCCCAGGTATGATCAGAAAGCTGAAAATCCTATCTCCAAATTGTTAAACTCATTTCTGTTCATTTCTGTTCCACAGGTGCCCTGTCTGATAAAAGAGTTACTGGAGAAGCACTTTGACTCTACTGAAGCCATTCAGAAGTTTCTGACAACTGTCATGCCAGTCAGCCATTCTGCGATTCCACCTCAAGTAGATAACCAGTCCCTTCCCTCCAAATTGGACGAAAAGCCACATGGCATGTTGAAGGAGTCAGAGGCAGATCAACACAGAGCCACAGCCTTCATACCCTGGGGACAAGAGGAAGGTGAAAACTGTGCTTCAGATCTGCACAAGTCCAGCCTCATTCCAACTTTATCTGTGGCTGACCTCAGCACGGCTATCTACCAGATAATGGCCATGGATAATGCAGACAATCCCAGGCCAGTGCACCCCCAGCCCTGCTACCAGCAAACTACAATGTGTACTACTACTAACCACACTGACGCCACTCCCAACCGCCATCACCCCTGCTCAGATAGTAGGAGGGGTAGTGGCATAGAGGAACATTCAGCCCAACTAGAGGCGGGGCCTGATGGTGTCACCTACGGGGCAGCCCAAACGATCATGGATGATTTAAAACAGCAACTGCACCCCCATAAAGAGAAAGAAGGGCAGGCAGAAGGGCCGGCGTGAGTGGGAGGGTCAGAAGAAGAGATGAGGAGATTGGCTGAGTCAAAAGAGATATGAGAGTAAAGAAATCACCCATCTAAAATAAACACATATAGGTGAATACGTAATGTGTTTTAAATATAAAATGCATTATGATTACTATTATTAAAACCTCAACAAACATAATTGTTATGTACCGGTATTTGTTTTTGCCAAATTTATTTTAAGTACTATAATTTTTTGTAACTTTTCCATTTCATAATGGGATTGAAATGAAACCACCCACTATTGTGCATTTGAATGTATTAGCACAGTGGTTCCCAAACTGTGGTGCGCGAGCGCCTTCTAGGGGGTGCACAACATGAAAAGGCTAATGGTCGTGCTATGGTTTTATTTTAAATATATTAACATATGCCAATATATGGCAAGTATATGCAGAATATAGCCTATGCTGCATATATATGCCATATTCAGGTTCATATATGTGCATATATGTGGATGAATAGGAAGTCTCTATATAGCTTATGCAATTTATATTTCCATGTGGGGGTTACGGTCTGGAGATAACGGGGTGCATGGCCAAAAAGGTTTTGGAACCCTGTATTAGCATATAATGAATACCGGTAGTTGTGAAAACAAGTCCTCTTATGAAATGTAATTTCGTTTTTGGTGGAAATGATTTTCCAAAACTGTATGATAAATAATTATAATATACTAAGTCATAGGGATCTAAATTATATATATAAAAATACACAAAACTCACCAAGTCTTGAATCCACAAGTTCTGTAAATGACTGGACATTAAATACATTAACTCAAACATACAGTACACTCAAATTACAGGCATAACATGATCCTTGGCTGTAGAGGACAGATTTTAATCGTCAAAATCTCAATGCACACACCTGTATTCATAGCGAAAATAACCACAATGTATTACATTATTATTTTAGCTATTTTTGAAAAATGTAAAAATTAAAAAGGGTAGGCCTATAGAATTTTCCTCAGGAAGTGAATGTGTGCACAAAGTACTCATATAGCGAAAAAATAAATCATAACTGTTATAGTTGTATAGTTGTATATATTGCAATAATAATGTGAGGCTTGTCTCACAGTCACAGCATACCATTTGGGAACCACTGCTTTACAGTACATTGATCTGGTACTCAGTGTTGGAAAAAGTACTCACACTTTTTCCATCCATCCACCCATCTTCAACCGCTTATCCGTAGTCGGGTCGCGTACTCACACTAAAAGCATCAGTAGTCTGGAATTCAAAATGTACTTGAGTAAAAGTACAAAAGTATTGGCATGAAAATGTACTTAAAGTACCAAATATATTTTAAAAATCTACAAGCTCACAATGCGTCAGATCATGAGGCATTGTGAACTTGTAGATCGGCTATTTTCAAATGGCCAAAATGAAGTGGTTAATCAAATGTATGGTTTGTAATAATTAAAATCTACAAAGTAACTAGAAACAAAAGTTTTCGAATAAATGTAGTGGAGTAAAAGTACAATATTTAAATCCGAGATGTAGTGGAGTAGAAGTAAAAGTATTGGAAATTGGAAGTAAACAAAATGTTACTTAAATACAGTTCTTGAATAAATGTATTTAGTTACTTTTCACCACTGCTGGTAGGCTACTCACTAACATCTTGAAGCAGTAGGATATGTCAGTCGAATTTTCTGCTTTATTCACATATTAAACTCAGACAAAACACAGACACAATTACCCCTTGGACATTTATGAAAACTGTTGGTTGATTGATTGTTTAGATGGTATATGTTAACAACTGAAACTGAAACATCACTTTAACTGGGTGTACATTTTGATAACTTGTATATTGTATTAATGAACAACATGCAGAGTTTTGTGTAAAAGCTTCACTTCATGTAAATGTTCACATTATGCATAACATTCTCACCCTCTGTTGCTGATTAGAAAACCTATACTGAGGTAGTATAGAGAAGTGTGAAGTAGCGATATATAAAGCTGTAATCATGTATACAGTATGCATTATACCAAAATATGCAGATTAAAGATGTATCCTAGTAATGTGTATTGATTTTAAACTGTATCTGTACTAACCCTCAATAAAACCATCCAAACCAACTCGATATGTATATGGACCAATATTATGTACACAACTGTTCTGTTCCACTACTCCCAGCTATAGCGTTGTTGTTGATTCAAGATGTCATAAAGACTTAACTGTTTAATCCTTCCGACCCCCCCACACACCTCCCACTGTGCTCATAATCCCTTAATACAAGTGTGTGAACTCTCTTCTCCATTCAATCACTTTCACTTTCCATTAAGTACTAATTGATTAATATTCCTGTTGTATATTCCTTTCCTTTTTCATGGTCTGTTTTTCCACAAATTCAGACAAAGGGAACAACAATCAACAATAAACTAACGTTTTAACCATTTACTGTATACTTTGTGGGTTTTGATGGGACATAATATTGGAATTTGAGATTGTACCTGAGTAGTGTAATATTTACTGTAAATTCACAGGCCTACAATTTATTGAATATGCAACTCACAACACACACACACACACACACACACACACACACACACACACACACACACACACACACACACACACACACACACACACACACACACACACACACACACACACAACACACACAATTCACATAATTTGTAGTTTTTGTGAGAAGAGAGGATAGAGGTAGGGTAGAGCAGGATAGGTAAGAAGAAAATAAAAAAACATATACTAACAAGTCAAATAATCAAAGATACAGATAGTGTGTGTAGTAGCATTAGCTGGTATGTATGTACTGTACATGGTGTTTAGAACATTTAGTATCGTATATGCAAGTGTGTGCAATTTTGTGCATACAGTATGTCCTTTTAGGAACATCATATGCTAGTCACTGTATGCATAACACATGCCGCCCTGAGGCAAGGTTATAAGAAGTATCAGCAGGTACAGTGTTCTTAAATTCAATATACCGGTTTGTGCAACAAGGCCAGGGAAAGCTGCCAACCACATATTCACATAGGTAAATCCACCTCAGGTAGAAAAACACTACGCCAGTTAAATCCTGATGAGCGTGTACGAGTGTGTAATCCACAGGAAGATAATCCAGCATAGATATGTTGGCCTGACTAGGCCAACATAGTATTCCAGTGCGACATGCCAACCTAGCGACAGGCAGTGTTTAGGCCTTGTTCAACAGTCTAATTGTAGCCGGGTAGACACTAGAAACAGTTCAGAAATCGGGTGTTCAGGCACCTTGATACTGCAGTAGAGTTTGCCTGGCCTTTCTTCGTCGCAGTAGTAGTGAGACTGTGAGCGTAAATGGTGGGTGACCATTGTTGAGTTTTCACTCACACGCACTCACTCACGCACTCACTCACACGCACGCGAATGCACGCACGAAAGTAAATAATATAGAAAATTGCTCAGTGCACTGCAGAGCTCTACCAGCGAGCTGTGGCGTTCCACAATGAAGCATACTAGGGACTTTACTGTTCCTAATTTATGTAAACGACATGACATCAGCTTGTGACTGCAACTTGTTACTGTTCGCAGATGACTCAATCAGCACTGCTGGTCTCGGACAGGAACAAACTGCAGGTTGAAAAGTCCCTCAGCTCTGATTAGAGTGGGTGACGGACTGACGGCATTATCACACCTACCTAGGTTCCATACTGGAGGCAAATCTTTCCGGTGATAAAATGGCCACCAACGTAATCAAAAAAGTCAACACAAGATTCCTATACAGGATCTCCTCACTGGACAAAAACACCTTGAAGACCCTAACAGGAGCCCTTGTACAAGGTTTCTTCGACTATAAATGCACCTCTTGGTACTACAGCACCTCAAAGGCCCTTAAAACAAGGCTCCAGACTTCCCAAAACAAACTGGTCAGGATTCTACTTGGCCTCTCTCCCCGAACCCACCTCACCCCTGCCCACTTTGACAGGCTGGAATGGCTTAGGGTTGACGACAGAGTACAACATCTTGCAATGGGTCTGGTCCACAAGATTCGATACACTACCAAGATACGTGTAACCGTCTAAATACTTCCTTCCTTAATGTCAATGAAGTCCACACCAGAGGGAGCTCAACAAACCATGTGCAACCCAGATTCAGCACAAACAAGGGACTAAATTAATTTAGCTCCTATGCCACCAAAATGTGGAACGGAATCTGAAAAAAGGTCAGGTAGGGCCAGCAATGTTCAAAATTATCCAATCAGGATGGAATATGAAAAATGACTATAGAGATATTGTGTACCGATTGGCCTGATGTTTGGACAAAATCTGTATCGGAGGAATATCCAAAAAATGTGTTTTGCAAAGATCGGCTGCTATAACAGGCGATGTGAATAATTTGGGGCAGAGAAGAGTGTGTGCACAGTGCAAAACAGTCTCGGCCATGCCTTTCTGGCGAAGACAATAATAAAATAAAAAATAAAATAGTCAATTAAAAGCAAGGTTATAAGTGTCTGTTGAAGAGGTCTACAGAGCCAGCCATTCCATAGGCTAGAGGCAACAACACTAAAATAACTCTAAAGAACTCTTTTGTACATCAGTCTGTCTTGCTTTTAAACCAAAATCGTTAAACCAGTGGATATGTTCTTGTTCCTGACTGTAGCAGCATCACCCATTTTCGTGTAAAAACCTTCTCTAAAAATGCAGGTTGTGGATGAATGGTTATTGGTCAATGTTCTGACCATAAGTGCAACATCTCCAGTTCCAGTGTTGCACATTTTTCCTCTCACTACCTCAGTTTCCAACACTCTCCTAAAAGAAGCCATGCTGTTTAGGACCACTGGTTACATGAGGGAACATACCCAGTATGTTTATGTGCACACAAGATACAAGGATAATGCAGCACTCTGAATCTGATAAATAGGCTGGACCTTTTTTATATCATTAAAATGTATACAATAATTTGATTATTTCTATGAAGTTTAAGGCAAGGCGTTTCTCACTAAAGTTGTCATGTAAATAACAGTGGCTTTTGACACTACTGGACCTACATTTTAGATTCCCTTTTACTCCGTCAGACACACTCACAGTCACGGGTGACACAATAAGACCAATCGTAATAGTTCAGGATATCTCAGGTCCTTTCATACTACCTGTCAATCAGAATAAGTTTGCTAATCAGACACTGGCCTGCTTTCTTATTGGCCCCTGGGGCTTAATAGGATCCCAGTGTGTGGGTGGAGGAGATTAAGTCTCCAAACCTTTCACTTTGGCCAGTCTCTGCATCCTGCAAACATGGGTGCTGCGGTTTAGGGGTGAACCGCACACAAACAAGAAGAAAAAGAAGAAATCGTGGGTTCGAACCCGGAGGGGGACTATGGTGATGGGACAATAATGCCTCGAGGCCGGGACAACTTGTCATCAACAAGAAAGGGATTATCTCAATTACCACATTTCGTAAATTGATTGATTTAGGCATTTTCTTTTTTTACTTTCACCTTTTATAACCTACCTTGGATTAAATCATATTTTTCGTTTTGTCACTTTTGGAATTCAAAGTGAAAGTTTTTGGATTATCCTCTGAGGTCAACGGTGCCCTTCACCATCTCTAAGGGATCTGCCTGCTTATCCGCTCCAACTGGAACAACTTAGATGAGCTCAACCCCCTGAACTTCTCCCTCTGTCTGACTGGTGCATGACTGTGAGCCATGGTGGCTGTGTTACCGGTGAAGTTTCCGCTACACCGGCGTGTGCGCTTGGCACAGGGCCTGTGGCTATTGTCTTGGCTGGCAGTGTTGTCGGGGGCCTTGACCTTCTGCATGGGTGTCTTCCTTAAAACCGAGCTACTCCGCAGGGAAGAGGTATACGGGGTGATTGGGTTCAAAATGCATGTGTGGGAAATGGGCATACAATACATGCTATTATTGAGATAGAAGAATCCATGCAGCCAACCGAAACAAACACAAAAACATGCATGCATGCACTTTCACAGCCCACATTCAGCTGTGCAAACCTAAAAAACGCTAGCAGGGACTGGAGGTAGGCCTACTGTACCATTTAACACACAAACTGTGTTCAATGATTCTGATAGTAGGGCTGGGCAATGTATCAATATCGTGCAATGAGACTAATTATCATCACAGATTTTGGATATCATAATTGAGTGTTGTCCTTTCTTAGTTTTAAATGCTTCATTACAGTACAATGATTGACGTAACGGACTGTTCTAGCTGGTCTATTATTTCCCTTTATTTACATAGTTATTATAATAGATCTCATTGTGTAAATATTATGTGAAATAGTCATCCCAATATCGTAACAGTTAGCTGTTATGGTGGAAAAATCCATTCAGGAAAGTCAAACACAAATGTTCATTCATGCACCCCCCACCCCCACAACACACCCACACACACAGTGATCCAGACACAAAGATAAACAAACACGTGCACACGCATGAGCGCACACGCACACGCACACACACACACACACACACACACACACACACACACACACACACACACACACACACACACACAGTGACGCATGACCTTTAACAACAAAGATTTAGGTTGAATCCGTATTGAATTGTGGGGAATCTGTTATTAGTACGTGAATGTCATAATCTATTATCTATACCTTGACTTGTACATTTCCCAAATCCAGTTGCCCAATGGGGTGGATTGATTACTGATTTCAATAGGTTGGAAACATTGATTGCCAATAAGCTACACAGGAAAGCCTCAGGCCACGGATGCATGCTATTGGACCATTATAGATCTTAATAGGGCAGTTCCAACAAGGCAGCCATACCTTATTATCATCAAAGAAAATGAAAGAATATCAAGTTTGGTTTGGGGATTATTCATCAGACATTACTTTCATACTAATTAGTAATTCCTAACTACTAATATCTAACACAAGCTCTCTCTTGTTCAGACCTTTAATGGCCAACCATTGACAGAGAACCAGAATAGACACATTGGACTGGCAAAAATACCTTACAGGGGATATAAAGTAAAATAACATTAAGAGAAATGCGTACGGTATTCTCCCTATGTGGCTGCACCCACATGGCCATCAAAAGGTTGTAACTGGGTTTGTGCTACAGCAATTTCGCTCCAAAATAATTAGGTTTTATCCTTTAACATCTGGGATATCATCATGTACTGAAGTCTCAAAGGTCAAGTCAGAATGTCACCAGTTAATTAATTCAGTATTTTAGTTGCCAGAGTACTTTTCTTTTCTTGCCTTTTTTCTTTTTTTTACAAACTTAACCAGCAATCAAACAGTGACTATGGGATTTGGCTGTTGCTAAAAAAAGGATGTTAAGTTTGGCTCTACTGTTTATTTTCCAGGTGATGGAGAATTCAGAGTGTATCCATATGGTACCCAATGTCCTGATGGCGGTGGGTCTAGCCTACATCGGTACCAACTGGTTTGCAGGCAGAGTATGTCAGGACTCCCTGGACTTGGCCAAATTCCCTCGCTGGAAGGTCTACCTGCTACCCTGGTTCATCGCGTCTGCAATCCTCTGTGCTCTGCTCATAACCGCTCTGGTGCTCACCCAAGCCCTGCAAGGACACTTAGAGGAATCCCTGAAGGTGAGGCCACTCAAAGCATGGCGCGTATTCAGAGCGTCAAGCTGTGACTCCGCCCACCCCCGGGGGAAGTTGTGATTTGCTCTCGTTCACTGCAATGCAATTTGCGGCATTTCCAAAACAACATTGCGCAGAGTAGCGATTATCAAACGTATTTGCAATGCCATACGTTGAAAGATCTGTTGCCCGTGGACAAGGCATAGATGTTTGTCCGTATGTGATTAAGGATTGTTGCATTGGCAGCCATAGAAAATTCTTACCCTGGGCTAAAACCGGATGTGACGTTTGTGGGCGTTCCTGTCTAGTGTGGTGTCAGTGTATTGTAGCCAACATCGATGTAGAAGGAGCCTAGGTTGCTGAAGGCACGGACAGCTAGTTGCATGAGGTTACGATCAGAGGGCCAGAGCTGAGAGGGGAAAGGCGTCTGAAGGACCGTTTTAACCTAATGACAAATATAAACAGATCATAATGGTGATAACAATTACGCTAGAAGTTATAATGAATCAATTTTGTAAAATAAATGTCCTGCTCTATACATTGTTGATGACAAAAATGACAATGTACATCCACTAAAATGTTAGTTATTAAGATTGTATAAGCTTCAGAATATGCAGTTCTACTCACAATTTGGAGGGGTAGATTTTTAACTTGTATAAATAGGCACACAAGTCACAAGCAGCAGATGATGCCCCTACCTTTTATTTTCCATTTTCTGTCCTTTCACTAGTTGGGCTTAAAGAGCGGTATTCGATTCTACCGTGACACAGACGTACCGGGCCGCTGTTTCCAGAAGGAGAACATCGACCGCTTGCAGATAGAACTGCAATGCTGTGGGAACACTGGCTCCAGGGACTGGTTTGAAGTCCAGTGGGTAAACAACAGATACCTGAACCAAACCAACCCGGCGGTCAGTGAGTGAGTCAGCGACTGCTTTATTGAATGAATACTTTTATTAGCAATTTGCAAACAAAGAAATCACACTTGTGTGAAGTGAGGGGCGCTCTTATCATACATTACAGTACACACACACACACACACACACACACACACACACACACACACACACACACACACACACACACAGTCACACACACACACACACACACACACACACACACACACACACACACACACACACACACACACACACACACAGTCACACACACAGCTGGAAGTGAGCAGTGCTCTTATCATCGTGAGGAGAGGGAAGAAGGGAAAATGTGATGGATTCTGGTATAGTGTTGGATAGATAGAACATCCAATGAAGACATGATATCAGTGGACTAGAGGGATAGAAAAAGGTTGGTAGGAAAAAGAATTGGATGAGACTGGGCGAACCGAAAGCTTAATAGTTAGGGCACGTATCATGTCAGCGCACCATGTCTGTGTGTGTGTGTGTGTGTGTGTGTGTGTGTGTGTGAGATAACTCAAATTCAACACAAGCATTCCACACCCCCACAGGGAGTGCAGTGACCGGTGTCGAGTCAGTCGGACCTACGGTTGTCCAGAACCGCCACAAAAGGCCTCTGCCCGGGCTCTGGTCAGGGCCCCTGCACAGTCCCCATATATGGAGCTGGCCTGTTCTGACATCACAACACTCCATATTTGGGACACAGAACTCCATAATATAGGAATAAAGGGCCACAGAGTGACAGCTACAGAAATCTCCATATATGGGCATAAAAGGGACACAGACAGATGGGTGGAACGGGTACTCTGACACGGGTATACAACGAGTATCGCATAGCCGGGTGGGGCATGGTCTGGATCTCCAACTTCCATTGTTACTGACAAATGGGTCCCGAGACCCGCTGTTTTGGATCATTGGAGCATCACTCATGCATCCATTCTCACTCTTAACCCCGCCTCTTTGTTTCTCCAGCCGCGTTCGCAGCAACGTGGACGGCCGTTACCTGCTAGACGGCGTTCCTTTCAGCTGCTGCAACCCCCAATCCGGACGGCCCTGCATTCAGTACCTGCTGCTGAACAACAGGGCCCACTTCAACTACGAGTACCAAACGGAGAAGCTCAACCTGTACAGCCGTGGCTGCAGAGAGTCCCTGATGGACTACTACATGGGATTGATGAACCTGATCGGCCCTGTAGTTCTGCTCTTTATCCTCCTGCATGTGAGTTTCTCCAACTAGTGGACCTATATTATATAATAAGTTGGTCATCCATGGGGTATCCCGAGAGAATTATGCACAAAACTACTATAATAATACTATAGAGACCTATATACGTATATACCAATATTGTGTTTATTTCTGTTTTGGCTTCATGGTCAACATAAGGTTAGCCTCGGTACCCAGGCTTTCATTTTTGTCGGTGCAAAAAAAGCCTGGGGAAACGCATTGGCCGCTCTGGTCTAGAAGTGTCAGGTCAAGAGTCAACGCTTCCGCGTGCGTGGGCGTCACTCCAAATGATGTGAGTATAGTGCTGAACTAAGGAGGGACAGAGGCTGACGGACAGATCAGTGAACCAATCAGGGCGTGCGCAAATCTCAGCCGCGACACGCCCCTCTAGACCAGAAACCTAACACGTTAGCTCAGGCTAACATAAGGTTTAATTCCCAGCGTAATTAAGAACTACTAAAAAGTCCTAAAATCTACTTAAAAGCCATTACTAAACTACCTGATTCTTTACATAAACGTTTGAATTTCAATACAAACTAACTTTTAATACATTATCTTGTCTTCACCAGTAACCCTATAAATACAGAAGTACACAATTCTTATTACCGTAATATGTCATATAAAGGGCAACATTGTTTGTTTGTTTGTCTGGGACAATGCAGAACATTGTATACAGGTTACAATAACATGAAGCAGATGTGTTGCATTATGGAGTTTCTAAGCCAAGGCTGATTTGAGGCTGGTTAATACATACGGCGAAGTAGAGAAAAAAGGGATCCGGCACACTGTCTTCACTTGCTCAATTAGATTTATTGAGCAACGTTTCAGTCGCTCAGACCTTCATCAGGCATCTGGTTAATACATAAAACAGACATGGAAGACAACAGCAACACATGGACATCCAAATCCATTTCTGCTCTGTAGGCTAATCAATCCTTTAATCAAACAAGACTTTTTTTTAACCTATGAACCAAATGTGCTACCGTATATTGACAGCACCAGTCCCTCTAAACAACAACGAGGACTCTGCCTGTGATCACATGTGTTAAAGATGAGAGGAATTGTCACATGTAGCCTGTGGCTAATCAACAATCTATACCTCTTGATTTAGTAGCTCAGTCGTTTTTCGGACATAGCAGTGACCCTTGACCCCTCATGAAGAATTGCCTCAGGCTTTTCCAGCCTAGTAGATAGACATCACATTCTGTCTCAGCACATTCTGTCTCAAGTAAAACGAGCTGAGGAGGCCATGCAGTCTCTAATAAGAACCCAAATAAAGCTGCCTTCACCATTTCCTGATATAAACCTTATATGTAGTCTGTATAGCAAGCAAATTGCTAATGTAACTATGTGGAATGATAGATGTGATATTTGTCACAATTTTGATGCCAACTTTCAGGCAACTGAATATAAAAAGCAACATTATCTTTACTGTACATTGTTGTTTTAAAGGATGACATTGACATTGTTTATCTTCCTCATGTAACTTTTGTGGACCCTGAAAGCTCATGCAAAATTATAATGCTGGCTATGGCTCAGATGTATGAATATATTTTACTAACCTCATATTAGCATCACCCATTTTGATTTAATAGAACACCTTTTCTCCTCCTTGAGAAGACTTTTTAAATCACGTACATATAGTAGGTGAAAATAACAGATCTATAAGCTCACAATGTGTCGAGATGCAATGCGTTGTGAGTTTGTAGATCTGTTTTCTTATAAATAAAAACACCTAATTTAAAATCTTTAATTTATTTAAACTATGAACAATAGGGCTTAAGTGGTTAAGACAGAGATTAACCACATAACTTGACTACAACTATGCATGTATAGTTTATGTGTGGACTCTGAATCAATTTAGTTTGTGTATAATTCCATAGAAATGTGTCTGTGTTTTAAAGTTTCCCCAATGGGATGATTCTTCCCCAGTGTTGCTAGCAACAATGCTGCCTCAGCAACCCAATGATTTTCATCTTACAGAACAATAGATAATTCTACAAAGGGATGACAATTTAAAGGAAGAAAACAAACATATTGGGCCGTCACGAGCTGCTAGAACAGCTTCAATGTGTCTTGGCACAGCCTCTGGAACTGTAGTGGTTGCCAAAATATTGTTGGGGGTCCCAATATCATTAGCTTAATGTGCAACATTGTTTTCTGACTCAACAGTAAACAAAACCAAGTGTATAGGGGGTATCTGCACATTTCAAACGTTACAATTGAATGACATTTAAGACCTTTTAATACCAAATTGTCAAATATAACGTAAGAAAAAGGCAAATATTGTGAAAATAGCCGATCTACAAGCTCACAGGTTGTAGTTTGACTATTTTCACAATGTCTATCTGTGGAGCAGAGTCAAACTTCATTACTTCAAATATGATTATTTTGGGGGGTCGCGGCCTGAAAAGCAGTGGTGGAAAGGAACTAAGTCCTTTTTTTTATCAGATTTTTATACATTTGAAAACTTAAACATTTGTACTTTTAGTACTTTATGTACATTTTGATACCAATACTTTTGTACTTTTATTCAATTACGTTTTGAATTCCAGACTTTTAATTGAAATGTAGTATTTCTATATAGAGGGTATGCGTGTGACATCATCATCAAAACAGGAAGTTATGCAGGAACGCCTACTGAGTGGCAAAAAACTACTTTCTGGCCTTGACAGCCCCATACATCCACACAGAAAAGTCATATCTGATTGCATTAAACAACATTAAACAATGTTAAATTCACTTTGCCTGTTGCTTTGCCACTCGATTTGCCACTCGATGTGCCATTCACTTTAAGCATGCCCATACTCTCTATTGCAGTATTGATACTTTACTTAAGTCAATTGTAGTGTAGTAAAAGTAAAAGAAAAATCTTTTGATGTAGTGAAAATTATAAATACTGAAGAAAGTTACTTAAGTATATAACTAGATACTTTACACCACTGGATAAAGGTCACCTTCTATGAGGCCAAGTAGATCCAATTCCAAATCATGCACACACAGAGCATAACATGTGGACAAACTACACTATCCTCTCCAGTCAGTTCCTCTCCCTGCTGAACAGGCTCACTATGACCAAGCTGGCATTGCTTGTGCAGTGACAATAAATCGCCCATCCAACCCACGAACACAGCCAGCGCACCTGGCCAAGCTGGGTTCATAATGGAGGTTGTGGGAGGGAATGTTGCACCTGCGTTAACCCTGACGGCCCTCTTGTGTAACTGAACTTCTCACCCTATATCTAAGGGAGATGCCAGCCACCCGTCTAAGAAAACTCATTTCGGCTTGTATTCGCGACCTGTGGGCCCAACATATGACAAAAAAACTAAACAACACTCTCTCTCTCATCCAGAGACAAACTGTAACATTGTTGACACAAATTAATATAAACATACTGTGTGTACTGTAACACAATAACCTCTTTCTGTCTCTAGATATCGATTTTGTTTGGCCTGCGGTACCTGGAGACTTCTGTGGAGGCAGCCATAGTCCTAGAAGACCCAGAGGCAGAGACCGATGGCTATATCCTGGAGAAGAGCATCATGGAAACCTTTGAGGAGAACAAAATCAAGGTTCTCATCCTGCTGAAGCTGGCACCGGGCGCTGAAGAGGGTGACGAAGCGCCGACAGAAGAAGAAGCCTAGCGGGAGAGGAAAAAAAACACAATAATGAATGTGCTGAGAATGAAGGGTTAAAGGTGGATGCATCTTGGGTCTGTGATTTTGGTGGCGGGGAGCGGGGGGCGGGGGTGGGGTAGAACAACTGTCAGTTTTGATGGGCTAGGCTTGATTTTATGCTCCACCAATGCAGTGGCCATGACTCCCTTTCACGTACCCATTTGGGGAATCTAAGAAACATCCCACCTCCTACACATGTAAACATCACCAAATCGGCCATGGAACTGTCTACAGTTGTTGTAACTGGTGGAAGAGAGCATAATTCAATCTAAAACACAAGCACAGACATTTGAAAAGATGAATCATTCAACAAACACACAAATATGTTCAATGTTCAAATACTACATTGTCAGATTATTTTGGCTCAAATCTGGCAAGTGTCATATAATTTTATAAATAACGTAATGCCATGTTCTCTGTATTTGTCTCGAGGCTAGCTGTAGAGTTTGTAGCCTACTAAACTAATGAAATGCTTCGGAATCTGTTAAGAGGGCCAATATGCATGAAATATATTAAAGATAGACATTTCTAACTGCTTTGTAGTGTCTGCTTCCTTTTGTACTAACTCCATTATCATGGGTGAGTAAATTAATTGGCTAGGGGGTTATCAGAGTTCACCCAGGAGAATGAAAATGGATTAATTATGTGTGTGTCTGTGTGTGTGTGTGTGTGTGTGTGTGTGTGTGTGTGTGTGTGTGTGTGTGTGTGTGTGTGACGTGTGTGTGCGCGCTGACTGCAAGTGGTGCCCTGCACTGTAGGCTATGACAATATGGAGCTGTCATCTATCTATAGAAATGCAGACCATTCATCTTGTCTGCCCTGGCAGCTCTGAAACAATCCGATAATCCCAGTATACTAATCCCTGGACTGCTGTACAAGCGTTATCAGCACAGTGACAGGACACTGGCAGAGTCCATTGCACTGTAGCCTAAGTGAAGCTATAACAAAAAGTACAAACTGCTTTTAAGGGTCATCGTGGCTTTCATTATTTGCAAGAGAAAATAACTTTTGGTTTGTTATTGGCAATTTGGTCTGCTACAGGCCTGTTCAAGCTTCTGAATAACGCTCTGTCTCAGATACCACTGGATGTTTTGATTCATAGTTGGGATGGCGGGGGACGTACCGACATTGTTTTCATATAGGCAAATAACACATTTAATACAGTAGTAGTTAAAGGAAAACACACTATGGCAGAAAATGTAATCTGGCACAAATGAGCTTGCTTATATGTTGCATCATCATCCAAGGAATCCATGGGGAAAAGATGCTTGTACCGTACGACCTACTACGGTCTTCCGGTCCTTTAGCATGTTGTACAAACTTTGAAAGCCAATCTTACCGAATCCGAACAATCAAATAGACCATACATGGGCAACTGGCAGCCAGGGGGGTTGTTATAATGGTATGGTCACATAACTTGCTCGCAAGTTAGCATCTGGCAGTTTCTAAATGCTGGGACCATCCTCGACAAAATTAAAACTTTTGACAGGCCTGAAAGCTTTGGAAGCCAATCTTAGCCAATCAGGATGGAATATGAAAATTTTCGTTCACATTACTATACAATTGGCTTTATATTTGGTTTTAGATTTGTATGAGAAATCGGCCTCCTGGTGGCACTATAACAGGCTGATGTGAAACATTTGGGGCAGAGATCGTTCCTTTAATATGGCCTCTATGGAGTGCGTATGGAGTTTACAAATATGTCATGTGAAGAAACGTCACTGTTTTGATATTGTGAATATGATATGATATTATGATATATAGAACGTAGTCTACTGTGAGGTTGTATACACAAAGTTCACCTAACTTGCTATTACAGGGAAAACATATCGTTGCTGTCGGGAGGAAACCATGCGCCTAACTGCATTTTTGAGGTTTTTGATTTATTTCTTTGCATAAATCAGTGCTATTGCACACCCTTTATGTCTGTGTGTTGGTTAAAACAATATTGAACCAGCTTGACCTCGTCATAACCACTGCAACTCCTTAGTTGCAACTACTCGCAAATCCTTGCAACAAAACCAACAAAACCATGCAAGGAGTTGCATGGCGACCCTCTGGTGTGGTTACTGCTACTGCGGTCTTAGGGTAGGCCTATATATAATGTGGCAACACCAAACAAATGAGGCAGTAATGCTTTGTTTTCGAAATATAAGGTTTTCTTAATTTCCTGAAAAATATATACTTTTCATTTTCTGAAAAATGAACATTTTGGAGTTAGATGGTTTCTTCCAGACAGCAGAGATATATGCACATGTACATAATATAATGATACTCTTTTATTATTATTTTACTGTTGTTATACTGCTGCATTGTCTAAAGGAAGCCAAACAAAAATAAGTTTTACTCTTACGTACCATGTATACAAGATGTAACAATAAAGTAGGCCTACAACCTTGAACATGAACCTTGAATTGTGAATCTGAAAGATTAAAATATTATCTCCCTAAAGATTCCCTTCCCTTAATATTGGAATTGCCTCTCTGCATCACAATAGCGCGAAAATAAAATTGTATGCTACTACCTGAGGAAAAGTAGAGACAGAATATTGATGTAATAATCATTTAAGTGTATGGCTGTAGGTTAGAAGGCTATGGACCAGAGCTAGGCTGTAGGTCAGGGGTGCCCACACTTTTTTGACTTGAGGTCTACTTTTAAAATTGCCAGCTCAAGGTGATCTACCAACCCAAAAAATAATTATCCCATTGCTTAAAATACTGGTATCATAATGGTTGGAAGTTGCAAGATAATTGCAAGTAATAATCTTGCAATTATCTTGCAACTTCCAAGCATACCGGTAGTTATAATATCGCTTCCAACCGCTAGAGGTCACAATTGCTCAATACTAGAACTAGGTTTCACAGAGAGAGGCTCTAGGAGGGATGGTGGTGAATTACAAGACAATAAAGAGATTTACTACAGAGTACAGACAATGGAGTAGCGGTAACAGCCTACAGTAACGGAAGTAGGCTGAAGTAGTACAACATTTTAAATGTATCTATCCTTGAGTATTTCCATGTTTTGATACTTCTATGGCTCCATTTTTTCCCCTGGCTGAGGGAAAGATTTTAGCTGCTACTTTTTTCATTTTAGGATTTAGGTACGAATTGTAAATATACTAATAAATATTGTAGGCTGTAGGTTTATTTTATAGGTTAATATACTAATGCAGCACATAAGGCCTACAGGTCCTATCTCATAACTGCAAGTGCCTAATTGATCAAACTGATTCTGAAAGGGGCATTCTAATTTCTACAAACTTATACATTTGGCTTTGCTAGGCTATATTTTGATGCTAATACTTTTTATAGCTATCTGGCTACGTGACTTCTTACTTGTAGCTAGGATGACTTCGAGGTGTGACGATGACGATGAGTTGACGACGGTTTCAGAAATGCACGTATGTGCGCGTTTTGACAATTCCGGTGTGGTTTTGCAATAGCCTACGTTGCCTAGGTTACAACATTTACCCTGACTAAAAGACTGACTAATATAGAGGAACTTGGAAGAGAGTCGTGGGGGAAAGGCAAATGTGAAACTACTAGTTGCATGCCTACACGCAAGATGGAATCTCTTTCTTGTTGTCTACATAGTTTAGAATGTAGTAGGCCTAGTACAGAAATAAAGTAGGTATCTTTAAGACTTAACAATAAGCCTATATTACACACAAAAATGGACTCTAACATAATGGAGATGGTAGAGGAATTCATGGGAAGTGCGTTGGTGCTATGGGTAGGTTTATTTATTTATTTATTTATCACTGTAATTCTCAGAATATATGTCGTCTTTCTTGCAATTAAGACAGAGAAAAAATATTGTGTAGTTGAAACCTTCTGAGACATGGGCCTTGGCCAAGGGCTTAAAATAGGCATTTGACATTTAGAATAGGATTCTGTAATTTTCCATTCCTTTCATCACAAATAAAAATAAAAACATGGTGTGAAATCCACCAGGGTGTGAATAAAAGCCAAATAGCATTGTTGGCTCCTGCTGCTATTGTGAATTGAACAACAAAACATGCTACTTCTCTTTTTGACTGCCTGTCTGTGGCCAGGTTCTTCTCAGACCTGAGTCCTGACACTTCCGTGTGTGTCCTGGCTTGAGCTGTTGAAGCGGAAAATAATAGAACTAATTTTCATCATAGATTATTTCAGAGACAAACCCAACCTTAAAAATAAAACAAAGTCATGCTGCATTGGAGAGACAGGCTGAATTGGTACCATGCAGGTTCTTCTGTCAACAACACAGCCAGAGCTACCGTATAGGGCTATGTAGAGCATCCTATCAAGACAAAGAAGGTCTCAAGCTACTCTGACGCAGTATGTTGTTGTTTGAAATTCTTTATTTAGGAATACCCCATTGAGATACAGTATCTCGTTTTCGAGAGGGTCCTAACTACAATCAATACAATACACGAAAAAGGAGAAAACCAAAACACAAAACAAAACAAACAAATGTGTGTTTTGTCTCCCAACGTGGACGTATTATTGTATTTACCGGCATTGTAGTTTTTTGGGGACGGACTGTTGGGAATAAACCTGATTTGATTACACTGCAGTTTGGACTGGCATAGCCCTTTCTATAGTTGAAAGAGAGAGAGAGAGAGAGAGACCTTGGCTGCAGTCCTGGTTGGCTTCATCTCATTGTGAAGCGCTTCCCAGTGTGAATGCTCGCCTCCCACCTGTCTAAACAGGTGCTGCACTCCACCGTTTGAGGCTGCTTGCTTCCTGTGTGAAAATGTTTTTGTTTTTTTTCACCACCAAGCTTCTTCTCCCTCTATCAATCTCCCTCTCGACTCTGCTTCTGTCTATGATCTCTGCTAATCCATCTTCTGTCTGTCTGTAGTACTATGTAATTCTGCCTTCCCCCTCTCTCCTCATACACACACCATGTCCTTCCTCTTTCAGGTGCAGCTGTTTGAGAGAATAGTGGAGGGGGAGGACAATGTCCATTTTTACAGCGGCGAGTACATGGAAGTGAACTCCGTTCCCCAGCACCGATACCTGAGGCTGACCAATGGCGTCTTTCTTAATGAGGTCATGAGGGTCATGTAAGATAACTTGAGAATTACTTGTGCTCCAGTGCTAACTTATAATGTCCCCCAACTTTGCATCGTGTTATGACGGGGATCGAGATTTCAATGGCGTTCCCTAGCTGTCACCAAAAATAAACCATTCAAATGACGTGAAATACAAGAGCTGATCTTGTTTTTGAAAATATGAGGCCTTAATATATTCATAATGAAATAGACCTATATGGAAGTTGGCAGTATGTAATAGACATAATAGTATGTAAAAGATACGCAGATTGCCTTGGCCAGAATACTAGAGTGGATTGCCATTGTACAATGCATTATGCAGGTAATCTGTTAATGACTCGTTTTGTGTGAGATATACCCAGAAAGGTAAGAGGGAAGCAGACCAGGACGGACTAACTTTATATAAATATGTGCCAATGTGTGAGTCTGCACAAGGCCAATGAAGGTACAACACAACAGTAAGAGTGAGAGCTTTGCAGCGACAAACCTCAGAGTATACTGTGGGAAACGGACTGTACCTCGCCAGTGCAAGCCATGCATGTACAAAATATATACTTGAGGCCATTGTATCATGGTTATATATCAAATAAAGATGAATACATAATATGGAGCTAGAGAGTGCTCTTATATTGTGATAACCGCTGGGCATTGTTGTTGTGTCCTACTAAAGGCCTGTAGCTGCGATAGCATATCACAGACACGGTATATTATTGTTTTACCAGTGATTAGCAGCGAGATTCACCCACTGTTTAACCCCAAAAAATTATGTTGCTAACAAAAACTTAGCCTAGCCATGGTTTGTCGTGATTGGAGAACTTCAATGCATTCCCATGACGAGTGTTAGTTGCTGAAAAATAGATAAACGAATTATCTGCAATAACAATGAAAACTGGCAATGGCTATCATATTTTTTATTGTTTTAGTTTTGACTGCCACATTTTGTTTGTTATCATGTCATCCTTTTATGAGACCTGAGAGAAAAGTTGGCATATATGGGTCATCATGCACATTTGTGTCAATGAGCGATTTGTGTCAATTAGTCAGCATCAAATTTAAGGAGGGTAAAACTAATTCCCTTACAGTTGGCAAATGGCAAGACACAATCTCAGCCAGTATTTGCTGAACTGCTGATTAATTTGGCCTGACCTAAGCAAAGTTATCGACAGATGATTGCATGTGGAGTTTCATTGCCTGCCTCAGACTCATTAAACTTTTATTCCCTCCACACTCAAATGCACTGTATCTGTTTCTTAAGGTTTCCCATCCGTTAAGAGATTGTAGTAGTTATTTGAGCTCATCAGACAGTATATGCACTAAATATAATTTCTTACTTTGTGTATCCGTCCCAGAGACCCCAACCCCAAGATGGAGCAGCTGTACCACAACGAGAGAGATGACCATATGCTGAGAGTCCAGAACTTCTCCATTTTAAATCGACACCTCAGGGCCTACTACCAGGTATGGTAGGAACAAAGGAGTATGGATGTAGTGTGACAGGATTGAGAGAGTCCATTTACAAATGTACTTGCACCAGCATTTTGATTTATTACGAGTACGACTGTATGAGAAGAAGTTATCAGAGTTTGTTAGAAACATTTTAGAAAAAATAGAGCATGTCAGTTTTGCTAAAAATATTTCTTACATTATTCTGTAGTACTTTGTTTTAAAACAGCCATATAAGGTATTGACTGTGTTTTCCATGTATTCCATTAAAAGGTGTAGTTCAGCAAGTGATTTTGTTGTTGTTAGTGTTAAAATAAGGGATAATCATTGGTATAAACTCTAGTCTACTGAAGTCTCTTTTACAAGTGTGAACTGGCCAAGACAAGAGTGTTTGATCAGTAACAGGGGTCTCTCCAGCTCTCTCCAGCTCAGTGGCGGAGACTCCGGGGGTGCCTGGTAGCTGAAACACCCACGGTTAAAATAATAAGCCAATATGCACCCACCGTCCCACGTATTATGAAGACTGAATTTCGCCTCCCTTTCCCCTCCCCCTGCTCAAAATGTCACGTATAAGTCACACACCTTTACAGGGGCGCTTGGGCAAGAGGTGTTGGGCCGCCCAACGTGGGCATTCAAATGCCAATAAGGTGGCTTTTGTTCTGCTGCCAGGACTTTGAGCACTCACGATCATTATTGAAACATGACGCCCCTGCTCCAGCTCTTTAGTAAAAAGAAAATGCATTTTCAGGTCAGGATGACCAATGTTGTGAGAACTCATACTAGCATACAGGATAAACAAGTGAAATTGGAAGTGATGACACAAGAGGTGAGCAGACAAAATTGCAACTGGAACACAATGAAGCTGATAAATGGACACTCTCCTGATTGGCTGACCTTGGCAACCCACCTGTTTAAAAGCTGGAGAGACAGGGGATTCCCTGTTATTGAACAAACACTATAGCAATGATTACTATCTGAATATTGAGCTTAAAGTAGAATGCCAGACTAGCCGTTTTCTAAAACAAATGATCCCACGATTTTGTAACCAATTTCTGAGGGCCGCTAGCCCCTCCTATGCCCATGATGCCATCACTCAGCGCAGGCACACCTTAGCGCACAGCCGCGGACAGACGAAGCTGACGCCCAACGTCATTCCGGCTTTTTAGACAGCTGGTGGATGGAAAAGAAGCTCCACCTCCGCGGCTGACTGACGCGACGGACAGATCTGACGCGACGGACAGATTCCTGGAAACGCTCTCCACAGATAATGTGAGAGCTATTACCGGAAAATTACTTTAATTTCTAGACTAGTCAATAATAACCCACGCACATCTCTTCTTCACACTTGGCTTCACTTCACTTCATTACTGAGGACCAAAGGGAGTGTCGAGTTGAGTGTGAAGTCGATCGGATGAGCATTTCTCAAGAAAGCTACCAGCAGCAATACTGGGAGCCAAGCTATGGACCTGTTACAAAGGGGCACACGTTCTGAGCGGGCACGCATTCCGATTGGGCACTGCACAAATAAGACTTGATATGCTTCCTCATTCTCACATTTACTGTTCAAGGGACGTGATTCGACAAAGAAATGGGAAGTGAAACAGTGAAGACATGTTTTTTGTGTTTTACTCTTAAACAACTCCAAAACAGTTTTGGAGTTGTTTAAAGAGTAAGTTCTTTGTCTGTGAAAAACCATAGCACTGACGAAGGTCTGAGGACCGAAACGTTTGCTTTTTAATTGCACCATGAGCACAGAGCACCATTAGCACAGCATGATAAAATAAAATAAAATATATTTTTCTAAGTCTCAGTCTAAGGAGTTTTACTTCTTTTTCTATATGGTGAGCGAGTCTTTTCCTGTCAAAGTTTCCCTTATTTTTTTGAGACCACCGCTACCGTAGTCAAGTTTGAAGAGAAAAAAAGGACGAAGAAAAGGCGCAACAGTTTTCTCAGTGCTTCAATGAAAATATCTGGAAATACACCATGTTGTGAACTGTTTATGTGTTGTATCCAATTGTTTTTGCTTCTTTGACCACTGAATTCAGCTCACACACATACCCTTTCTTTTGAGAGCCCTCTGTTAAAACATTGATGCATTTGTGGTGGAGAGAAATGTTTCTGCTTTCTATCACCCTGCCGCACACTCTGCACCTTTAGAGAGTCCTTATATACATTTTTATCATTATCTATGATAGCTGAACATTGCACCACTCTTCCTCACTGCCCAGGGGCCTTTCCTATATTCATAATGAGCTGGAAGTATTTTTTAGCACATTCAAAAATCTATTATACAAGTGTTTCGATTTTTTGTGATACTGGAGGCAGAATTTGTTCAATTGTTAGTAGTGGAGTGCCCGTTCAAAATGTGCCCCTTTGAAATAGGCTGCTTTGCCCAGTGGCCACAGGTATATACCGAGAGAGATGCTCATCCGTTTCACACTCAGCACTGCACTCCCATGGGTCCTCAGAAATATACCCGCCAAGTGTATCGGAAGTCGATCGGATATACTGATCTTAAGATATGTGAAGGATAGTCACACAAGACATACCATACAATAAAGATTTCCTTGAATGCATCGACAGATGTTCATTTGAAGGGACAAATGGAGCTTGTTGTGTTGTGTGTGGACATACAAACAAACCACTATGTGGATCATTCTGAAGGCTTTGTCGTCCTTTTAACAGACTAGTGTTATGGCTCGATTCTAGTCTATTTTATCCTGCTTTAGTAGTAATGCACATGAATGGAGAAACATAGAGAACAAAGTTACTTTTTTAGATGGGTTTTCAAATGTTAATTTCTCAGGGTTATTAATTTGTTGGCCCCTTTCATGCACAAGTGGATAAAGGAAAGATCTTGGCCCCAAGTTAACCATGGCATTTTGAAGGCCATTCAAATGCTAAGAAATAAGGATCCAATTAACTTCAGGAAATTACAGTCGAAATCTGATTATGACAAGTACACGTAGCTCTAGGAACACAGCTTAGACAGCACTGAAGAAAAAATATATAAATATACTTAAGAACAGATAAAGGAAACCAAGACAGCCCCCACAAGCATTAGAAACCATTAAAGAATCTAATTATGTCTGAGTAAAATGAAACCTGACAGCAATTCACATAACATAAAGCCTGCCTTACGATGGCAAGATAGAATATGACAAAGATAAGGTTGCAAATGGATTTCTCCTATAACCTCCTTGGCCAGCAACTTCTGTGAAGTACAGGGTTAGACAACAGTAGATTATCATCAGGGATATTAAACGGACGATGAAGGCTAATTCCTTCTCACTTAACTATGGTGTCATTGTCATAAAGGTTATGAAAATATGTTTCTGGCTACTGGCTAGCAGTTGGCCCTGGACATTATCCCATTCAAGCGTTCAAAAATCAACAGTGAAAATTGCATCAGAAATTATGTAAATTAGAAAATTCACACTGTTATTGCATCAAACAGTAGTGACTAGTGAATGATTCAAGAGCAACTAAAGATAGTATCCTTCTTTATCAAAACAGCAAAGATACTGTAGAGTTTATTTGTATGGTAACAACCAGAACCATTTCTCTGATATTGAGTCTGAGTTTACAAAATACAATTCCAAAGAGTCATGACTCATTCAGAAGGCTTTTGAGATCAACGCAGCAGTGAAACCGCTAGCATCTTTAATATCCGAATAACCAAAAGGTTAAGGTTGTGGGGTTGTGCAAGGGATGTTGTTAGATTCATAGCATTCTCTAAACCATATTTACTTCACATGAGTGGTTGGATTGCTTGGTTTTAGTTTGAATTTGTATGCCACGGATTCTGCATTAGTGGATCAAATGCAAATAAAAGGCTTTGAGAGGAGTTGTATATCTCTCTGGCAACAAAAATACTCTCAAGAAGACTGCATACATTAGGCTATTTTGGATCATAAGACAGAGGTTATATAGAAGGGAATGTCATACAGTCGTCTGTATTATCTCATCAGTATTATAGATTGTATTGAATGAGAGGAAGCATAGCACCCAGGTTCCTGAAGAAAAGCAATTGCAAAAGTCCAGGTCCTTGCCAGAAAGGCCAGGTTGCTGGACAGGGAACGTCTGCAGCTACACACATCCAGCTAAATTCATTTGGACTCTGCCAGTGCATTCATTTATTGTAGAAATTGTGGTTGAAGAAGTGCTGGGACGCCTTCTTCTCCCTTCTCTAAATCTTCATGTTTCTCAGGAAAGCGTTTCAACAACTTAACTATCTTTCCTCAGAGGCACTATAATTTATACTACATCGCATGACTGTATCGCTTGTGAAATTCTTTATTTCCAGTGAGCGAGAGCGGCTGACAAAGAACAAATTAGGATTAAGACATTTTAGGCATTTTATCTTTGACATATATCAACCCTGTCAAAGGGACATTTATACAGTACAGACTGGCACATTAAGTCCACCAAAGCTCCTCTAAGTTCAGCTAGGTAAACAAGAATTGATGAACATCAATTAATTACCAGCTGCCTTATTATATCTGCAGAATTGTACTATGAAATAAATATCTGTGTCAGTTTGCATCATGTCGCGTTACCGCCTCGTTACCCGTTCTACTTGATTAAGTTTCTTAAAATTAGTGTTGGATGGTTTGTTTGACTTCATGCCTATCAGACTATGTTTTTGCCTGCTAGCATCCCATCCCATGGCTGAGACAGAGAGTCATGCCCATATATGTCTATGGTCATGCCATTCTGTTGCTTGCTAGCATCCCATGGCTGAGAGGTCGGCTAGAGGCAAAAAGTGTCTGGTTGCCTAGAGACGAGGCAGGCAATACGGCAGCCAATGAGAAAGATAGCTTGCTAGTACAGAAAGGCAAAATGATCGCTCATAAACGAGCTCAGCTGTTACACATGCAGCTGGTAAAAATAAATCACACCTGTGCGAACTGAGCGGTGCAACTATACTTTTATTGTGATTACTGTACTGCACTGTACTGTACTGTACTGTACTGTACTGTACTTTACTGTACTGTACTGTACTGTACTGTATACAGTTTTATTGTTACTTTTATTGTTATAGAGCTCACTGTTCAGTGTGAAAGGCCCTTTAGTCTGCTCAACAGTGCCACTTTAGGCCACACAGCGGTATTGCAGCTGTTCGTACCCCAAACAAACAGACATACATTGAGACACTGACACATATTATAGACCGCACCGCTCAAAAAAGTTAGATAAATAAGTCTAACTGTGATTAACTAAAGGTGTCTAAATAAAGATGAGGTGGGATGATAGTGAGCATCTTTTGTTAGGTGTTAAATCTGTTAATCTTTATTTTCGGGTGTTTTGACTTGATGTCAAGTGTAACCTTTGCTGATATTCTATTTGGAGTTGTTTCATCTAACAACTGTGACCTTTTACTATCCTTGCTAAACTGATATTGTTCAACACAGACAGATAATATTTTGTTTTTTTGTACAATCCTTACCCAGATACATGATATTATTGTCATGTTTACCTAAAGTTGTCTTTATCGCTGACACGGTCTGTCATTGTTTGTTAGTCTGCATATATTTTGAATATACTACTGAAATACTGAACTAGAGCTACAGTACAGTAGATGTTAGTGACATCACACTGAGAAGAAAAACAATCATACACACATACGCACAATTTTGCCCGTCAAGCACATTCTATTTTTCCTCTAATAGCCTGTTGCATTGTTTCTGTTCCTCAGGAATACCTGCAGCAGTTGATACTGATGCCCCTTCCAAACATTGCTATTCTGGGGCAGGACCCCCTAACAGGTACAAGATAACATGATGCTCTTATCTATGCCACATCTCTCAGTTGCAAGAAGGCAATTACATGCTTAAGTAATATCTCTCGCTATCTGTGAAACGCATGGAGGTGATAATAGTAGCGATTACAATCAGGGGAGAACAGAGATGATGATGCAGATGATAATGATGCCAATGACAGTTGTGTCCGTGTCCTCAGAGGCAGCTGTGGAGGAGCTCAAGAGACTGCTGCTGCTGTTACTGGGATGTGCTGTACAGGTAACAGTTTACTGTGCATGTAAACGTGTGTGATGTGGAACGCATGCATGCACGCACGCACACACGCACGCACGCTATTACCTCTGCTGCTAATTATCTTATTTCCTTGTGTTTGCAGTGTGAGAGGAAGGAAACATTTATTCAACAGATCCAATCACTGGACATTGAAACACAGGCAGATATTGCCAGGTGTATCCAGGAGGTATGTTGTATTTGTTTTCCTGTTGAACCTTCTTATTCTGTTTTTAATAACCAATGTTTTGGTGAATGGTCAGCATTTCGGCGGCCTGCAATTCTATAGCGTCTTTATTCAAAGCACTTTACAATGTGCATTACATTCACCCATTCACACACTGATGGCAGAAGCAAGCCAATTGCAAGGCACCAACTTTCTCAAGTTTGAGCAGTTTGGGGTTGAGTGTTTTGCTCAAGGAGGAGCCAGGGATAGAACCAGAGACCTTCTGGTTCCCAGACAGTCCCTCTATGTACCTCCTGAGCCACTGACTAGTGTAAGAGTGTGAATGAAATAGCACTGGGAATAAATTATATTATTTTGCAATTCAACTCACCATTAACTAACAGTTTAAGCTTGCCTGTCAGGCTTGTGTGCATATTCTATTTTATCACAACCATTGGCCTTGCGTCTGGGAAGTGATAAAAAGACAGAGAGAGTGATGACTCATATCAGCCCCAGGGTGATAACTGTTATCAGCCCCTTGGGCTGATACAGCAGCAACTGACCCATTAAAGCGCTGTGCCACTGCACACTGATACAGTATCAGTCACTGTCACCGTAAGCACCCTAGCGGTGGACGGAACTCATGTCGCCTATGGTCGCCATTGGTTGCTGCATTGATCAAATACTATTTTCCCAAGGCTTGAATTAATACGCCGGCCCCCGGTTGCACAAGTTCCTGAATTCCCAAAGAATGCCCTGGTGATAATGTATATATTTATTTCCTATCCCAGTCCCATTATCATCCATAGCACTCTCAAATGAAACATAAATGTCAAAATGTAATCTAAAAAAGAAACGAGAACGCCCTCCTGTCTCAGTTGCAATAACAGCAGGTTGCATGCCAGCACGTCTAAATTACAGTAGAAGCACGCGTGAGCAACGGTGAGAACAGGTTTGAATTACAAACACAGCATGTTGCCTACCCAGCATTTTGTGCCAGATTCCTCAGCCACATAAATCATTGAGGTGAGAGGTGTTCTTCCTGTGTGGATGGATGCACCTCTGCTCATCCTTCATATGCCTTCCACCTGAGGACATTTTAGATGGGTGTGTGCATGGTCATTAGTTTTGCATGTCAGCCATTTTTGGCCACATTTCCCTGACAGATATCAGCATTCCTATGGTGACGTGAGAAACTGTGTTCCCTGTGTGCACGGAACCCACACACACACACACACACACACACACACACACACACACACACACACACACACACGCTTTGTATTCAATCATCCTTCCCATAGCGAATGTATTAAATTATTTGTCTCCAGAGCTGCAGTTCTGTGATCAGATTCTCTCACCTTGTTGTAGGGAGTGTAGGGCACTATGGGTCTGTAACTCAGAGTGCATCTATATATTTGAGTATACACACTCTCTCTGCATTCAATTAAATACTGAATTTCACAGAGTAGATTGTGATCCCAGAGTTAAAAATATATCAAATGGTGGTCCATGACCTAATGCTTTACCAAAATGGTCTTTGAAATGAAAAAAGTCGAGAACGATTGACTTACAGTCTGTGCTTCCTCTTAGGTGACTCAAGACCCAAGGATGGTGTTGCCACTGCAATGGGAGGAGCTGGGAGGGCTGGAGGAGGGCGATTTACAGCTGGTGTTTGGTTCTATGGCCAAACAGATCCAAGGTCTCCTGGCGCAGAGAGACACACACCTGGAGGTATACGCACATGTAATTATGTAGATGAAATTATTAAGTCCTTGTCAATGGAATGGATGGACATAGAAAAAGAGACACAAACACGTACGCGGCTACACACACCCGTGCACGCGCGCACGCGCACACGCACACACACACACACACACACACACACACACACGACACACACACACACACACACACACACACACACAAATGTGTTCCTTTACTTAATATTGCAACATAATTCCTATAACTTATACTTCACATATATCCCAGGTCTACATTTCAATACTTGAACTGTTCAATTATTTTTGCCCCCTTTCTTTCTCTCTCCTTTCCGCTATGGTGTCGCTTTCTCTTGCTCGCTATTGTGCTCCCACATTTTGCTCTGCCCCCCCCCCCCCCATTGCTCTTTCCCGCTCTCTCTCTCTCTTGTCTCCCTAGAGAATAGTGGAGCTGTGTAGAGACTCTAGGGAGCGAGAGGCCCAGACGGAGTCAACCGCGGTACCCCTGGGTGGTCACAACGAGGAGCTGCCCCAGAGCCTGGCACTGCAGCTGGCAGACAGCAGGGCCAAGCTACGGCGCCTCAAACAACAACTGTGAGTGCGTGTGTGTGTTTGCTTAGTGAAGAGGTTGTGTGTGTGTGTGTGTGTGTGTGTGTGTGTGTGTAGTGAAGTGGTTGTGTGTGAGGGGAGATTAAGGAGAACTGTACATAATTCATCATTATAGCTCCGAGAGACAAATACATCGCCACTTATGTATTCACAGACATTGTATAGAATTATTCATATGTGCTTAAGGGTGTCGTTTAAATGCAAATATCTTAATAATGTGAGCTTTGGAGCTGAGATATATATTTTGTGTGCCGATGTTATTGGTGCATGAAAACATTATGTTGATTCCACAGTATGAACTGAAGCCCATTGTTGTCCAAGGATGATTATGCGTCTTAGTGATTTGTCTGACCTCAGCTCAGATCGAAATATTACTCATAAAAAAGTGGTTTTTATTATTTAGTTTAAGATGGAGGTTTGCTCAGTCAGTTGCAACTGTTGACACTTTAAAAAGAAAGTGTATAAGATCTGAAAGTGTAAGATCTTTTGTCGTGTGTCATAGTGATGAAGTTAACACGTCTGATAATGATTTCCTAGAGAGGATAAAGGGGACCAGCTTTTGGATTCGACGCAGGAAATTCAGGCCACGGAGCAGCAACTCAAGGCGCTTCAAAAAGAGGTTCGTACATCTGTGCACGGTAACATTCTCAGTGTTCATTCAACTACTCTGACCAAATGTTCTGATCTCCATTGGTGTGTGTGTGTGTGTGTGTGTCTGTCGGTTAAATGTATCTGCAGAACCGCTCCTTACAGGCGGAGGCGCGTGGCATGCGTGCACTGCGAGATGAGTTGGACTGTGTCCGTGAGCGCGCCAGTCGGTCTGAGCATGTGCAGACCGAACTTCAGAGCTGTAAACACAAACTGCGCAGTATGGAGCTCACACGCACACAGCTTAAGGTATGGGTGGTACAGCGCACACACACACACACACACACACACACACACACACACACACACACACACACACACACACACACACACACACACACACACACACACACACACACACACACACACACACACACACACACACACACACACACACACACACACACACACACACACACACACACACACACAATTATACAGGGTTATGAGTAGATCGCAATGCCTTATAAGTTTACATAATGCATTATATACTGTACATGGAATGCGTAGCAAGTGTTGCCAATCATTCCATTCATACCACCACCTGTTTGATTTAATGTTTGATTTACCAAATCAAATATTACATTTCCCTGACCATGAGTGTTTCGATCAATAGTGAGTACCAGAAGCCAGAGAATGAAGATTAAAGTATATTGTTTGAAGCCATGAATATTTACAGCTGCAACATTGGCATTGAATGGGAGACTGGGTTTGCATACTTACAATGTTTAGTTGAGCTTTTGTTCTCAAAGGAGATGCAATGACACTGTTCCACTGTCACCGAGTCCCCCATCTCATTTTATTCATTCTCCATGGATCCAGACAGCCAGGCTGAACTCGACCCCACGGACACCTGCAACCACCAACAGTGAAATTGTATCTGTTGCATATATAAACTAAATCCAATGAACATTCAGAACAAACTAGTCTAGAGATAAACACTTGATTAATACAAATACTCCTTCAATGTATATTACGAAGAATAAAAACAGAAATGACACATATATAATGTTTGTGGTAACTTTAGGTCAAGAAACTCAGTCTTTATCTTAAGATCTGCCTCAAAAGAGGAAGTGAACCCTTTTAACCTGTGACCATAGGAAAACTGTAACCACAGCTCCAACTGTAACCACAGCTCCATCTATGGACTAATAATTTGGCATGACCATACAACAGATTTGATCATAGCCATTTTATTATTTTATTATTTGTGTGTATGTCTATTTAGCATGCTCGAGAGCGGATGCTAAATAGACACAGGGCTCTATGCTCCATGCTAAACCCCTTATCCCTTGTCACACTTTGTCCTAGTGTGAAGGTAGTGTGGGCCCAAAAATGGCACTGAACCAGCTCAAAAATAGTGAAAGGTACTGAAAACAAGTCTTTTGATGAACAATCAATATGTTTTTATTCACCTTGCAGAGTTCACATGAAAGAGTCGTTCCAACAAACAGCATACAAAAAAAGAAGTATATACAGCCCCACTGGCCAGGTTGGCTCTATCTAGGTCTGCTCTGCACCCTGTGCAATCCTACATTGATTGCCCGGGCAGTGGCAGGCAGTGGCGGAAACTCCGTGGGTTCAGAGGCGCGATTGAACCCCCTGGCATTTTGGCAAAGGCGCGACTGAACCCACTGCATTTAATTTCCCCTCCCCAGTGGTCATGTTGTCATGCACGTAGTCACATACCTACAAGATAGGTGTTGGGCCGCCGCGCATGCCGCATTCAAATGCTAATAAGGTGGCTTTTGTTCGAAAAAACAAAACTCGTTTTTTTTCCACCGCTGGGGGGGGGGGGGCGTGGCTGCTTGAACCCCCTGCCGTTATAAGAACTTTCCGCCTCTGGTGGCAGGTGCTCCTTATAAAGGCTAGGCCCCTCCCATGGACCAAACCAACCCTGGGTTGATTCCACAATCATACCAGTGCAATTGATTCCACAATCATACCAGTATACCAGTGCATTCCCAATGTCCAGAGACATCACAATTCATAACATATTTTAGTGTCACATAATATTATAAATTATCTACGTAATATGATTAAAGAGTTCTCTAAACAAACCCTCCCACTGTTGGCATGTTCCCCATACCCCACAGTAGTTGCTCCCTTCAATGAAGTCAACAATCAACAAATGCACAATAAATAATGTCAAACTAAACTCATTTTATGTAAATTCAAACTCTGTTGGTTATCTTCAGTCTCAGTGGCAGGGTGAACTGCCACATCCCTAAACTACTTATTTTTTACTATAGTTAGTTAAAATAGCCAATCTACAAGCTCACAACGTGTCGATGTAGATCGGCTGTAGTTGAAGTACTCAAAAAAAAAAAGGCAAAGTAGTTTAGGGATAAGGGGATATGGATGAAAATAGAGCCCTGAGGGCAAAGACGCCCTGAAGGCAAAAAGAGACCTAGCCCTAAAGGGCGAGGTCACATGCAGGCATCCGCCTGGGTGACGGCAGACTGCTGGGCGAGCGCTGGCGCTTTGACATGGGGGATCAGATCAACATATCTGTAAGAACAGGTCAGCTCTATATAAGAATATATTGGCCCAGGCGGTGGCGTAACCGCCTGGGCACCCGACTGGTAATCCAGTCGCAGTGTGCCGCGGGTTCGACTCCCGAGCCCGACACGGCCTTTACTGCATGTCATCCCCCCATCTCTCTCCCCCGTTTCCTGTCAGCCTACTGTCTGTCCCTTCAAAAACCAATAAAAGGCGTAAGCCGCAAAGAAAATATCTTAAAAAAAAAAAAGAATATATTACTGCAATGCTCTCCTCTCCGGTCTACCATCAACAGCCACAAATGGCCTTAGATTTGTCAAAAATGCAGCAGCTAGAGTACTAACAAGGACAAGGAAATTCGACCATGTCACACCCACACTCGTAGCACTACACTGGTTACCCATACAGGCCAGAGTCGCGACTTCAAGGTGCTCCTCCTGACCTTTAAAGCACACAATGGACTTGCTCCACCATACATATCCAGTTTAATAAACGCCTACATCCTCCCACGACCTCTACGCTCCCAAGATGCTGGATAACTCACAGTCACATATACCACAATAAAATAACGGTTGGGGGCAGAGCATTCACACAGCGTGCCCCCCCTGTCTCTGGAATGCTCTCACACAAGCTGTTAGAGATGCCAACTCACTAGACATTTTTTAATCTAGACTTAGTTAAAACCCTTGCATTATGGTTCCCCCTTGTTTCACTGAAACCACAATATTCACCTTGCTCTGCCCTGTGGTTTTAAAACCCTGTGTTGTATTAATGGATTTTCTGAACGTATTTTTACACCCATCTGTTGATGATTTATAGCTGTGTCCTATCGCATGGTACTTGTTTCAGCCATGTGTGTTGGCACATTTTATTATGCTTTACTGTGTTTCCTTGCTATTGTGTTATATTGGGCTATTGTGTTTTTTGCTGTGTATTGTTGTGACCCGTTGGGGTGATGTTGCACTATAAACTAGATAAAGTGCCCCTCTGGGCACAGGTCTCCACCAGGGCAGGTCAGGTTGTGGCCTCCTGGTGGCGCTATAATAGGCCAATGTGAAAAGGGTGCCATTTCTTCTTACACCTTGGATGGCAATTGGATGATTTGGGGCATTTTGTTCCAAAAATGTGTTTTGCAAAAATCCACCTGTTGGTGGCGCTATAACAGGCCAATGTGAAAAAGGTGGGATATATTCCTCAGTCTAGTAGGAAAGTCTGTGAAAGATTTCACGTAAATGGCACGCTGCATTCATGATTTGAGGCTTTTTGTTCGAAACGGGCCAATCCTGCAAACTTTGAAAGCCAAATGTTAGCCAATTAGGATGGAATATGAAATATCGGACAGATCCGTCTTGAAGACATGACTATAGAGATAGTGTGTGTTTTTCACAGGTCAGATCAACATAATGGAATGTCAGAACAGGTCAGCTCCATATATGGAGATCTAAGGGTGGCAGCGAGGCATGACCATATATGGAGGCGTGACGAACAAACGGGAGATTCAGGTTTTCATAGTCAAACTGCAACCTACGGTACTTAGGATAATACAACAGTAACAAACAAACAAACCAAACAAACAAACAAACAAACATCAATGCTGGCATTCCAATGTGGAGTTGCAGAGTTTACCTTTGCCTTATCACCACTAGCACAGTGTTTGACCTTAGTTCGTTGAGAGCGAGTTCTGAACAAAAGACAGTGTTTCAAAGATGTGTGCTTGCATTGTTTGTGCCAATTACCATATTGGCTGCCGGTGCTTAAGCTGCAGACTGTCTATATTTGAAAGCTCAAGGAGGCTACAAGGGTTGTGGCAAGGTGCTGGGAAGATAAAGGAGTGATGCAAGTCTCTTGACAAGAGACTACCAGTAGCTCAGCTCAATATAAAATAGGGAAGTATAATGTTGGCTTGTAAGCCACATGTTGCATTAGGATTAATCAAGGTAGTGCAGAGTCTTATGCACTTCTATTTCATGTCTTATTTTTTTCGATAAGGGCATGCAGTAACAAGAATCTAAAATAAAATGACTAAAGAAACTGCTTTCTTTCATAAGTATATTACAATGGGATTCTATGAGAGGTAAAACAGATGTAATGTTTACATCAGCTACCCATGTCCCTATAGAGATGTCCAAATCACGTGCCATTTTGTCCACAATTCCACGCTGTATTGAGGTTGGTACCGTAGGAAAGACTACAGGCAAACGTTGCTCAAAATAACAATTATTTTACATTCTCTAATTGTGTAGACTTCTTGTAAATTAAGTAATACAGATGTTTAACAATAACCTTTGAGAGTTTCACAGCCTCTGTAAAACCCTATATAATGTTGCTCTTTCTGCATGTGGCGCCCCCTGCAGGAGCAGCAGCAGCTGTGCGCTGCTCTGCAGGAGACCAAAGTCCTCCTGGAGGAACAGCTGACGGGCGCCCGAGCGCGCTGCTCCTCCCTACGGGAGCTGGAGAGGGATGATCTCCTGCTGCGTCAGAGAATTATAGACGTGGAAGCGGTTGGTGGAATGTGTGTGTGTATTGTGTGTGTGTGTGTGTGTGTGTGTGTGTGTGTGTGTGTGTGTGCGGCGCGCATGCATGCCATGTTTATGTGAGTTTATGTATACAGTACAGTATGTGTGTTTGCCAATGGGGCTGTTCAATATAATTGAATATGTAAGGGCAAATCAATTAAGAGGCAGACATTGTGAGGTAAACAGTATTGCCAGAGGCACATGATAAATTAAATACCCACATGCTAGCCAGTTACTGTACACTACAGTATTCAACCGATAGTTTGTATATGCGTAGTGATGTGTAGACCATGTTATTTGTGTGCATAGATAGATGCACACAAATAGATAGATCGTTCAACAGCTCCAGTGCCATACATACAAATTATCAATTAAAATGAAGCACGATGAACATATTAAAAAAATACATTACATCTGTGAAAAATAGAATGCAGCAGTAAAAAAGCTATAGCTATAAGTTAAAAAAGGCCTAAAAAAACACAGATATAACAATATAAATAGCCTACAGACACAGATTAGCTGACCAACCCCATGCATTTGAATGTCATGAAAATCATATCTGTTTGGATGTGTGCGTGTGTACGTGCGTGCGTACATGTTCATAGGAGTGAGTCACAGAGAGGCAAAGGGTTGATGAGCTGAGTGATGCAAGTCTCTTGGCAAGACTAGACTATTGTATAATTACAATTAGTGCAGCTCAATATCAAATAGGGAGGTAGTGTGGGAAATGTCAGCCTGTAAGCCACAACAAATGTTGCATTAGCATTTATCATGGTAGTGCAGTCATATTCACTTCTTGTCTTATTTCAATAAGGGCTATAGTAACTGGTGGTACTAACAATATGCGGCATATGCCTGACTATGTGACCAACTATTTCTCCCCTAAACAGGAACACTAACAAAAGTAGGACATACTTTATTACAAATAGAAAGTAGCTACAGTATACGAGAATTCTAATAGTTAAAAATAACATAGTAAGGCAAGATTATACTTTGATGAACGAAAATACATCGCATGGAGAGACGCACGGAGAGACGCCCCAGACACACGCATTCATCGAAGGTTTTTTGGGCTTCCTCCTCACGGAGGATGCAGGCTGGGGTGCTAACCCATACTACTCACCTGGGTACCGTCTACATTCCGGCTGTCACCCGTCTCTCCGGAGGTCACCAGATTATACCTGTGAATAGAATATTAAAAAAAATCAATTGACAAGATACAAGATATTCTACTCTGGCTAAGAAAGGGCGGGCTGGTCGGCCCATGCACACGGTACTACCAAACGAAACGACTAATGGAGAAAGACAGGCCTGGCACCAAACAACATGCAATCTAAAATATTCAATACAAAACCATGTAGGGATTAACATTCATGCCACAAAGTATACAGTGCAGTCCCAAGACAGAAAGGAGACCTGTGTGTATCAGGGCAGACCTGACCTTGTGAGTCTCAATGTAACACAAAGTGGAGAGCAAACTCATTAAAACGAATTACCATCAATATAACTAGAAATACATCGCATGGATGCACCTGGGACGTATCCTCAGTGATGTATCCTGAGGTCAACAGGGTTTCGGGTCTACCAACATCATACCCCTCACTCAGGCGACCCAGCCGGGGTTGATCAAATCCCGACTTAAGTCCCAGTAGCTACCCTCGATCAGTCCATCAAGGAATGAGCAATCCGTTGCTACTCTCTCTACTCTGCCGGGACTGGGAGGACCAGGGAGAACCAGATTCTGGCGCGTACAACCTATAAACCTACATGAATAGCAACAAACCAAAAAGGGTTAACAAGTGGAAGAGGTGGCTGGAATGGTCCTTTTAAGGAAACAGACAAAGCAAATTAGTTGCCATGCAGCCAATATAACAACTTATAGGCTATATTAACATAATGTACACACTGTATTCAAATCATAAATAAAAGAACATAGAACAGAAACCTACAGTACTTGGTTTACAGGGACATACATACGCAAACTCCTGCAGTACAGTGATGCAAGCAGTATGGCGATGATGTTCGACACAAATTCAAGTGCTGTAAATAATCATGGCAAACCTCCAAAGTCCATAAACAAACAATATAGCCTAAAACCAAACAAACCAGTGGTCATACAACAAAGCATACCATTAAACAAGGCTATTGCTACACAAGGCTGACCTTCGGCCTACCATGAGTTTTCTTTCAGTCTGCATGAGAGGGAGATCGATTCGCCACCATCATGATTCATGTGCAGTAACTGGCTCTCTACTGGGAGGAACTCGCCTTTTATCACCTTCTAACTACTGAAGGTCATGTGACTATAGGACATGGCCACAAATCACCTGGATTCCCACGTTTCATTATTATACTGTATATGACAACGATGGGATTCTATGAGGAGTAAGGGCCGATTCATACTCCTATTTTAGAGCCGAATAAAAGTCGGTTCGGTGCTGTAGAGCCTACAATGTGACGTCATTTGAGGTTCGGGTACCGTCCTAAAGTCGACTCTTCGATGCTACTGAAAGTTTCGGCACTACAGCGCCGAAACAGCGGTAAAATAGGAGTATGAATCGGCCCTAAAACAGATGTGATGTTTACATAATTTCCTCATGAAGCCTACTGTATATAACCAGACGATGTCCAATCATGTGGCAGTTATAGTATAGGCTATCATTATTATTAGTATTCAACAAATAGTTTCTATGAGGAACGAGCCATGTTGTATGCATGCATTTGTGGATGTTTGTATGTCATGAAAGTCATACTGCTTGTGTGTGTGGAAAGGAATGGAAAGGTACTATGTTTACCCAGGGTAACTGGACTAAGCTCAAGAACTTGTTACTGTATATGTTCATAGGAGCGAGACACAGAGAGGCAAAGGGTTGATGAGCTGCTGGAACTGAACATGAGTCTGGAGGCGGACCTCAGGCTGAACCGCCGCACCTCTGCACCAATCACAATGGTCCATCACCATTTCCACCAATCGGAAATCGAGTCAGACGAAGAGCTGGGTGAAATGATTGGTTAGCGCATGATCTCGATTGCCCTGTGTCATTTAACATGTTTTAATTAACTGATAAGAGGAAATAATGTTTGAAGGCATATAGGCTACTGCCTACTGGTTCTCAGTCAACATAACGGGGCAAATCTTTTCATCTATCCATTTTCTCTTTCTCTCCCTCACGCACCCCGTCTCGTTTTATTTATTCTCCTCTCAACACCTCACGTCATCCTCTTTATGCTCCCTCTCTCTCTCTTCGTTGCTCCCTCCTTCTCTCCCCTCTCCCTCCATCCCCCGGCTTTCTTGCAGTGTTGTCATATCGGTTTATTATAAGCGACTTTGGGCTTCTTTTTCTAAAAAGGTGCTTGTAAATATTTGTTGTTGCGGGTTGCATTTTTCTTTTGGGGGGGGGGCTTGTTTCTAAAGTGTAGTTGCTTATTTGGGGTTGTCAAGATTAATGTATTTGTCCAAAGACCCTATACATCTAAAAATATGTTGTGCCATGAGGGACCCCCATACCAGATTTCTAATTTCTAATTTCTAAAAATATTCCACATTTGTCAATTTTTTTAGGAAAATAGCAGCACCGCTCACAGCGCATCACATGTTGCGACGCGTTGTGACCCTAATAGTGGCTTCTTTTGGGCTTTGTTTTCATAGACCTTGTTGTTTCTCTGACACAATCTAGCAACACCGCTCTCTCTCTCTCTTCCTCAGTAGATTTGAAGCCATGGAGCGTGGAGCTGGGAGAGGCGTCGACGCTGAGGCTGCTGGGAGCCGAGCAGGAGAATGCAGAGCTGAGGAGGCGTCTGGCGGAGATGCAGCAGGCCCAGCGGGAGGTCAGAGTTCACACAGGCCCATACCTGATCCATAACTATTTATCACGCAGGTCGACGGGTCAACTGGTTTAACTGTAAAAGTGGAAGGGGAAGGAGAAATATCTTGCTAGCTCTGGCTGCAGTTCGTTGGTGTAATAACTACTGTATGGCTAATCATTATCTCATCTCGTCTCAGTCTGATGATTAGTCATTACTATTCAGAACACTACAGTAGACTTAGTTATTATTACATCAAGGCTTCTTGCAGTAGACATCTCTCATGGCAACCTAGAAACATAAGTAAGACGTCTAGCTTCCAAGCTGTCATGAATCATTAACATAGGATCCAGCCGTTGCAGAGGCTGACTGGCCATTAATTACCTTTCACTGCAGGCCGATTCACCTGATGAGAAGGAAGAACAAGCGTTTCTGGAGAATCAGCATCAGAACTCACTCAGAGAGGTAAGCTGAAAGGATTCTACCAGAGAGAGGGGTTTCTAACCCAGTGGGCCTGGTCAACAGGGGCAGCAGTGGCTCAGCAGCTGTCTTGGAATTGTAAGGTTCGATTCCCAGTTCCTCCTGGCTGCGTGTCAAAGTGCCCTCGAGCAAGTCACTTAACCCGTAATATTAACTAATAAAAACGTTGGCGTTGATCAGTCCAGCGGATTGCGGGATTAGTTTACATACAGACAACTAGACCCCTGCAGAGCCATACCATATAAAAACCTATGGTAAAAAACACATTGGAAATGTGTTGAGGGAATCCACAGTTTTAGGTCTACAAACTTTAATTCTCATTAAACTGACGTGAGTTCCAATTTTTTTTTGCAGAAATTAGCCTACCATTATAGCAGTTTATTCTGACCAAAATGAACAATTGTAGCAATTTACTTGAAATCAAGCGTGCAAAATGCAGGATTCGGGTTTTTACTATCAGAACCAAGTTGAGCTTAGTTGGGTAACTTCCTTTAATAGTTTCTTTCCACTCCTAAATTCCATCTCGGTGCTCACAATGCACTGCATAACAGAAGCTCATCCCTTTAGGGCATTCAGATTCAGTGCATTTTGAAAGAGAAAAAGGAGGGAGTGAGAAATGTGAGCATAGGGCTAACATTTCGGTCTCTTATGAAACATAAAAGATTCATAGCACATTTTCCATCCATTTATCATCTCCCTCTCACATTCATTCCCCCTCTCCCTCATCTCTCACCACCAGTACCAAAACATGAAGAATGAAAACATCACTTTGAAACAACATGTCGAACTGCTGACAACCAAACTGCAATTCATAGCAGCACAGGGGAGAACAGAAGGGAAGAAGGGGGAAGAGGAGTACGGCGAGAGAGGAGTCCAAGGCTCCGAATCCTCCAGGGGAGAAGGGGAAGGGACGGTGAGGAGTGGAGTGGAGAGAGAGAGAGGAGGGGAGATCACCAGGACCTTGAGAGAAGCAGGAGTCGGGGAAGAGATTCTCCACCTGCAAGGAGACAGTGGGGTGTCAAGGGTATCCGAGCCAAAAAACAGGGGAGAGGCGGAGGGAGGGCAGAAAGACAAAGAAGGAGAGAGAATCAATGAGGGTGAGTTGAGCAAAGAAGAGTCAACTGTGTCTGAACCCAAAGCAGAGGTCCAGCCTCCTCCGACAACGCTGAAAGAAGACAAGGAGGACGACATGGTGGAGACAGACGTAGGCCTGCAGCGTGGAAGTTCACCGTCTGGTCCCGACATGGAGCTTGTGATCGCTCAACTCCAGCAGGCCCGGGAGGAGGCCGACAGGCAGGCCTTGGTGGCCCAGGAGCTGCGCTCCAAACACGCAGAGCAGAGCAAGAGAGCCTGGGAGGCCGAGCAGAGGCTGGTGGTCCTGGAGGCAGAGCTACATAGACTGAGGAAGACTACAGAGAACCTGGGAGAAGCCCGCAGGCAGATAGAGGTATATGGATGGATGGGTGGGTGAATGGATGGATGAATAAACAGATGGATGGATGGATACATGTGTGGATATCTACATCGGATAGATGGATGGTTGAATCAAGCTCTGGTCTCACACACAACCTCCCTCCCTCCCTCCTTCCATCTCTATTTCTGTCTCTCTCTCTCTCTCTCTCTCTCTCTCTCTCTCTCTCTCACTTGCTGATGGAGCACACACAGACACATGCTGCTGTAGCAGAGTGGCTCACAGCCTCAGCCTGATATCCTCAAAAGTCTAATATCTCCCCAGAGTCACAGGGATATCCCTTTGGCTTAGTGGTTAAGACATTGGCTTTCCACGGGGCAGAGCCATAGAGTAAGACAGAGTTACGACATTGAGGGGCCTCATGGGCCGTGGCTCAGCAGTCCAGGCACACTGGCTGGTAGTGTGCCGCGGGTTCGACTCCCGATCCTGACGGCCTTTACTGCGTGTCAACCCCCCCCCCCCCCCCATCTCTCTCCCCATTTCCTGTCAGCCTACTATCTATCCCTCTATCAAAAATATAAAATAAAGGCGAAAGCCACAAAAACAAACATATATATTATATTAAAAAAATATATATTACGACATTGAGGGGGGCATAAAACGTATGCAGCCTGGAGAGTGACAAGCTGGAGTATGAAATACATTGTTTTCAATGAGGGTGGCGCAAATATCAGCAATTTTAGGCATGTGTGCAGCATGACAACTGTTTTAAAGTATTGTACAGTGACAACTTCCGGTCCAGGACATTGTCACTGTTCGCTATATGCCAATAGAAGTCTATGTAGAAGAGCCACCATTGAACTGGCCCCATGAAGTGAACGGAGCTGTCGTAACTCTGTCTTAGCTCCAGCACGGGGGAGACCCAGATATGATTCCCGGGTGTTTACACTGCCACATTGCCTGCAGCCCACCACTGAGAACAATGTTTCTCTCCTCTCGGCCTACCGTTAGGTTCTTCAGTCGGACAGTCTGGAGGCGGAGGAGGAGCTGTGCCGCCTGCGAAGCCAAGCGGAACTCCACAGGATGCAGGCCACGGCCATCGCCACCCTGGAGGGAGAGAGAGCGGCACTGGAGAGGGACAGGGACACACTGCGCAGCTCCGTGGAGACTCTACGCACAGCCCAGCGCAAGGTTGGAAGTAACACACACACACATGCATACGGTAGTTAGTACACATAATTATGCAAGTATACACAGAAGATAGGAAGTTGAGACGATATGCTCCCTAGACTATCGCTTTTAAGTACCTCTTTGCCCTCAAGTGGTATTCCAGGATCTGTAAAATATGTATGTTTGATCCTCCATAATTTAGGTAATCCAATTAGTATCCACAGAGAACAACACAGAAACACCAAACGCACCGTGGTGAAAACATTAACAGCCAGTTATTTCCTCATTGACAGGACCCACGTGTCATGTCGGGGACGGAGGAGTGCTCGTTTTGCATCACTCAACTGTTGCTGCATATACTGTACTTCCTCATGCAATGTCTTTAGTGGGGATGCACACGCTGATCCGACACACCAAAGGTCCGACATGCGGAAACTACGGTCGGACTAACGGTCGAACATGCGCTGCTCCGTGCTTGCGGTTAAGGTTAGGGTTTGAGGTAGTTTGTCGGATCGACCAATGACAGTCGGACCAATAGTATGTTGGTCCGTATGTTGTGTGGGGGGGGGCATGCAGGGGTCATAGCGAACTGACCAACTTAATGCTGACGTAATCCGACTACACTTCCCGGCTCAATGGGTAAGACTTGGATTTATCCCTGCTACACATAGCAGAGCATGGGACAAGAGGATTGTTTTCATTAGGATTAATTTAATTGACAAGCATTTAGCTGACAGTTTGTATCTGCAGCAACTTCAGTGCGAGGATGTGTGAACAGTGAACACAGGGCTTCATTGATGCACTGACATCTGACCAGACAGATGCAGGTTTTGATGGATACCTTACCCTTTTTTTAAGGATTAATCCAGTGCTTTGCAATTAAAGAATGTCTCCTTAGCTAACGTGCTGTCATTCTCGTCAACATCTTCATATTTGACTTCTATTTATTTTATTGCTCGGAGAAACAGGAGTCTCTGTGTGTACTGACAGCCTGGTGTGATAGGGAAGATTCAAGCTGTCTCAGAATGAATTATTAGTATTTTCTTCTCCCCAAACCCAGTATTGAGCAATTCAGTCTGGTTAGAAACAAGACAATGACAGACAAGCTTAAGTTGGATTATAACACACACACACACACACACACACACACACACACACACACACACACACACACACACACACACACACACACACACACACACACACACACACACACACACACACACACACACACACACACACACACAAACAAAAGCTCATGGGATGCTTTTTGTTTTTCATTCTCATTCTGTCATTTTGGTGATGGGGACCATCATCAGACTGCTACACTCACTGTAACCTGGACGATAACAATGGCTGTGATTATCTTCAGCACTCAGCCTGTGTGCCACAAGTTAATCATGGCCATGCTGGTATGGATATGGTATGTACAGCAAGTAGGAGAGCACAACCTCCAAAGTATGATATCACAACGGCGTGCGATGTGACCTGTTGTGACCTCGTAGATCTGCTATTTCCTCTATTGTTTAACACATTTTGAGTATAAAATTGTAAAATATGTTCCAATGTTCAATGGACAAACACAACTAAACCATTAATCACAATTATTATTTGTGTGACAATGAATGGTCAAGTGAAATGTCTTGATGAGCAGCCATGCCCTCCTCCGCTCTCAGGTTGACCAGCTGGAGCTGACCAACCAGGCCCTTAAGGCGGAGCTGGAGCGCCAGGGGCGGAGTCTCGACACCAGCCGGCGGCGGGAGGAGGAGTTAGAGGCGGAGCTCCGCGAAGTCACCGTAGAGGTCCAGTCGCTGGCCCGGGGGCGGGACCAGGCGCTGCTGGAGGCTTCGCGATTGGAGCAGGAGAAAGAGACGTGTCGGTCCGAGCTGGAGGGCCAGCGGAAGGAAGGCCGGCAGAGGGAGAGGGAGGCGGCCAGGCTGAGACAGCAGCTGGAGAGCACCACCTTGGCCGTGGAACACAGCAACCAGAGAGCACGGGGCCTGGACGCTGAACACAGGTGCACCCAATGGGCTACGTATATGATATGCACGCCATTTTGGAAATAACTTGGGCCCCTTCCCTACTTCCTTCACAGGTGTTACCACTGATACTAATGAATGATGGATGACTCTGTTCCATTCTGGTCAAACAGAGCAGGTCTCAAAGTGTCCTTGAATGGGTTCCAAATGGCCCTGTACGGGTGTGCAACTCTGAGAACGTACAAATGGAACGTTATGGAGGTCCTTGCAATTAAAACGTTTAAGAACCACTGCACACTAAATGGAACAGAGCCTTAATTAGTATCATTGGTAACACCTGTGAATGTAGGGAAGCGGCCCGGAAGTAGGAAGAGTTATTCTGTGTGCATATAGCCCATTCATTCGTACAGATGCGCGCACAATATATGCAGACATGCATCTATTCACCTGGTTCTGCACTCATGAATAGGCACGTGCGCACACTTGTATCCACACCTCTATTCTGCCCACTTATACACACATGCCGAATATCCGCTCACATAAATATGCACACGGCAAAATTTGCATCCCTGCATATATGCAGACCTGAACGCATATATTAGCCTAAACAGGCATATTTAAAAGCACAAGCACAGAAAATGTGTCATCTACCATTCATCCTTAGGAGTACTTTCCCCAGCCAAGAAGACCATGGAATAAATAAATTAGGCATGGGTCTTTTCAACACACAGTACGTTGCTTTACAAGCTCATTTAAACTGCCTGTCTTGTCTGGGACTTGTTGCTGGTGTGTAGGCGAGCCTGTCAGCAGCTGTCACAGTCCAAGGAGCTCTGTGCTCAACTGCAGGACCTGGAGAAGGAGCTCCGAATTCAATTACAATGTCTGGAGGAGGACAAGCAGCAGCTGAGCACGTTAAACACGGACGCACAGGCCAAGATCAGCTCACTGTCCCAGGTGTGTGTGTGTGTGTGTGTGTGTGTGTGTGTGTGTGTGTGTGTGTGTGTGTGTTCTGTGCGACTCCTCCTGAGTCGCACAGAATGGGTTATTTCTTATTTTATGATGGGAGCATGATTCCAATCTGTTGCAGCAACAAACAGACCAGAGAGAGACTACAGACGGTGTGCATGTTGACTAGCAATGGTCTATGTCTGCTTCTGCCAAATAAAAACAGCTGTGTTTCTTTTCGTAATGTCACACATATCGGCATGGGTACAGGTGCACATCCGTTTCATCATGCATTGGTAAAGAAACAACAACATCTTTGTGGTCACAAAAACAAAATAACCCTAATGAATGTAAAGAAATACTGCTGTCTTCTTACCTATATGCGGTATCTCTTATCAGGACTTATCCAGTGGGAAAGAGCTATCTCAGAAGATGTCCAGTGAAGTTGCGCATCTGAAACAGGAAGTGGAAAAAAGGGAGGCTGAGCTAACGAGGGCCAATGAGTCTCTCAACTCATCCCAGGCGAGACTCGAGACCATCCTCCAGTCCCTGAAGGAGAGCCAATCAGAAAACAAAAGGAGAAGTTCCACAGACGTGGACTGTGGACCGGCTTTGGAGGGGTCGACTCAGACACAAACTCGGGGGACGCCAGTCCCAGATCCATCTCCGGAGGACGGCAATGGCCGTGACCTTTCCATGACCCCTAATGACTCCGCAGTGGAGGCAGATAGGTTTTTGAGCGAGAGGCTGATCGAGCTGGAGAGGGAGGTACTGTATATGTCCATTTTTTTTCGTATGTCTACACAGTATACAGTGCGACTGTGGTTTGAGGAAGTTGTATCACTGTTGTACAAGGGAGATAATCTATATCATGTTGAAATTCCTACTGCGGGGATTTGTGACAACGCCAAAGTCATTCCAGTCCAGTCCCATCCCAAGAGTAACACTCTATTTTCAGAACGCTCTTTATCTCAGCTCATCACTTTTTATGTCACTCTGGTTACTGTTAATCCCCCTTATCTCTTTTACCCGCCTCTTCCTCTCTCTCTTCACACGCACACACGCGCACGGACACACAAACACACACACGGACACACACACACACACACACACACACACACACACACACACACACACACACACACACACACACCACTTGCATAGACATATACACGCACACACAGGCTCTCTCGTTCTTTCGGGATGTTCTCATTTCACATCGTGATTCTGTGTAGCTCGATCAATAGAGCATGGAACACCCAGTCAGTGCCAAGGTCAGGGGATTCATTCCCTGGGTGTCTCAAAGGGGGTACGAGACGAGTGTGTTGCTGGAAGTTGTGTGCTGAGGAATAGCAGTACCACAGTCGCTAGAGCATATATTAACCCATTCTGACCTGAGATCAGATTCATACGAGGTTTCCACTGGACAACACACTGGTCTGATTAACCCATTCTGACCCGAGATCAGATTCTAAAAATGTCACAGTCGTTCTTCGATTTTTCAAAAATAGCAGACCTACAAGCTTGTAGCGCGCCACTCGGTGGCGCGCTACGAGCTTGTAGATCTGCTATTTTTCAATAGATAAAGCATAACATGATGCTAACACCAAAATGGGTGCCCGGTCAGAATGGGTTAACACTATCACTATCTTTTTGTGTAGTTCAGTAGAAGCAATACATGTTTCTAACACCTCCGACGTTACAGCTTAATTTACCACTGCACAGACCGGGAAAGCATCTGTCATTTTAGATTTGAACCCTTTAATATTTTACACTTACACTTTACACTGAATATTTGTGCAAATCTTTGAATATGTATGTTTCTAAAGCAAACATATTCAACTCAAGTCTTTGCTTCGGGGGGGGGGGGGGGGTCTCCCTGGAACGAAATATAGATATAGAAACATATGTTTTTCTGAAAACTGTGGATTTAGAAGGTCTTATAATGGGTCTTATAATGGGTTAACCGTGCAGTGGGACGAGTCATATTGAAGAAACACTGCGGTTTGCGACTGTAAGATACAAGTCTCAGTACAAACATGTCCTCTATAGTTTAGAGTTATTCATCACCCAGTCCTATCTCCTCACTCACCATCTCTATCTCCGCCGCCTCTCCCTCCTCCACGCCCTCCCAGAATGCAGTGCTGTTAGCGGAGCGCCAGGCCCTGCAGTCTGGGTTGCACGGGTCCCAGGAGGCGTGCCACCACCTCAGGGAGCAGCTGGAGGCTCTGCAGCGTCACTCCCATAGCCTGCAGGACTCCTGCACGCGGCTGCAGGCACTCAACACACAGCTGCAGGTAAAGCCACAGCGGTTTGGGAAAAAAAGTATTCAAGTATCAATACTGCAATATAGAAACTAAAAGTCATAGTTGAATTCAACATTTACTTGAGTAAAAAGTACTACAAGTATTGGTGTCAAAATGTATTTAATGTGCCAAAAGTAGAAAGTACTCATTGTGCTTCACAAGTTTACTTAATTAATTTATTATGAAATGTATAAAAAGTAAAAAAACCTTCTGAAAATAGCAGTTGACTACAAGCTCACAATGCATCGCATTATGACACATTGTGAGCTTGTAGATCGGCTATTTTCAAATTTATTTCCTAATTTCATATAGGGCTGAAGTGGTTAAGAGGTTTTGTAATAATAATCAAAATCTACAAAGTATTAACTAAAGTTTGCAAATAAATGTTGTGGAGTAAAAGTACAATATTCGCCTCTGATCAGATGTTATGGAGTAGAAGTAAAAGTACTGAAAACTGGAAATACTCCAGTAAAGTAAAAGATATCTCAGTACAGTACTAAATGTGGATATCTCTCATCTCTCTCACATAACCTTTTCATTTAACCTCACACCTTCACGTGCACACACACACACACACACACACAGGTGGAGCAAGCAACATTGAATTCCCAGCATGCATCCGCGTTGGCCCGTTGCAGCGAGAGCGAGGCCAGGTGTGCCGCTTTGGAGGCGGAGTCCAAAGTGTGGGTGCGGGAGCGGGACGAATGGGCTGCCAGGATGGAGGCGCTGAGGCGGGACCACGAGCGAATGACCACGCTGCAGCAGCGCCAGGAGGCGGAGCTGGAAGAGCTTCTAGAGAAACACTCTCAGTTACGGAGCAACGGTCGAACTGTGGAGGGACAGTACCGAGAGCTGGAAGCCAGGTACACGCACGCACGCACGCACGCACGCACGCACGCACGCACGCACGCACGCACACACGCACTACCCCCACCCTTCTTGTGGCCACAAAAGCTGTATAGGACATGTTGAGTATACACCAACGTTTTATGTTTTTATGACCATACCATTAAGGCAAAATATTCAAAATTTCATCATGCTTTATGTAGCATGTGACGTGTCAAACTAGGGGGTTTTCATGATGCTGAATCCATTCCAAGCATTAGTTAAAAAAACAAAAAACACTCATTGGGCTAAAAATGTCCATGCCCACAATTGTGCTGACATCATCACATTTGTGATGACGGCAATGGCCGTTTTTAGTCCAATGAGTGGGTTTTTTTGCAAAACGAATATACACTATAATGTACACATGGTGTGCCGTTAAATGAACCTTGTGTATCTAATTGTGTATAATAATAATAATCACAAGGTACACAGAGCTTCTGAACGGCAAAGCCCAAGTGGAGGAGAAAGAGCGAGAGATGAAGACGGAGAGGGAGAAGTTGGAGGCAGAGGCCCAGGGGAGGATGGAGAGACAACGAGAGTCGGAAAGAGTGAGAGAGGAGAATGAGAGGTAATTTTTACTGCCCACTCACTCAGTGTAAAAATGTCAGCACTCATTTCTAACTCTGTGGGGGGGAGTTGGTCTCTTCCTCTTCTCAGCTCATCTCCCTGCAGTCAGAGAGCAAAGGCATTAATGCTTATAATCCATGAAATCATCTGTTTGCGTGTGTTTGCTGGCGTGGGATTTTCTTCTTTTTTCTCTCTCCAGGATTGCTTGTTCTTTGGACTAAACTAAAAACTGTTCACTTCAGTTTTGGTAGAGATGCAGACTAAGCTTTTCTGAACTATGCTCATGTGTGTAACTACCTACCTACACCAGAGGAGTGCAAATGTTCTCAGCAATGAAATCGAGTAATTATTAATTATAATGAATTGTTTGACTGCCATGTATTTAATAATGTAAAAGCTAAAGAAATTATATTGAAATTAACAGACAATTTACTCATAGAAGGCGTAGGACATAGTGAGGAAAAATATGTGCAGAGAGTTGGAAGGCTAGGAACAGGAGGACAAACTAGTTTCCCCGCCAGAATTAATTAATTAATTCACCTCATATTGCCAGGATTTCCCCCCCTTATTTTGAAGAGCCAAAACCCGCGACCGGATGTTACAAATGTTACTACTACGGTGTGTGTTGTCGCATCCACTCCATGGTCTTCCGATCAGCAACGAGAAAGCCTCATCGCGAGGATCACAGCGTCGGCTATGGGCTGTGGAATAAACCTTGTTTTGACCAGAAATGCCATCTGGGACAAGGAATTGGAGATAAAGGCGAAAGCAGCAGATAGAGTGGACAAGTAATTCAAGATGGCTCAAGTCTTGTTGACATCCTCAGCTAGCAACCCAATGCTAATGTGAGCAGCGTCTCGACTCGATCGATCAAAAGCACTATAAAAGACCAATTGGCGTGAATCTACGCTAATGGCGGTGGGCAGACTAACTAAAGTGTTTACAAAGAAATGTTAAATTTATTGTCAAAAACTTTAGAACTTGCCATTTAAATTCTGTACACGTGATTCTAGAACACAGATATCTCTCCTGAGTCCTGACCCAATACTGTACAACAAGCATGCTTTTCTATGTTCCCTACCAACATAATAGGAATTCCCTTAAAGGCAGCTCTCCACCGCACTGACAGGTGTTGGAAAGCATCTGTTGCCGACAACCTATTGTAGATGGTGCAGTGCTATCAGGTCGGGACTTCTAGTCGAACGTGGAACGCAGACCGAACTTGCTTGGTTGGGTCCCGACAGGCTGGAGCCCGTCTGTAGCCGTGGGGTGGTAAAGAGGGGGGGAGAGAGGGTCGGGTAAAGGCTCCAGTGTTGCTCTCGTCTGCTACTGCAGAAGCGAGCCTAAATAAGCCAGTTGCACATTTCAACTAGATACTATATTCTCAATCTCAACCCTCAATTTCTATACCAATCGATCAAATCCACATTTTTGTTTTGGTCCGAGCTATGACTGGAGTTTCCACTGTTGCCATATTCTGGAAGTGAAACAAGCGAGTCAAGCGACTAGGTCCATGAAAACACACCGTGTCTGCCAGTCTGTTGTAGGCTGAAGTAGTTTGTTTGGTGGAGAATCATACGGTAGCCTGGGGTCCACCTATGTATGCTTTCTATGGCATAGGCAGCTCCCCGCAGTATCCGCCGGGAGAATCTAGACGCAGCAAATTAATTAGAGCGACAGAGAGAGAGAGGAGTGTGTGTGTATACTTGTGTGCGTGTGTCTGTCAATTTAACAGAGGTGCAGACGATCAGAAATCAGCAGAGAGTGATCAACGTTTGCGCTATACTGTATGTCGAATTGAAGTGGACTCTTTTTTTCTCCCTGGAAATAAAAACGTCAGGGTTTCCGAGGCTACCTTTACGGAAACAAACACCCACTTTCCATGACAAAACGGTTCACATATTTGCTTGCACTTGTACTGTAATATTTAAGTTTGTATTTTGTAAGCAAAGCTCTCAAAGCCGACAAAATAACTCAAACAAGCTCTCAAAATGTGGTTACAAGTCTTACAGTACATTGTGTTTTGTTCATCCAGGCTGCAGGCCCAGCAGATGGAGTGGATGACGGCCCAGGCTGAGCTGCTGGCGCAGGGCTCTGAGCTGAGAGGAGAGCTGAGTGCTGCCCAGCTAGAGCGCACAAGGCTAGAGGGAGAGCTGAGCGCTCTGAGAGAGAACAATCAGAGCCTGGACCTCAGCAATGTTCGCCTCACTAGTCAGTACCAGGTAATATATGAACTGGGTCCATGGACATCCACATACTGTGTGCGCCAACAGAGAGAGAGAGAGAGAGAGAGAGACACACACACAGAGAGACAGAGAGATTGATTAGAGAGGGAGGTATGGGGGTGCCAAAATGAGACAGCTGCATGCCCTTTTACAAACACAGACAAGAACACAGCCCCCCCGCCCCCCACCCCCCCGGGTCCCCAGAGTATGTTAGCACTTGCTGCTAACGTGTTGTTTACTCACTGAGACAAAGGAGCACAGCATAACGGAGCAGAGCGTCGGCTCTGCAGATGTTGACCTGTCGTCCAGTGATGGAATGTGTGTGTGTGTGTGTGTGTGTGTGTGTGTGTGACTGTGCGACTGTGTGTGTGGTTGTTCGTTGGGCTGGGGGTCCGCGGCACACCGTGACGACCTGCCTCACTTCTGATTCTGTGAATCACAATGTGTTTGTGTGTGTGTGTGTGTCCATCCATGTGTATACGCTCTAGCTCCTGACCCAGCTGAAAAGTAACATGGAGGAGGAGAACCGTCACTTGGGGGAACAGAACCAGAGCTTGCTGAAGGAGAACTGGGCCTTACTGGAACAGAGCATGGAGCGACGGGACCAGCACCACACCGACCAGAGAGAGTACCAGTCAGTACACACACGCATCGCACCGTCGCACGCAAGAACACAGACACACTGTGTGTCTGTCTCGCGCACGCACACGCACGCACGCACGCACGCACGCACGCACACACACACACACACACACACACACACACACACACACACACACACACACACACACACACACACACACACACACACACACACACACACACACACACACACACACACACACACACACACACACACACACACACACACAAATGGACATTGTGCGGATTAACTTGGTCTGCTAGCTAGACTGTTAAACATTACCTCAGATGTATGTTTTCTACTAAGCAACCCCAACAGTATGTGTAATTGTGTAAACCACATAAACAGTTGTAATGCCATGCACAAAGAACTGACAAATTGTCCAATACAACTAGAAGAAAATAAATAGTGATATGGCAGTATATAGCATTCAAGGACAGCCGCTAGTGGGAGGTTTAAATGGATTCTTTTCCACCTCTGAATGCTGGTCAGCTCGAATAATGTCACATCTTATCAATTCCCAACACCACCCGTCGTAACAGTAACTGATGGTCACTTGTCATTGGCAGGGAGTTCCCATTCAGCACTTTTATTCTTAGCTTTCCTTTATCCAGGGACGCTTTGCTGAGCACACACATGCTCTTTCTCAGCAACTCCATGATTCTCATTCACACCTGCCCTCGGCCCGGCTTGATCTGTGCAGGCGTGCACCCGTCCAGGCACCCCCACCTCCCCACGCACGCACGCATGCACGCACACACTACCCCCACCCTTCTTGTGGCCACAAAAGCTGTATAGGAATAATCTTGTCCAATCCGCTACTTAAAAGAGAACCATTGCAAATAGCAAAAGCAGGAGTGTTTCAACGTAGGGCTCAGTTTGAAGCAAGAAGTTACTACTGTACGTTAGTGATGGTTATTGGCAAGAACCTCACGATACGATACATATCACGATTGGTTCCATTGGTTTCTACTTTCTATGGATGGGAACATACTTTTCTCTCCAAAAGTATCACAATACTACGGCCTGGAGTATCGATACAGTATTAGGAAATCGCGATGTATTGCCATATATCGATTATATTGCCCATCTCTACTGTGCATACGACATATCATTATATCAGTCGTGTTACACATACTATGCTGTACATGCATGTGCTTGCTGAATAATTCCATCTCCTTCCTCCACTGATATGGAATACAGTATACATGAACTAAAATGAATAGCCCTCAAACGCGAACGCCCCCTTCCCCTTTTCTTTCATCCTCCATCTTTCCCCTGCCATTCCTTTGATCTGACGTACGTCCCTTAGGGAGAAGTTGAGTGAGCTGAGACGAGAGAAGCAGAAGTTGGTGGAGAAGATCATGGACCAGTTTAGAGTCCTGGAGCCCAGCATGCAGCCTCTGGCAAGCAAGGCCAAGTACGTAACACACAGACACACACACACACAAGCGAGCGCACACACGCACGCACAGACACACACACACACAAACACACACACACACGCTCCCACACACATGCACACACACACACACACACACATGCATGCAGGCACACACTGTATTGAATGATACCGGTTCATGTCTGAACCGTAGCCCGTTTATACTCAAACTCCTAGCCCTAACATAAAACATTTCTAGTTTTTTCAAAGCTAGATCATCCTCTCCGGTTCCTAAAATAATAATGCTGTAGCTTCTCATTTCAATTCTCATAAGCAGTAATGCAAATAAGTAAAATATATGCATTCACGCACACACTCGCACGCGCACGTGCACGCACACACACGCGCACACGCACACACACGCACACGCACACACACACACACACACACACACACACACACACACACACACACACACACACACACACACACACACACACACACACACACACACACACACACACACACACACACACACACACACACACACTTAATCCTATTGCCTGATCTGTGTGTTCTTGAATTCTCCCCTCCCCTCTGTAAGGAAGTCCAACTGGATTGCAGACAGGATGAAGAAACTAATCAAGCCCAGAGGAGGTGCTGGGGCTCTGAGAGAGGGACGTGCTCTGTTCGCCGCTGCAGGCAGCGTGGAAAACCTGGCTGATGGCAACGACTACACAGCAGACACACACACACCACTGCCTGGTGAGACACACACGCATATACACGCGCACACACACACACCACTGCCTGGTGAGACACACACGCATATACACGCGCACACACACACGCACACGACTTGCCCTCGATCTCTCTCGGTCACACACACTACTACACAGCAGACACACACACACACACACACACACACACACACACACACACACACACACACACACACACACACACAATCAAGGAAGGAGAGCTACAGGCATGCATATAAATCATCTCATGACTACCAAGTATGGACCATATTGATAGTGCTCTCTCATCTCTAGATCTATCCCTGAGACTTCTGAGATCTTTTGAGGCTGGCCTTCTGCCTTCAGTGCTAACCACCATGTTTAAAAGAAAAGACTCTCCTCTATCCCTCCCTTTATGCACAGACTGTGGAAATGCATTCATGGGTTTCTGGAAACAGTTTCCGCTGATTGGAATTCTCAAAGCATTCACTTTTCGCAATTGCTTTTCACATGTTTTTTTTGTCTCCTAAAGTTTTCTCTTTTTGACATCACAATATGTATTCAAACTGTAGAGTTTTAATACATGTCAATTATCAAATCAAGATGTCAAATAAGAAATGTCAAATCAAATTTGATTTACATAAAAGCACAAAAACAAACAACTCTCTCGACCACAGAATAATCATAGATATATTGATTGATTGTATTTAACAGTACGCAGACGATTTCACTCATTCCAAACGAAAGCACAACTCAATACAAAAACTGTTACTATGGACGACACCATGATAAAGCATTACACTTGTTTACAACAGGGCCTACCATAAAGGAGACAAGGAGACATACTGTACAACTCGGAGGCATAAATAAACTATCAGCTATACAATGTCAATAAACAACCATCATTAAAAAGAATAGAAATATAGTGAACATGAATCAGGTCCAGTACTGGGTGGCCCCATTACTTTTCCTTGAACAGTGTTCTAGCATATTTTCTAGCCTTCAAGTTTAATATTATACATATAAGAGCATAGGTTATGTTTAATGGGAGCTGAACTATGAGCTGTGTACAGTATATGTCACCTTTCCTTTCTTCCTCTGACCTCCAGACTCCCGCAGTACTCCGGCCTCTCCCTCTTCCATGAGGAGCGTCCAATCCCAGGGAGAGACGCTCATATCGGGGCCTAGCGTCCTGGCCTCGCGTCCGGGCTCCGGTGGCCGCCGCAAGCTGGCTTCCCGTCATGGTTGGAAACTGGGCATGGCCAGAGATGGCGTCCCCGGGGTCTCCCAGTCCTTCAGTCCCGGGGACCACAGGACCCAGCCGCGCCTGCGTCTCCGCTCCAGCCAGCAGGACATCCCGTGGGAGGGAGTAACCGCCCACACGGAGGCTGAAGCAGCGGTGTCCAGTCAGGAGAGCATTGCCGAGGACGGAGCGAGAGGTGAGTTGAGAAGAGTGCATGGTTTACAGTACAGAAAGGTCTGCAGTTCAATCCTGAGTATTACCCTCGAGTCTCCGCAAACTCAGATCTGCGCAAATCAATGTATTTATTTAGCAAGATTTCGGTCTACTGACCTTCTTCAGGCATATATTGGGTGAAATATCTATTAGCAAATAACTTCAAGCTAAATAAAAATGTTATCATGTACTAATCTTCTCCAAGATAGCTGTCAAACCATCTAATCATTCAAAATACAGCTGCTATTTATTTATTTTTTATTGATCTACAGTACACTACCATTGCCTTTCAGACAACAGACATTCCAGCAGCAGCAATCTGACAGACTAGAGCTACGGTCAACATTTGAAAAAACTTGTTTTACAGATCCATAGTAATTTACCCAAACTTATTTTTAGTAACACTTTGTATTTATTCAGTGGATGGACCCTATTGGAGATTTGCTTTGTATTAAGACATTGTTAAATGAATAAATTCTTAAGCTGATGAATGTTTCTAGTGTGGTTTGCCATTTTAACATACCTTTTTGAAGCCCTGGACCTGACAGTAGATATATCACAGGTCCCTGCATCCCTAGCGGTGGAAGTGCTTTCACAAATGTTTCCTCAAAAGTGATGATGCTGGCAGAAAGTAAAATCATGCTCAAAACTATAAATACTGAACAAAATGTACTACAAAATGTAACCAGCAATTCTATGTTCGCTTCCAGTTGCGCTAATGATATTCAAAACATAAATGTGTGGTTCTGTAAAAACGACTTAAAATACATTTCGGCAAGGTTTTAGCCCGAGCCCGAAACCATGACTTCATATCATAAAATGATAATGAGTTGACAAAGAAATTGGCGCTGATTGCTCCAGCGGGTTGTGAGATGTAAGCGCACACGCACACGCACACACACACACACACACGCACGCACGCACGCACGCGCACACGCACACACGCACACACACACACACACACACACACACACACACACACACACACACACACACACACACACACACATAGATGGCCAGCCTCCTATGGAGCCACGGGCGCCGTTGGATTTTAACTAGTGATGGGTGTTAAGAGTACTAGAATGAAAGGTCTTGTGGATTGTATCAGAGAATACGTTTTAAGTTCTATAATAATTTTATCTTATAATTCACACTAAAGCCTTATTCAGGGTTGGTCTGTGGGTCTTTATTTGCAGAGAACTTAAGATAAATATACTTCAATCAAACTCTTAACCCAATGTCAAACATATCTGCTCTGGATAAACATTGAAAACTCCCATCTGTGTCACATACATTGGAACTTCAATTTTAATATACTTAGAGGCTACAGCGTAAATCCTGAAATTGATCCACCGGCAAATACACTGCAAGCTTCAATAATCCTCCCTTGGTTGTGTCTACTCTCTGGTAAGCCAAATGGTGTCAGTGTAGAGCTGGGCAGACAGACAGACAAATGGGTGTGGGAAGGGGGAGGAGGAGGAGGAGGGGGGGAGGAGGGAACACGTCTTCCAAATGAGCAGACCTGAGAGTTCATCAGGAACCTAAAAGGGCCCACTTAGGGACAGCTCTTCCGAGATCAGGACAAAGGATACGTCAGCATTTCCGGTGGGACACAGGGTGTGTGTGTGTGTGTGTGTGTGTGTGTGTGTGTGTGTGTGTGTGTGTGTGTGTGTGTGTGTGTGTGTGCGTGCGCGCGTGTCTGTGTGTGCGTGCGTGTGTGTGTGTGTGTGGGATAATAGCAGCACCAAGCTATTTCTCTCCAATCCTCGTCCCTTCACACACCCTGAATTATGATTCGCAGATGACAAATGGAACGCTAATACAATTCATGAATTATGTAGTTGTCATGGCGACATTAATCAAAAAAGCAGGTCCCTTCCCTCGGCTCCGAACATTGTGTTTGTGGAATTGAGATGCACGGCGGAGGCACTGAGCCGAGACGCCTGAGTGAGCGCAGGACAAAAAGGATAGCGAGATATTGGGTCTGCCAGTCATTCAGTGGCCTATTATGAAGGCAATGCAACACAATCATACGCCCTTAGGCACATTGACAGACAGCAAGCCGCAGACAGAAAAAAGTGAAGGCTTGAAATATGAAGATTTACAGAGTGTTTGTGTGAGGTAGTTAATTTAGAAATGCCAGCACATTATCGATTAATTCAAAAAAGAGCTGAATTAGAAAAGGGCGAATTAAAAACGTTGGTTTGTTTGAGTCTCGTGTGTTCAGCGGAATATTTCTCAGCATAAACTTTTTTGTTGAAGAGTTTCTCCCTGCAAGCATATGCTGTAGCCACGTACATAAAAATAGAGTGATTAAAATATATGTTCTCTGCTGATTTCTAAGCCTATGAAAGATAGCTGGTGTAGCCTTGGTTGACATCACAGACAAATGTCTGGGGTCTACTAGGTTGCTTAATTATTGAGTACTGGAGTGGTGTTACTAAATGTGTGAACACCACTTTTTCTACCATCTTTAAATATTCCTCCAGGCTGAATCTTCCCTCGTACTGGTCCTGCCTTTTTATCCCTCTTTCTGACGAATTCTCACTTCATGTTTTTCCCCCTTTTTGAGGAGCTAGCTCTCTTTATTGTCTGCTGCTCTTTGCCTCTATTTTCACCTCCGGAGTAAATCGTTCCCCACATATCCAGCCTATGACTAGTAGGCTATCAGACTTTAATGTTGTGTTTCACTATAAAGTGCCTCCAGTGACCAAAAAGCCAAAAACCTCACTTAAACCATTGGGTCCACTTACTGAATAGGCCTGAAATCCTAGAAACGTATTGGATTTTCTGTCCATGGTCTCTCCCAAAGAAGCCATGGGTGTCCAGTGTCCACCTTAAATATAATCGTGCTTTTCTATTACATCAACTTCATCCAAGTCTAACATACCTGAACCCTTTGAAAGTCTTACTGTACCTGGAGCCTTTTTCTCTCCTTCTCTAATTCAGAATCACCACCACATTGAAATGTCACTATAAAGGACAATCTATGTGCAGATTTGTTTTGGGTGTTTTCTCTCGGCGGACGCCCACGGTTGGGAGTGCAGTGCGACCGAAGCGTGCAGAGGTGATCTTTGATCGAGAAGTGGCGCTGTAATTCAATTAATTAAGTATTGCCCCGGGTAGAAGAGCTAGGAGGAGATCACCAAGGGGGGAAAACAATACAACTAGAGAATAACAAGTGGTGTCTGCATGTGCCTGGAGACCGACCCTGCAACCTTGTCTCCTCGCAAAACTGTCAAAATCTCAGTGCTTTCAAGGGGCTTTTACTCGATGAGGTTAGCCCAAAGGTGAGCCTGTCCATCCATAACTCCCCCTTCTCCCCATCTATGCAACCCTTCCTTTTCACTCGCCACGCACTCCCATCTCTAAAGCTGCCCCACTTCTCCCCCCCTTCGGCTGTTCCATTATCTCCCTTTCGCTCCCTCATCCAGTATCTTTCTGCCTCTCCTAACATCATTTGTCCCCTTCTTTCCTCCAACCCTCCATGCCTCACCTCCTCCCACCCTCCTTCACTCGCTTTCTCTCCCCTAGTGTATTAAGGGGCTTTGACGCTCTCAGTAAAAGCTGATTTATTCTCTGGTGGTATCGATCGGTCGCTGCATTAAAGATTATAATTCATTACCCCGGCCCCTTTTAATACATTAAACACTCAAAATAAAAATAAAATAAACCTCCCCGGACGGCCTTCCTGTGCATGCGGGAAAACACTCTGCCGAGATGTCCGGCGTGACGTCTCTGGCTTCACATCTACCTGTGTGTATGTGTGTGCGCGCGCGCGTGTCACGCAGACTCAAACACTCACATAAACTCACTCCGCTTCCGTCATGCACACTCTCATGTAGTCTGGTACAGAGAGGCACAACCAAACCCCACGCCACACTGTAAAACTCTGTGAGTGTTCATTTAACTCTGAGGCGCACACACAGCTCTGTTCTGTTTCTCGCTCACGTTGACCGATGTTGGAATTTATTACGGGAGCCATGAACAGCGCTTCAGGCTTTACAGATTTCATCGGCCTTGTTCCAACGCTTTGCCCCCACATTTTAATGTTCATTTATCTTTTTACAATTACGCATACACACTTCATCATGGTCCAACCACACAGTACACAACAAAAATGCATCAGGCTTAAAACATCTCCGCAGGTCTTTTCTGCTCACCATGAATGTTCATCATACATCTTTTTTTCCCTTTACACATACATTATACTGTAGGCTACGCTCTGTCAACAAACCATCAAATCAACTAGGAAGTAACTAGTACTCTCACGCACACGCACACGCACACACACACACACACACACACACACACACACACACACACACACACACACACACACACACACACACACACACACACACACACACAACAAAGACTCTGAAAATGGGACTCAGTGGCTCTCTGCTTGGAACTCAGCATCAAGGGTTGCGACATACTAGCGTAATGTCCAGGGAGTGTACTTGTACATCAAGCTGCCTCACGCTACAGAAGCCCTATGGGCAGGGCTTAAAGTTCTCATTCCTGGGGACTGATTTCAGTCCTGAGGATCTCATAGGAGTCATTTAATGAGATCAGTGCAGATTTGCAAAAAAAGATTTTCAGTCTTGGGATTGTTTTTGGCTTTAAGCCCTGCCTGTGGGCCATGGCTCGGCAAGGCTTACTTATTACTGTACAGCAAGACGTACAGAGAGCCGGAAGGGGTTAAGGTACTGCCCAATATACCATAGAGATATGGTGTGCGATTCCTCTGGCTTAGCTGAGCACTCCAACAAACACAACTGGTCATGTTGGCGGTTGGGAAGTCAACAGGGGAGTAGAGGACGAGGTCATACAGCAGTAGGCAACTAGGTTTGTCCTCAGGCCAATATCTCAATTTAAATTAACAGAACCCCATGGCAGCTGCTGCACTGTCACTCTCAACATGGAGTATCAGTATATTATAACAAGCATAATAAACCTTCTTTATGTGGGGATAGTTTCTCTATTTAAAAACAAAACAAAACAAAAACATATTCTCCAAATTATGCCGCAGGCCAGATATTATTTCTGGGGGCCCAGTTTTGGCCCACCTGTTGCCTGTCATGATACAGGTTGGTCAGCACAGCAGGGAGTGGAACTGGGAAGGTTAGCATGTTTCTCTGCACGGCACACGCCTTATACGTTCTCCCGGTGAAAAGAAGTATGGGTTGGCTGTGACAGGGACTACATACTGTACTGTACATGGGGGAATTAGTCATGGATATATTGGGGGAGAAAGCTGCTGAGAGCATATATTCATATTAGAATGGCTCTTTCATGGTTGGGCATTCTGAAATCTTACTTCTATTGAGTTATAGACATAGTCAAGGTTAAACCATTGAGACATGAGGCCAATTCTGCAAGACTACGAAGTCATGTCAGTTTTCTGAAAAACCTACAGTATGTTTCTGTATCTGTGCATGCTCAAACGATTACATGTCAAGGATCCCCAAAATTATATAATTTTTAAATGTATTTGGCCCGCAGACCCCATCTAAAAATAGTTTGTTCCGGGGACCTCCAGAATCAAAGATTTGATTTAAAAATGTTCGCTTTAAAAAAAAATATATATATTAAAAGGTTTGCACAAATTCGATTTGTCTAAAATTGCAGATCTACAAGATCACAAAGTGACGCACATTTCTGAATAGCCAAAGTATACCATGTGATTAAAGTGGTGGTTTTAACGAGTTAAGTCAAGTAACAGGATATTGTTATACTGATTACAGCACATCATCATTCATGCACCACCACCATGGGGAAACATCCATTCTACAGCTGGAAGCACTTAACCCATTCTGACCTGAGATCAGATTCATACGAGGTTTCCACGGGACACACACTGGTCTGATTAACCCATTCTGACCTGAGATCAGATTCTAAAAATGTCAGTCGTTCTTCGAATTTTTCAAAAATAGCAGACCTACAAGCTCGTAGCGCGCCACTCGGTGGCGCGCTATGAGCTTGTAGATCTGCTATTTTTCAATAGCTAAAGCATAACATGATGCTAACACCAAAATGGGTTCCCGTTCAGAATGGGTTAAGAGATTCACTGTTATGTAAGAAGCTCTACTTTGAGCTTATCAAAGAAACATGTCTAGTGGTGTATATAGTACACGGGGTCACACATATACATGATACAATATTAATTTCAAATGACCATTTAATGGTTAATGTTGCCCTATATGATAAGCAAAGACTGGGACAACTGGCTTCAAATTATGCAAAGAATTCAAAGGACAGAGATGGCAATAGCTTAAAAGTAATAATATATATATTTTAAATAAAACATAAACCTCATATTTAGCATTTTCCCCCAATAATTATGTACGTCTAAAACGGCATATGGTATTTTTCCAACAACAACTGATTTCGCTTGACTGTAGATTATTATGTGAAGTTCATCAGCAGAATGACCTCTTCTATCTGGCCTGCCTAATGCTTTCGCCACAATAATAACACAACAGCAGGATATTATAGATTCTCTTCACACAGGCTGAGTTAACGTCTTGTGTGCTGCTGCCTGCCTCCGCTCTCTGTTTGTCAATACGCCCGTGGCCTCTGTGGAACAGCACGGCTTTAAGAAGCGCCATGTGTCCCCCTATCGATTTTAGCCCAAATGACCGAGCCAATTGCTGCCCGCGCGAGACCAGATTGCCCTTCCACATTGCCTTGACACATTGACTTTGAATCTCTGCCGCAAAGACTCAAAGCCCAATCGCTCTGGCTGCGGCTCCCAGTTCTGTCACTCTCATGGACAATTTCCTTCTACACCCCAACGTCGTCCCGTCTCCCCCGTTCCCCTTCCATTAAGGGACTCGTCTCCCTCACAGCTCACCAGTTTGCACACCGTTCACGCTCTCAGCAGCACCTCTCCTGCCCCCCCCCCCCCCCTCTCTCTCTCCCACTGACAGGCTTTCAGACAGTAAATCAGGGACATTGATCCAGCACAGCGCCCAAGTGTCCTGGATTCTGCTAAAGAGCCATTTTCATTTCACAAGCAGTTTACCGGCCTGCTCCGCACCGCCCCCATACCCGCCCACCCCCACCTCCATCCATAAACATCACCCTCCTCCTCCTCCTCCCGCTCTTCATCACAACCTCATCCATACACATCACCTCTGTACTGTACACCAGACCCCCCCCCCTACCCTACACGTATCACCCACCTCACCTCTGTACTGTACACCAGACCCCCCCCAACCCCCCCCCTCCTACCCTACACATCACCCACCTCACCTCTGTACTGTACACCAACCCCCCCCCCCCCCCCCCTCCTCCTACCCTACACATCACCCACCTCACATTCTGGCCATTTCTCATCCATGTCTGGGAATGAAGCCCCTAGTATTGAGTGTAACTGTACTCCCTCCTTCAAACCGTACGCACACACACACACACACACACACACACACACACACACACACACACACACGCACACTCACAGGTCTGTTGGCAGGCTGTGAGTGGCGAGGTAGGGCCAACAGGACTATCAGTGTTCAGGAGGATGGCAGGGATTCGGCCTCCCAGTTAACGCTATACAGTTAGCGTAATTGGTCTTCATCTGTCATCTCAAACAGTGTTGTGGCCTATTCGGGTTGGAAGAGCAAGGAAAAGAAAAAGGAAAACGAGAGAGGGGGAGGAGGAGGAGGAGGAAGAGGAGGAGGAGAGGGGGGGGATTACTGACGGGACAGTGATGAAAATTGGTCGGAGGATAATGAGTCTCACTGTCTTTTCATCCTCCTTCTCTGTAGCCCCCTCTCTCCCCCTCTCTCATTATTCAGAGTGACTGGTTGGAGTGTGGCTTCACAGTCTGTAGCTACTTAAAAAAAAGAGAAGAGAAAATACCAGCGCACCTTCCTTCATCAAGATACTTTTCCACTTCTCCATCTCTCTCTCTCCCCCTCCAGGTCTTTCTCTCTCTCTCTCTCTCTCTCTCTCTCTCTCTCTCTCTCTCTCTCTCTCTCTCTCTCTCTCTCTCATCTGCTCGTTCCCACCTGTCCGCCTGCCAACCATCTCCCTCCACGACTTTTCTTCGCAGTTTGATTTTCCATTCTCTTTCTCTCCGCCTCGTCTCTGCGTCCAACCGACCCCCTCCCATCTGTTTATTATTATTATTTTTTCAATCCTCCCGCGGTCAGGACAGAGAGAGAAGACACAGGAGGGAAGGAAAAAGTAGAGGCACAGACAGACAGACAGACAGACAGACAATCAAAGAACCATACCCCCCCCCCCCCCCCCACGTGACAGATGGGGCTTTTATAGCAGTAAGTCTTTCTCCCAATTTCCTGTTCATATTCTTTGTGTTTTTTTTCCTTCTTCACCCCTCACATCACCCCTTCCTGTTTGTCTGGCGCAGCAGATTGTTTGGAATCGATAAAAACGGCTGTCGGCAGATGAAAGTCGTGGGGCGGGGCGGGCGCTCGCTTAGCAGTCATTTTGCTTCACACAGATCACCGCGCACGTCCCTCTGACACGCGGGGAACGCCGCCCGGTGACAAACAATTAAAAACTCCTACGGATGCACAGTATAGCTAGGAGCACCGCTAGGCCCGCATTGCATGAACAGGCATATGGTGGATCATGGCAGGCTGACAGACAGCATAGATCGTATGCAGGATGAGATGCGAGGAAACAATGCAAATAATGTCAGGGAAAGGCAGGGGAACAGGAAACAGAATACGAAATGAGCAAACACACACACACACACACACACACACACACACACACACATCTACAATAAAGGTTGAGAAGCTGCCCACAATTTTCAAATGCTTCCGTCATTCGGAACATTCAGAGATTGTGGAATAGTCGTCTGGCAGCGCGGGACTAAGAATCACTGATCTAGCCAATGGATCTATAGCTAGAAGATCACCAGAGCACACAAGTCAACAAAAGGCTCTTGTCACTCGTCGCAGACGGAACACGAAGGAATAGTTGTATTAAAAGCAGCTGTGTCAGTAGGGATAATTGTGCATCACTTTTAGCCAAGTATATAGCATTTTGAAAGGGGCTTAGTTTGGACCTTTGAAATTAAAAATGCACAACGGAAAGTACTTTTTCCAGGTGAATTGCCAACTTTATCCAATCAGGAAAAGGGAACTTTTATCAGCTTAAAATGTTTGGCATTCCATTTGCAATTTTGTCAGCTCATTTTTCTTGTTTAGTCACTACACTTCCTAGTACACTTCCTACAATTGTTTATCTTGTATGAGTTCTCTCTCCTGATAATTGGTATGTTTACGGAAGATCTAGAGAGATGGGGAGTGGGGACACCCCGTTAATGAACAAACACTTAGTCTATAGCAATGATTACTATAAAAAATACGAAGCTGTTTAACACTTTATTTTATCAACAAAATAGAACATTGCATCTTAAATTAATTTAGAGTGCAGCTATCGTACACATAATTGTTTTAACAGTAATGATTAAATCATCAACAAATCAAAATTGCCCTAATGTGCCATCATGGTAAGATATTACGCCATTGCTGATCCAAACAATACGGGAATCATGTGTAAGAAATATCGCCAAACTGACCTTAAATCAAAGTCCAGGGGCAACTTCCCCTTTTACAGTTTACCAAAGGTAAATGCTCATTTCATGTAATGTGAGTGGTGTCCATCTGTGATCATAACAGGATGAAGAGACGAAGACGGGGATGAAATAGCAGGATGCTGATGTCTTCATTTAGCTGTATGTCAGACAGGGGGGTGGATGCCACTCCTCTCCTTACAGTTTGCTCTTGACTGTGGGCCCTGTGGAAGCTGGGAGAGAAAACACAAACTAAGACTAATTTAAAAAGAAATGCGAGTTTGGACATGTAGTTAATCGCACTTGGCTTTTGGTATATCTCTGGTGCTTCAGAGGGATCTGTTAGTGAGGATTAGTAACATCCAAATGTGGCCCCCGATTCATTATGCACAAATGTATGCACACACACACACACACACACACACACACACACACACACACACACACACACACACACACACACACACACACACACACACACACACACACACACACACACACACACACACACACACACACACACAGAGTGGATAGTTGGAGGCTTGCCTGTACCGGCTCTATCATACAGTCAGACAGTTCCGGCCCATCTAACAGCCCTGCTACTGTTCACTCACTGCTGATGCAAAATCTGGTGCACATCCATTATAGGGGAGAGAGACATCCATTATCGGGGAGAGAGAGACACGAAAAGATAACACCAATCTCTTAAAGGGATACACCTAGGGGTGCCCCAGCGGCTCACCTGGCACAAAAGCACATACTGTACTACATCATTAAGGCTATAGTCCTTGCAGCTGGCCAAGGTTCGAATCCGACTCGAGGCTCTTCGCTGCACGCCATCCCTTATCTCTCACTCCTGCTTAACCAATTCTGACCTGAGATCAGATTCATACGAGGTTTCCACTGGACACACACTGGTCTGATGAACCCATTCTGACCTGAGATCAGATTCAAAAAATGTCAGTCGTTCTTCGATTTTTCATAAATAGCAGACCTACAAGCTCGTAGCGCGCCACTCGGTGGCGCGCTATGAGCTTGTAGATCTGCTATTTTTCAATAGCTAAAGCATAACATGATGCCAACACCAAAATGGGTGCCCGTTCAGAATGGGTTAAGCGGTCTCACTGTCACTGTCAGAAATAAAGCCCAAACGCTGAAGAAAACTAAAGGGATTCAGGTTCAGCTGGAAAAGCCACCTGGCAAGAAAAGTTGTGGTGAGTACAATATTTACATGATGATTTATATACAGTAATTGAAGGGATACATTTTCTTATCTTTCAAACAAAAGAGATTAATTGTCCAAATGCTTATAATTATCGCTTCAATTGTTCAAATTCTGTCTGCACTTCATTTAACTTTAAGTTGAACCTTAATCCTTTAATCTCCCATTTTCCTATTCAGTTAATATGAGCTATAGAGAAAGCACATTGAAATATGGGCGGTGGGGGGCTTGAGAGGCCCTTTTGTCTTAATTAAAATAATTGTATTTAGCGTAAAAATTACAGTACATTTCCCTGCTGGCTAGCATTGCATATTTAATGTAACTGGAAAGCTTTGAATCGATCATTGTAAACAGGAATTAGTCAAATATGAATTGGTTTACACTTTACAACATCGAGATTATCTTTGCGTATACGTGTGGATGTTACTGCCAACTAATTTCACATGACAAAAGACCCAGTGTTCTACTATTGATGATTACTTTGGTAAACAGATCCTAGTTCTAAAATAAATCCTGAATCCAGTATTAGAATTTATTCTCAACCGCTGTGTAATGATTTGTTATAAGAGCCAGATCACCATATCTCAGTCATTTACTCTGTTAATCAGGACATTTTAACAGACACACAATCTTCAAAATGCGTTTGAGGCACTACTGTAAGAGGTTAATGTTAAGGCAAGGCATTTGAGTTGACTTGAATTGAATAATTGAATGAATTGGATTATCCTCAGACTGAATGGGATTATAACATTATCAATCACATTTGTAAGCTAAACAAATGGCTTGGTAGCACTATACTTAAATACTGTAAGTTGCATTGCATGCTTTTCATCATTTCGTCATTTTGGCACGAGTGCTGCGTGCATGAAACATAGTATTTAATAGTGTTTAGCCCAGTCAGGGCGGTTACCCATTTTGGGGTTCTTGTTGCAATCAACAGTATAGCAACAATCGGCCTGTCCTGAATGGGTAAAAGGTGTTGTCATTTATGTGGAATGGAAAATTATACCAGTCAAACTTTATATAAAATAAATCACACCTGTATGAAATGAGGGGCGCTCTTATCATCATACATAATGTCATTCCGGCCAATTAGAATTTGCGTCCTCACTTTCGTCTTCAAAGTGTATGCTTACACAATGTTTGTGTTTACACAAACACTCAAAAAGTGGCCATTCATTATCAATGGCATTTAATGTTTGTGTTAGGACAATGTCTGTGTTTACACGCACCCTCAAAGCTGGACATAGGAGTGGCTAGCGCCCCTCAAAAATGTCTTTTGCGAAATTGAAGCGGTTACAAAGTAGACTTTAAAAGTGTCACATGTTGGCAGCACAGGCTCCACAATGTGACAATGTGACAGCCTGCTGCTGAAAATGTCAAGCATTTCCTTTTTTAGGACGGATCGTTTAGAGAGGATCATTCCTCAACATCACAGCAGGCGGTGAACACTTGAAAGCAGCATTCAGACAACTTTGAGCTGTTAATGTTGCCACGGCAACCCACTGGTATACACACTCCATACTAATTACCTGCATTTGGTTATGTGTTCTGTCACTGGTCTGCTGGGGGAAAGGAAGGGGCACATCACAAATGAATGGTGAACACAGATGACTGGCTGTAGTAGATTGTAGCCTATACTTCCTCGAGGCACTGCATGGGCACATGCCTATGACTGGCAATATTCACTTGAAAATAGACTGGAAATAAATCTTCAGGCACAATAACTAAGCTCCATATAGCTCATCACGTGTGTGCACGACTGCACGTGCACTAAGTGTGTGTGCGTGCACTGCACGCACGCACGCACACACACACACACACACACACACACACACACACACACACACACACACACACACACACACACACACACACACACACAGGCCTACAGTTTAGTGTCCTAGTCCTACAATTCTGGAATAATATTTTTGAGACATTCTCTTATATTTTGAGTACTCTCATCGATACCGATCCTGTTTCTAATATTATTCTGGGAATGTCAGATTCCATGTCTATTTTGTGACGGGAGCACAGTGACAACTTCTCTATGTAATGTCACTGAAACAGTATGGGTGGGAGGGGTTGAGGGGTTTCTTTTCTTTTCTTTTTTGTCTTTTGTTGAAATAAGAATGCATATTGTGCAACTTGAACTGCTGTTCTTAAAACAATACATCATAGCCACCTCCTGGGCTCCACTGGGCTAGAATTGGTAAAGTGTGCTTACAGTACTCAGTAGTTCTCTAGTCCATGATTTTTAATGTCAATGTTTTGCATCTTCAAAAAGGAATACAGTAGCTTGATGCCTGTTCCAATAAAATGAACAGAAATGTATACAGAAAGCTAATTGAGAAGGCAAATCGTCTCATTTTCAAGACTGGTGTTTGGCGTCTAATAACCAATTTTGTCTGGTAGATGACATCTTGATGGTTATTTCGCCTTTTAGCGTGTGTTCCTACACTAAATTATAATGGAGCAAGCCATTCATTTAAATTACCAGGCTATAATGTGTCAGCCTGAAACACTCCTGCCATTTCATGCAAACATTATGGAATGCGTAACAAAATAGTTAAAGCAGTCATATGGGCTTGTTGGTGTATTTAATTTAATATGTATTGTAAAGAATAAAAGTGTCAGATTTACACACTTTTCAGTCTTCTATGCAGAGTATGTATGCATGTATTGTTGCGACAGTAGGTCGCAGATTACTATGAAAACCTGCAAAACCTGTCAGTCATCCGTCTGTCTGTCACGAGCCATGACACGCTCCATATATGGCCGTCAGTTCGCCACGACTCATAACCAGGCTCCATACAGTATATGGCCGTCAGTTCGCCTTGTGACACGCTCCATATATGGCCGTCTCCATATAGATCACAACACTGACCTCATCAAACCCTGGAAAGCCATACATGGAGAAGACGCCTAGATCATCACCTAGATCTGCATATATGGAGCCGGCCAGCAACTCTACATCTGACCTCAAACCTCAAACCCTTAGATCTCCATAAATGGAGCTGACCTGTTCTGACATTCCATATGTTGATTCTTCCCCACCCGTCTTCGATGTCTCCCTTTTGACTGATACCTGTCCATTCAAACTCTAGCGCAGCCGTAAAGACTAAAGTTCTCAACAGGCCCAAAAATGAAGGCCCGGCCCTACCTGGGCCCTAACTGGGCTGGCCCGATCGAGGCCCCGCCTGGCCTTACAAATTAGAACACATTTTACGCCCTACCCGGCCTGAAAACGTAAATTAAAAAAGAAAGAAAAACCTGTCAACTTTAGTCCCTCAATGAGCCAATATGTGAGATTGCAGTAGACAATGCATCAGTATATGGCGTGTGTGTGTGTGTGTGTGTGTGTGTGTGTGTGTGTGTGTGTGTGTGTGTGTGTGTGTGTGCGTGCGTGTGTGTACGTGCGGTATGACTGCTCACCACCAGGGAAGTACAGAGGAATATTCTTCAGATATAGCTCCTTATCAGCTGGCAGGAACACACAGAAGATGACCCTGTCCACCTAACAAGCACACACACACACACACACACACACACACACACACACACACACACACACACACACACACACACACACACACACACACACACACACACACACACACACACACACACACACACACACACACACACACACACACACACACACACACACACACACACACACACACACACACACACACACAAAAGCAATGAAAGAACATACACAAAAACAATGATGTCAGTAACAGCAGCGGTGAAACAGTCAGTGTTTAACAGTATTGTACTGTACTGTATGTCGCAGCAAGCCATCTATAGAAATAACTGCCTCAATCACCTTAGAACACATTCTTAAGCACTAGCTAGTGGTGGGGAAGCATTGTGTGCCTGTATATTTGCAACTGATATTACAGGCAGTGTGTCTGAGAGAGAGGAATATCCATAATACTGCACGCACACGTGTGTGCATCCTTGAGTGAACATGAACTGTCGACCCCGTTATATTTGTTTCCTTGTAAAATGTATTGTAATTTGTGGATTCAAATAAAGAACTAAAGTGTGTGTGTGTGTGTGTGTGTGTGTGTGTGTGTCTGTGTGTGTGTGTGTGTGTGTGTGTGTGTGTGTGTGTGTGTGTGTGTGCACTCCATCACGCCCGCACCAGTGTTGTCACCTGGAATGTTTTATTGTTAGCCTAGTTTTAGTCGACTAAATATAACATTTTAGTCGACTAAATCTACAGTTGATTTAGTCGACTAAAATGTATTTTGGCGGGCCTTGATGCTGTCGTAATGACGTTGCTGTTGGGCGTCCAGTGCTTCACCCAGAACGTTTGGGGCATTTTCTTTTTATTCCCTTTTCCCGATTTTACACTTGCTGGAAATAGCCGATCTACAAACTCACAACGTGCCACAGAGCTTGTAGATCTGCTATTTTCAGCATGCAACCAAGTGTAAAATGACTTATATACTGGGACTCTTGTCCACTAGTCCCTTCCTAACATTTTAGTCTAATCTTTATTTGTTGACGAAATTGTCAATATATTTTCTCTTAATTTTAGTCATCATAGCTTAGATTTCATTTAGTTTTCGTAGTGAAAAAGGTTAGTTGACGAGACTTTTTCGTCTTAGCTTTACTCGTCAAAATCAACACGTACGTACAGTATGTACTGTATACAGAAAAGAGCAAGCTGTATTTTTTCTAGTGACATTTGGACACTGACCCAGTAATATATCTGACTGACTGTAAACAACTTTTACATGATATACATTATATTTTATGTTCTGTCTCATTTACATAAAGATGTGTGTAATGATGAGAAGCGGCCACATTAAACTTGATTTCAGGAATATGTGGGCAATATCATCTTATTTGTCAGACTTTGATGAAAGATCAGAAAGATAAATGATAGATGTAGAAAGATAGATGAAAGATCATAAACCACTCCAGACCCAAGGTTTCTCGGGTCGCCTCGGGCAAATCTTTGACATTTCGAACGAAGAATCAAACAAATAACAGTTCTATCTGCATCTCTTCGGTCTGGGGATAAAAGTATTTTCTTGCCTGTATTCATTGCCACAGTGTAGAGAGACAGGACACTAGAGGGATCAAACCGGTGACGGATGGACAGCCCATGCGGTACACGCCTCAACCACTCAGCATCGGTGCCCCAGTCTTATTTTAGTCTCATTCCTTTTAATGAAAGAGATTCATTTCACTATAGCTTAGCCTGTGGATCACACCTGTCAGTATTGGTTCATTCTGCAATTATACCAATTAGTCTTAATTTCAAATGGGGGATAATAGAGAAGAATTGATGTAACGAATTACACCCTGCAGACTAAGACTCAGAATCATTAGTTTGCTCCCTTGGTTGATGTCACTTTTTGCCATGTTGTGCCTCCCTGGCCAAATTAAACTGGATGCTCATTAGAATCGATGCAAAATGGTCATAGCAAACTATTGCGGTGGGGAGCTCATTCTGTAGCAATTACTGGGAGATATCTGAGATCTGAGATATGCTTACAATACTTACTGGGTAAACGTAATGGAGACTGGCGATGTGTGCAGATACACCATCTATACATTTCTGTATGCACAGTAGATGATGCCACTGATTAGCTGCGATACCATTGATGCGTTGCCATAAACCAGTTGTCATGGGCAACACAAGAGCTAGTGACCATTATGTGCAATACGGGTTGGAATAATATTGTATTATTGTTTTGCAATTTTGCTCATTTCAGTATTATTCAGTCGTAAGTCATAACTAAAACAATGCCTCACAAAGCATAGAATTGTGCAGTGAAATGTACCACAGTCCCTTCTCATCGACCTCGTATGGATAAGCCCTTTCACCACGCTTATTCACTAGCAGTCCTATAAGTGCTGAGGGCCAAGCCCTATTTTTACCACATTTCTTTGAAGGAATGTCACAGCTTGCAGGATAAGATATACAGTGATAGAAATAAATCTCTCTGGTTTTCTGAATCAAACACTGAATCAAATATGACCCCCCAGTCAAAAAACACTTTGTTTGAAATAGACACTCCAAGGTGAGATTTGGGGTCCTAGGGATGAATACAAAGTGAATATCAACATCTTAAAACCAAAATATTGAATTGTGGGTTTGAGCTCACATGCCCTTTTGATGTAAATCAAAAGGGGGGTGTACTAACTACCTGTCAGTGGGGAGTGTTGGCTGGGAGGAGGAGTAGGATTAAGGCCTTATACGTCCTATCTGGGGGTGGGTGGGGGTGTAACTACCTGTCAGTGGGGAGGGGGGGGGGGGGGGGGGGGGAGTGTACTACCTGTCAGTGGGGAGTGTTGGCTGATGAATGAATATCAGCATCCTAATACATCCTAATACAGGGGGGTCTAATTCTGACAGGCAATTCCTGCTAAATAAATAAATATATATATATATGTATGCGTGTTGGTACATGATATTACACACAGAGTATGCTTAACCCATACTGTTCTCAAGCACTTGAGGGGCCACCTCAAGCACGAGCTCCACCACAGGAGACCGACCACCTATCCAACAGAGGCTGCCACATTTTCAGGAAGCGAGATGTTATGTAATATACCTGGTGACTGAGTACTCGTTTCCTGAACCCTGTACTTTACTATCTGACGAGTCATTTTATTTTCTATTATTAGTTTTATTTGTTACTCCTACTCTGTTTCCCTGACATCATTAAGGTCCTGTCTGTCTGTCTCTGTCTGTTTGTCTGTCTGTTAAATCATCTTCCATTGACATGCCATCTCCATTGCTAGCATTACCGGTAGGGTTATCCCGATCCGATCACGTGATCGGAAATCAGGGCCGATCATGTGATTTTTAAATGATCGGAATGGGATTGGGAGCAAAGAAATGTGATGTTGACATCCCTAGTATCAATATTATAAATCCATGTCATGATATTAGACTGGATATCGTCTGTGATTTTGGATATAATACTATTGTGATATGGCATGAGTGTTCTATAAAAATATAAATAAATATTGGATCGTGAAAAATCGTTACCGGCTGGCTGATACTCAAAATCAAAGGATCGGAATCAGCAATAAAACGGGGACATCCCTAATTAGCGGAGTTGTTGATTAGGAGCCAACCTACACGTACAGTACGTATGTTTTATGATGTCTCAGTGCTCCCTCGGTGTGGCTGATGACATCAGTGGGCCGCTATTGCTACAGAGCCTCTGGAGACGGCAATGCTAACAATAACATGGTCAACACCCTCTCTGGGAGGCGGAGCGGCACATTAGTCAAACCAGAGAGGGAGGGCACAGGTATAACAGAACTAGACGGAGAGAATGTCAAGGTGAAAGAAGGAAAGGAGTAGAGATAGACATGGGATGTTTAAACACGTGAACCCAATACTCTGCGGGCGAACATTTGCCAAAAGCTACAAGCTCACAACTGATCTACGACTACCAGGGGGGTAGATCGGCTATTTTCGGCGAACATATTTGTTGTTGAAGGAAAAAAAGTATGGGGCCTAGTACAGACCCCTGGAGGACTCCTGTCAATGACGCGTGTGTGCGAGTGTGCGCGCACGTGCATGCGCGTGTGTGTGTGAGTGAGTGAGTGAGTGAGTGAGTGAGTGAGTGAGTGAGTGTGTGAGTGAGTGAGTGAGTGAGTGTGTGAGTGTGAGTGTGTGTGTGTGTGTGTGTGTGTGTGTGTGTGTGTGTGTGTGTGTGTGTGTGTGTGTGTGTGTGTGTGTGTGTGTGTGTGAGTGAGTGAGTGAGTGAGTGAGTGAATATATTCCTGCACTATACCTGCATTGAGTGACCTTGGTACATAGAATTTGATCTATTGAAGATTCTGACCTTCATTTTTGTTTTGATTGTATTGCTGTATTGTTGTATTGTTCTTTGTGCTTTGGCAATGTAAACGTATGTTTTCTCATGCCAATAAAGGCCTTTGAATTGAATTGAATTGAGTGAGAGTGGGTGTGCAGGGCTTGTCTACAGTTGATTTCCGTGTTCCGTGACACGAACGTCACTCTCTTTCAGAGAAGGTCTGTGCATGTGTGCATGTTCGTGCACTTGTGTGTGTTTGTGCAAGTCGACTTTCGTCCCTCAAGGAGTCAATTAAAACATGACTTGGCCGTGAGCATGCATGGGAGCCAGCACTTAGGGCCTTCAGTGTGTGTGTGTGTGTGTGTGTGTGTGTGTGTGTGTGTGCGTATGTACGTGTGTAAGTTTGTGTGCATGTGTGTGTCCTTCTCCCTGTTCTCTCCACAAAACAAAAACAACAGCTGTGGAAGGAAGAATACCTAGAGGAGACTATAGGGAAAAATTGGCAGACGCAAGCGTGCACGCTCACACGCACACACACCTTGTCGTGATGCTCGTCCAGATATTTCCTCACGGTTGCCAATGCCTCGTGTACAGCCTGTTCAGGTGGGTATCCTACACACACACACACACACACACACACACACACACACACACACACACACACACACACACACACACACACACACACACACACACACACACACACACACACACACACACACACACACACACACACACACACACACAGAGATGTCAATAATACATGCAATTTGCAGAAACACATGCTGTGCATTCCAGATCCACATGGCTGGGTTGTTTTGGTGTATGTGTTTGTTGTTGTTTTTTTACTCCACTCGCTGTTCTGTTCTCACACATCACTGCCCGTTTTCTGTCTCTCTCTCTCTCTCTCTCTCTCATCTTCTCTCGTCACACCTGTATACAGCACTGAGATGCAGCACACTTGTTGGTCAAGATCACAGAGAAATAGAGCTGAGAGAGAGAGACAGAGAGCTGAGAGAAGGAAAGATACAGTATAAGCAGAGCGATAGAGTAGCGTTTGATTCCTATATGCAGTTTGCAGCTGTGATTCCAAAGCTGTAAAATTACGCCCACTGTTGGAAAAATGCAAGGACAGCAAAGATTCATCACCTGCCTCAGCCCCCCCCCCCCCCCCCCCCCCGGTAAGTAAGAAAATGGTAATTATAGGGTAATTATTCCATAAATCATGATCTGAATTATAATATTTTATCATGCTAAGTACACACACACACACACACACACACACACACACACACACACACACACACACACACACACACACACACACACACACACACACACACACACACACACACACACACACACACACACACACACACACACACACACACACACACACACACACACACACACCTTCTTCCAGGGGAGCCACACAGTAAAATCCTTGGTGTTCATTTAACTCTTAGGGCGTAAAAAAATTTTAAGCACTACAGCACTGCAGCGCTATAGTCCACCCTGCCAGTGCGGGTGGATTACACCCCATCTGACGCCATCTCCCATATAATCTAGTTTAATCTTCTAGCTCTAATCCAGAGCCTTAATCTGAGAAACGCCTTTGGGCCAAAGGAGATACTAGGCGGAGCGTGACACACTGTTCTTCAGTGGAATGGGCGATACTGGCAAATCAAACCAAATGGGAATCTGGCTTGCATGGTTTCCGGCACGGCATTCACGTGAAGGCACACACGCATGCAGGCACTCACGCACACTGTTGGGTGTCAGACAAAAATCATATTCAATACAAAGATATCCTTCACCGAGTTCTGGCTTAGCTTTGACAGCCATTGTAAAGTACAAAATAAGATATGCATGTGTAGCCCACACACACACACACACACACACACACACACACACACACACACACACACACACACACACACACACACACACACACAAGCTGTGAATGTAATAAGTGGAACAAATCAAACATGTGCTGTTGTCAACACCACCACTGCAGACAGAAACATCATGCATACAGACACTGACCGTAGATTCCAGTGGAGATGCAAGGGAAGGCCTGCGGAGTTCAAATGAAAAACACATTTTACAATCTATTGCCGTTCACATAAACAACACGCACGCATGCGGACACACGCACGCGGACACACACACGCACAGTATATGAATCTTTTGAATGAAAACACAGAGGTCCGACTCCTCGCTCAGAATAATATGAGACAATCAAAACATTGATATCTTATATTTATTGATGGACATGTTCAGCACAATCCGCATGCAGGTAAGTTACATTAGGTGAAAGGCATGTACCTCGGTGCTGGGTTCTGTTGACTTGATATAATATTTATTCCTTTGTTCGAAAATCTGTGCCTGTATTCATCACACATCTCAGAGTGACTCCTAGAAATCACGGTGAAAGTTTGACTGGGACTAAAAATACTCCGTCATAGTAGCACTTACCGTGAGAAGTATTTATGACGCTTCACATAACCACTTTAAGAGAGGAGTAGCTGTTGTCTTTTGGATAATTCATAGTGATGATGTCAAGGTTTTACGACACTCTGGCCAACAAAATTTTAATTATGATGATTTGTAGTTTTCGTCCTGATAGTTGCACTATGGATTCAACGGAATAGGCCTATTTGCAATTTGTATAATAGGCAATACAGTAAGTAAACAAACAAACCTTCCAATAATAAAACAAACCGTTTAACCTTACGCCCCATCCATTTGGCAACACAATTAAGGCTCCTGTAATTTGCGCCCATAACCACTTTGTGTTGATCGCTTTCCATTCAAGCATAATAAGATACCTGGTCCAATAGATGAGGAAATGCATCCTCGTTTAGCGGAAAATATATAATCTATGACACCAACAATTCTGGGGAACACGTTTTTGCATTAGGAAACATCACGTTGAGTGGTGGGGAAATGAGTGAATGAATAGTGATGTTAATGAATGTGTCGCTGCTAAATAAATTAAAATCAATTAATGTGTGTATTATCCGGAGGTGAAGTGTGTGGCACTTGCCACACTTTCGAATTGTAGAGCACTTTTAAAAAGAGCACCTCGGTCATCTCCACTGAATTAAAAAGATATCCATTATGAAAGAATTATCTTGCAATCATGTATGCCAGGGGTCTGCAACCTTTTTAAATGAAGTGCCATGTTTGTATTTTCTGGATCGTCAGTGTGCCATATCAACATTAATTAATTTTAATGACACCACGTCAAAAAGTCCAACATGTTTTGCTTGTCCACAAATATAAAGTTTTTCCTTATTTTTAAATATTTTCTTTCACGTTGTTATAATGATCATTATACTCGGGGCAATAACAGAGTTCATTTTTAATGAATGTGGAATGCAGGATGTAATTTACACACAAATGTGAGGGATCTGACTCATTTTTTTAAATAGTTTATTTAAAACCAAAAATACTCTCTCACACACCAGTGATCACCCTCCTTTGTGCCAATGTTGGCACTGGTGCCTAAGGTTGCCTACCCCTGATGTATGCTATTCATTCCCTGTCCATGTAGACTGATCAAGCGTTAAGTAACATTAATACCTAATAATGTACATGTAGTACAGTGTCTTGTAGTTGTGATAGCGTGCTACAATAATAGCAGCGAGATGTGGAAGACTGGCAAGTGACCGTAGCATTGGCATGGCGCATGGGTACTGTATAAATATTGTGCATTTCTCTAGTCTACACACCATTACATGTAGGCTACTTTATATGTATGCCACTGCCAATTATATTATTGCAATGGACTGACTACCATCAGGTGAAACTTAGAAATGGCTTGTGCTGAAATATCACACCTGCTGTACAAAGACAGTCATATAAACTATTAAATCTCTATCTGAACTGTAACTTTTAATAAGCTTGTTCTTTGTCAAGCGTTACCATGCAGCACCATGCACGTACTCTTAACAGTTCAACACCACTCTCAAGCTCACCTAAATCCTGGTGGCTTTAGCAGCTCTTTCACAATTAAGGGAGTATACATTTTGTCTTCTCCCATGCCCAAGAGTAGGCCAAATTTGTGTCATTCTGAGAATTTCCAGGCACATCCGATCGATTTGCAACTCGGAGGCTTGGCGTCTAATTGGCCCTGGTTCTATTGTGAGGCGTGCACAGAAAGATATGACTTGCACACTTAATGAAATGCTCCAAACTCTGCTATATTTAAGCACAGTTCATATTTCGATCGTTCAGAAAGGTCTTTTTCCTCTCCCCTCCCCTCCCCTCCCCTCGCACCAACTCACCAAGGAGCGGACATTGTTCTTGGTGGCGATCTCCAGGCTGTTCCTGTAGCAGCCTCTGAGTCTGGTCCTCTCCTCCCCCCCGACGCCTCCCCTGGCAACAGGCCCCACCGTGTGGATCACATCTGGTGAGGCAGAGAGGGAGGGAGGGAGGGAGGGAGGGAGCACAGCGTGAGTAAGGAGAGAAGGGGAGAGAGATGATGAGTAAGAGAAAGCAGGAAAAGGAGGGCGGGTGGGTTTTGGGGGAGAGAGAGAAAGAGTGTGCATATGTGTGTGTGTGTGTGTGTGTGTGTGTGTGTGTGTGTGTGTGTGGGGGGGGGGGGGGGATTAAGGAACAAAATAAAGAGGATAAAGACAGGAAGAACAAAATAATTACGAGTGTGTGACTGTGTGTGTGTGTGTGTGTGTGTGTGTGTGTGTGTGTGTGTGTGTGTGTATGTGTAAGACCGACCAAATAGCAAGTGAAAGAGAGTGACTATGTGTGTGTGTGTGTGTGTGTGTGTGTGTGTGTGTGTGTGTGTGTGTGTGTGTGAGAGAGAGACACAGAGAGACTGAGAAGCAGAGATGTGTTTCATCCCCGGCCCCTGTGTGCCAAGTAACACCAGTGCAAACCACACATTCTGATGAGGCTCTGCATGTTGCTCTCAGCATGAATCCAAGGTCTGTGATCAGCACGGACACACACGTACAAGCACGCTCATACATGCACGCACACACACACACACACACACACACACACACACACAGACACACACACACGGTTGCAACAAACAGTTAACAAGCGCCCCAAACTGCACTCGCTCCACGGCACTGAGAAAGACACACAAGAAGCCCTATTTCATCTAACACCCCCCCCCCCCCCCCCCAACACACACACACACACACACACACACACACACAACCCCCCCCAACCCCACCCCCTCGGGATCAGAGGCCATTACAGAGGAATGATGTAACAATTTGGACTCAAACGCTATCTGCCGCTGCTGCCTGCAACACCACGCATAGTTCAATAGCATGCCATTTGTGATTATTTTCCTCTACGTTTTCATGTGTGCATGCAGGCTTTAGTGTTGTTTTCATTAGCAAGTCTCCTTCAACCAGTAGATGTTGTTGCTGTCCGGTGGAAACCTTGTACAGTATACGTCCCAAAGTGTTATGTTGTTTCAGGATGGAAAATCCAACCGGTGTTCCAATGGTTTTCATCATTCACAAGCTCTCGTCTCTCCAGGACCCAAACTAACTTTTCACTACATCTGTTTTCTAATCTATGGAATTTCTTGGATTTAAAATGTTATTTATTTATGAAACTTGTTCAAATTGAAAAAAGAAAAAGTTATTTTCTTTTCTGTTTTAATGTTTGAAATAATCATTAAAAACTAAATGGGAAACCCAAAATAAAGTGATATTTATTTACTCATCATGACCCATACAAATATGTCCGCGAGCCACAAACGGTTCCCAACCCAGTGTTTGGGAACCAGCAGTTCTGTAGAGATGACCTATTTATGATGCTGTGTCTTGCATACAACCTGAACCCCGATGAAACAGACTTTAAACTGAATTAAACATAATCTTTGAACAGACCATCTGCATAAATATCACAAACCAACCATGCTTACAAGCCTACCTACAGTTTATTTGTTTCCATGACAGGAACATATTTTCACTATATTCCAAAGTGTGTGACATGTGAATTGAGCTGCTAGTTTTTTGATTGATTGAAATATGTATTAACAGTTTGCAGAATTACAGTACATTTCAAGCACAAACTCAATATAAAGAGCCTAATTTGTGCGATAAATACCTTGTAGATGCATTATCT